>NW_024429182.1:105993236-106363236 GCF_017639785.1 Mesocricetus auratus | reverse complement strand
GAAATTAGAAAAGAAAAATGTAAGCTAAGGTTGACTTTAGAGTATAAAAAAGAATGACTTAGCATTTATGTCTATTTATATGTGAGATGGTTTTAAGATCTGTTAATCAATTATTATTTTTGATTATCATTCTCTGTGAAATGGATAGCAGTTTATGTTTTGTTAAAGTGAGGTATTATTCATTATGCATTATGACTTGTGAAGGATAGTCTTACTGATACATTTTTTAAAGTATTTATGCTTTGTAAAACCCAGTGCTTAGTTTTCTTCTTTGCCCCTCCCAGTTTGGGATAATAGTTCTCTACATTGCTAAATCATGAACGTATTCTCCTCCAATGTCCTGTTCTGTTTTCCATTCCTTATAGCTTTGACACATGTTTGAGTTTTGTTTTAATGGGGCAGATTATGTGTCTGGAACTCATCTTCAATACTGAGCCTGGATTAAATCCTAATCTTTCTTTGGAATCCAATAGGAAATAGTGCTTCCATTGGGGAATACCTTCTTAAATATTCTCAAAATCTATTGTATTCATTCTGTTGTTTTCTTTCCTAAGCTACACAGTGTTATAATTAAGACTGTACATTCTACACTTAAATTAGTTATGCATAAAATGGTATAGACCTCAAAAACAGTAATATTATAAAATCTAACTCTTAAATTTATGCTGAGTGATTATGGAAATATTTATCTGATCTCTTGTGCTTGCATTTACTCATCTGCAAAATGAAGATGAAAATTGGGCTAGTCTCACAGCATTAAGAGAAGGTTATTCTATAAAAGCTTTAGTTCCCAGTATTGGTAGTGTTAAATCACTTAAGAGTTAACAGAGTTCCCATGCCTACCTGTCACTCTATATGGCACTTGTTTCATATATTAGGTGATCAATTAAAATTGTGTGTGAATAAATTAAAGATATTGACTACTTCTGAATTTTTATAAAACATATTTGATATTTATTGAGTCTGAAGAATGTGGTTTGACATATTTATTCAATAGATGGGTGAATGATTAAATGGATAAAATTCAATATAGAGTAATGGTATACAAAGGAGGAATGATATAAAGTGATTTTCTTAGGAACAAGTTCTTGGGGAGGTGTGTGTGTGCATGTGTGTGTTTGTGTATGCATGTGTGTGTGTGTGTCTGTGTGTGTGTGTTCATACACACATATTTAACACCCCTCCAAAGAGGCAAACAAGAGAGATTTCAAAATGGAAAGGTCTTCAGGTGAAGATTGAATATGCAGAGCTTGGCTTTTCTCACCTTAATACTAACTGAAAAAAAATGAATGCTGTGTTAGGTTTACAATGAATGAAGTGCTGTACTTATCCAAGAACTGTGGTGGTTTTACATTGGATGGTAAAAGAGAAATGGCGCTAAGCTTTTGTGCATTTGGAAGTTGTAATTCTGTCTTCCCCAATTATCATCCGTGATAATTTGGGCCTGACCATCTCTAAGTCTCCTAAGTCATTCAATTTGTATAATAGTTGGTCCAACGTTGTAAGAAAACTATGCATGGAAGGCTCTCCAATCTATTCCTGGTACATGGTGGGCAGTCAATGTGAACTTCTTTATGTAATCTGTAGGAAAATCTGTAGAAAAAAGAGGTCAATTGTTTAGATGAGTCCTTACACATTTTACTTTCATTAAAATTAAAAATATATATTAAGTTGCTCAATTTTTTGTTTAAAATCGTGACCATTTTTAGAATATGCATATAATACACATGGATGAAAAAATAAATAAAAAGGAAGGGCATTACTGCTTCTAGTCATGGTAGAGGAGCAGGTTTGTTGTAAATAAAAGGGAGAGCATAGACAGAACAAAGATGTCTGGAAGAGTCCAAACTGAACATGACCCTGACTCAGGCCATGACAGGAAAAGTGGGTGGGGCTGAGGGAAGATCCAGACCTGGAGGCCAGGAGGGTAAAGGGTAAACCAAAAGGGTGAAAGGTAACCAACATGGCTAGATTAAGTAGGAAAGGGTAGTGGGAGGGGCAGCCCAGCCTTTAGGCTGGAGAAGTTTACGGTAGGGGAGTATGCCAGAGAGATGCTGGGAAAGAAAACCTGGTACCAGTCCACTTTGACATGTTAAATAGGCACCTCAGCCATTTGTCCCAGGTTTGAGACTTAACAATACCCCCAAATCAAAGATGTTAGGGGAATAACATATTCACTTATAAGCTTCATAATCTGTCCTCCATCTTTTGTTTTAATCTTGCCCACATTAATTTGACACAATTTTAAATCATCTATTTAACAAGTGTCTTCAAAACATTCTGCTTTCGTGGTTTTCATAAATAACTTTCACATTGACATTTTGTCGTATCATATAATGTTTAGTCAAACTACCCATTTAAAGCAACAGGTTACGTAATTAACCAACAAAAGGTGATGAATGGCTAAGGTAAAAATGCAGTTAAACATGCAATCCTATTGGCAGTTACAAAACACACCAGTAAGGGTACAAGTCCACTTTGTGTGATAAGCACTGTGAAGCTTTCTTCCCATGAACATTAGCATCCCTTAACGATGTGTTTTAGTTAACTCAGCAAGTCTTAAGTTAAACTAATGAGGTGCTTGCTGCAACTGTTAATGCCATGGAAGAAGGCGGTATTCTGTTAATGGCAGCATCAGTGGTCACTCTGATGATCCTGTTCCTACAGGAATGTTATTTTTGCAGTTAGTTACATTATTGTCTTCCAGCCTAGACCCTGAGTACCTCAGTATTGGTTACTGTGGGCTAAGGATTCCATCTACAAAGAGAAACAGAGCCTGATAGCCATGAAGGTGGAATTAGATTATTAATTCCTAGTCCATTGGAGAAACTGAAGTATTTGATTGCATAATTTAAAGGAACAGATGTTCAGTTCTGTTTTAGTGAAAATCTGGTACAAGAAAGATTAGTATTTGCATAGCCCTCACTTAAATTTTCTCGAGGGTTTCTGTTACTCCTATTGTTAGTATTCTTGTGTATTGACAGAACAGTCTAAGAGATTTTCAAACTAGAACACAGTACACAGAAAGGACGACTAGTTAGAAGCTAAGTCTTCACTACCAGATACTTTCAGATTCACATCCCAGCCCAGCATGTCATTAAATCTCCGATCTTGAGAAAACTACTTAAGTCCTTTCTTCTTTATGCTCTTATTTGTAATTTATTACAATATCTGCCTTTTTAATGAGGTGAAATAAACTGTCATAATAAATAAAATATTTTCATCTTTGTTCTTGACATTTAGCAAGTAATAAATATGACTATTTATATTCTGTCTTACAAATTTATCACATATAATATTCATTTTCTAAAGGGAGTAGCCTTTAGAAATTCACTTGCAGCATCCAACTGGACTGCTCTCTCCTGGTGTCTGGAAGGAAGTACATCCATGATAAGAGTGGGAGAGAACAGCATTACTTCTTTTTTTCTAAATTAGCTTTTCAAATTATAGAAACCCAGATTTGAAGAAGGGAAATAAAAAAAGACCACACTGTGCAAACAATAGAAGCACTTAAGAGACTTATTCTGGAATGAGGAATTGAAATAAATGTTTTGATTTGGTTTTGGATATCCCTCTATATTTTCACTTCTAGGTAAATCCCATTGATTTTGGGCTCACTGGGATTCAGTTTATTGTTACAGCTTACTGCCAAATTATCCTAAGACATTTAGAAGTAGGTATTGAAATAAAACTAAAAGATCACCATTTTGCAAATTGACATGACACTTAATAATCTCAGTGACAGGGGTTTGTCTTACCTTTTAAATTTTCATAGGCATATTATATCCCAAAAGCTCTAAGTCAGGACTGAAAGGGTATATGACATTTATGCTAATATAAAATAGCATATAAAACACTATAGTCAAGACATAGAAAGATCAGAAGTGGTTTCAGCGAGGCTGTGAAGCTCAGTGGTAGAGCAATTCTCCAGCATGTACAAGAAGGGATCTGGATTTAATCTCCAATGCCACATGTAAAAACAAAAAGAATTGCAAATATTTTAATACAAGTTGTTCAACACGAAATTAATAACACAACCCTATGGCTAAGCCTATAGCCACTACTTTGTTTTCTTACTCAGTCTGTCAGCAAATATTTACTGAGAGTAATGTTTCCTAAGCTAAGAGCATAGAGCAGAAGGGTAAATGCTTCTGCCCGTTCCCACTCTAAGCAATAAGCAGTGAGTGGCAGGAGAAGGCAGGGTGCTGCCTGTGGCTGCCTTGAAACAAAGAAACCCATCTTAACCACAGCTACATCGCCCTGGAGCCTCTTATTTCACTATGACCCCACTCCTCCTGGACCTTAGTTACTCCTTGAGTTGACCTTCCTCAGAGTGGCAAATTTAATTCTGACAGTCTGCGTGAATTCATCTGATTTCACTTGTATTTTTACTCTAAGTATTATTCCATGTCTTTTCTCTACTTGTCTCCAATGTATTTACCAAAAGTCCTTGAAAATCCTTTAGCAAGTGGGGAATGTACTAGAGCACTGACTAAACCAAGTCCTGATTAAATATCCATCTGCCAACAGCCATCTGAAGAGATGGACATCTGAAAATTACAGAACCTACTTCTTCAAAACATTTGGGCTAATTATGGCAATTTGCTGAGATATATTCATAGTTTCTGTGTACTTGGAACCAGGCTGTCAAAGCTGTTGCCATTATAAATGTATAGATAATGTTAATTATATTTCATCTGATGCACAACAGAGCTTTTACAGAGATGCCTCACAACTTAAAGAACCCATGATTTAAGTAATGCAGAGTCCTTGCAAGGGATTCGTGGAGAAAGTGACAAAAGAAGGAAGAGACTGAACCCAGCTCTATGCTTCCCTTTCCTCCTTTGATATAAATATGTTGTAAAATATACAATAGTATTAAGATAGTATGGGAAATACAATATGAGGAGATAGATGGCAGAACAGTGGTTAGATATGATTATACATCTGGTAATTCATTTTATATGCTAATATGTCATCTTATCTAAATTTTACGAAATTATAAATTAGTAGGAGTTACAAAGCATTATCATCATATTCAACTCATTATAATCTTGAAAAGTAAAAGAAAGATAATGAATACTCTTTGTACACTAGTATTTATATTTGGAATACTTTTTCATATATTCTCATAGTTCTCACCATGATTTTAGGAAGTATCTTTTAGCCTCCTTGATATTCTCCTGATTAAACTGATGCTTAGAAAACTGAA
Organism: Mesocricetus auratus; assembly: GCF_017639785.1. Lineage (NCBI taxonomy): Eukaryota > Metazoa > Chordata > Mammalia > Rodentia > Cricetidae > Mesocricetus > Mesocricetus auratus. Next base: position 106,358,024 of record NW_024429182.1, on the reverse strand, counting down.
AGTACTGTTATGTGGTCTCAAGTGCAAGGATCAAGCAGGGGTTTGTACCTTTAATTTTTTTTCCCATCCACACAGTGGCGATGTCATATTTCATTAAACTACCCTACAGATGAGAAAACAAGAGACTTGTAAATATAATAAGTTTTAAGGATTCATTGAATTGTTTCATTATGGCCAACTAACTTAGAGTGTAAGATTAACCTTTGTTCAAGTGTCTGTATAAAAAGAATGAGTAACATTTCTATAGAGAGCAGTGTGTGTGTGTGTGTGTGTGTGTGTGTATGTGTGTGTGTGCAAAACCTCAGTGTTGGAGATGGAGCTGGAAAGATCACAGGAGCTCACTGAACACCTAGTCTAGCCCAAACAACAAGTTTCAAGTTCAGGCAAAGTGTCAGTTGAGAATAAGGCAAAGAGTCATAGAGAAGAATACCTGATGTCTTTCTCTGTGCATCATGTGCACACATGGGCAGGCATGGGCATTTACACACGTGCAACATATGTGCAAGATAAATCACCAGAAAAAGCCGAGAAGTAGTCATGTAAAGAAGATAATGTTATGAAAGGTAGAAGTGTCAACTTCATCAGCAATGTTCCAGGCAATATAGTAAATGCCAAGGCATATCACATTTTCACAGGACTTACACTGGAAAACTCTGGGTAATTGACTGAGTTCCTCATCCAATAGAACTTGTTTGTAGTATACACAGCCACTCTCACTACAGGAGGAAATAATAATAAAATGACTTGCAGTATAGTAGTGTGTCAGTAATACTTTTATTTTAAAAAAAAAACTTGTATCTAGATATAACCACCCGGACCCTGAAAATTGGACATTGTAGTCATTTCCCAAGCCTGTCTTAACAAAGTATTCTAAAGAGGACGGTTTTAAAAAGCACAAATATTTTCTCTGACAGGCCTTAAAGCTACAGATCTGTGGTGGAGGTGGCAACAGATTGATTCCTTCTAGAAGGCTCTGAGAGAAAGGGTGTTGTAGTCCCCCAAGCGTTAAGATCATTGTTAATCCTTCCTATACCTTGGTTTATAAATCCATTCTTCAATATCAACTTGGGCCATTCTTTGAATTCTTCCTGTGTGTTTCCATGTCCAGATTTTCTCCTTTTGTGAGGACATTAGTTATTGGACTAAGGCATACATCTATCCAGTTTAAACGGACTTTAAATTGTATCCATAATGAAACTGGGTCCAATCACTGTGACATGTGCCAGGGACTTTTTGCAGAACACAGACTGTGGCAAATGAAATGAGAAAAATGAGATTAAGGGGATTTTACCTATGGTCAATGCATTGGGAACTATATAGAGATCAATGTCCACAAACTTCTGCTCTTACAAGAGTATATCTTTTCAGATAGGAAAGAATAGCCAATCCCAGAGGAGGAAAAAGGAAAAGCAAGCAATGTTCTATGGTGGGCAGATTTAAGTTTAGAAAACAGGATATGCTTACTCCTTTGAGCCAGAGAAAACAGTAGACATGAAGTGATGTACCAAAAGTATAGGTGAGTCTCATGAAATAGGGACTAGGCAGCACAGTGGTGGCACACACCTTTAATCCCACCACTAGGGAAGAAGAGGCAGGCAGATCAGATCTCTGTGAGTTCGAGGCTAGCCTAGTCTACAGAACAAGTTCTAGTACAGGCTCCAAATCTACAGGGAAACCCTGTAGAAAAAAAGAGAAAATAGGGACTAGGAGAAAAGTTATCATTATCACCACAGTAGTTAACCAGGCAATTTGTGAGAGACCCTGTAAGGAATATTGAGCACCATCGAGATTTTTCAAAGGGCTACCTTTTTCAATTCACAAACTTTGTCCTTTGAACCTAGAAAGCATCCAAAGAATAAGCAAATAGGTTTTGACTTTTAATTACAGAGATTCACTGTGACCAAAGGGATTCATTCATCTCACAAATAAAATTAAAAGGTGCATAGCTGGTTATTTTAAGCAGTTTTTCTTCCTAATTATAAAAAGATGTCAAAAGAACCTGTTATCAGTATTGAGCAGATACACAAGTCAGACTGAATTTTTTTTGGTTCTTTTATTCCAACTGGCATGTGTGTACATTCAAATATGAAGCTGCCCATGAGGGTAGGTGTGTTCTAGGATGGACTAGCCAGAGTTCAGGACCAATTCGGTATTTCTTGTTCAATAAAAACACAGAATGTGTAGGATATCAGGAGTGCTTTCGATAAAGCAGTAAACATCCTCACTGGCAGATCGTAAGTAAGCTCTGGCAGAATCAAGCTGTTTAATAAATTGTTTGGAGAGGCCTCAAGGGCTGTCCCAGTAAAGTCACATAAAATGATGTTGAAGCGAGTTATTGAATGGTTCTCAGCTATCACAAAACTCAGTGCTTTACACCCACAAACAATGTATGGGCACCTTGTGATCATATGACATTTTTAAGTATTTCATTTTATTCTGAGCTTCTAAACCACAGTATCAATTTATGCTGCCAAGACTTCAGCTTCAGCCCCCACCTCTCGCTGACACCTCCCCCTCAGTGTAGGCAGACAACCGCTGAAAGTGTGAACAGTGATCCACTCACTGACTTCTCTATTTATACAGTGAAGAAGATGTTCTGTATGGGAATAGGTTAATTCAAGGCATTAGTAAGCTTCTTGTGTGCCTTCCCTGTAGCTGCATCTTCTAAGCTAACCCAAGGAAGTAAATTCAGGAATACATCAAAAATCTGGAGTGAATCCAACTTTACCAAATGGATAGAATCCTGAAATTTTGTGTGCATATCCACACTTGTCAAACATATTTTTTAATTAATTAGGGTATTGGCTGTTTGAGTTTGACATGTCTTTTTCCTTTATTGGATCCCCAGAAGGTCTGTTAATATTACCTCCTTTTGTGATTTAATTATGCAGAGTTTTCTGTGTTCACTTTGTATGTAACCAGCACAGACAGGAATGTTTTTGTTTTAATAACCAAAGTTCCCTTAATGGGTAGTATAACGGGGAGCACTACCAAGTCCTTTCACTGGGTTAATTTTAGGTTGGCTAATTTTGTAGTCCAGAGTTACATACTTATAATAAAGGTTTCTTTATTTTTGTTCCCTAAAACCATGATTTTTGATATTTTTGTATTACTGACTCAATTATTTGTAATTCTACTGTACTATCTTGGTAGATGTAGTTTATCACACTACAAATGCAGTTTTCTTGGTGTTTTGCTTCTGTGACAAATTCAGGAGAACTGGGTTTTATTGGTGCCGTGTGTCCAAGTCATTCAGTATGTCTGGAATCCAGAGGAAGAGTGGTGTCAAAGGTACATTCTTCTTCATGAATTTTCCTTCAACTTCAGATGAAGATGAAATGTGGACCCTTTGTTGATCCTTTTCCAGACCCTTTAAGAAGCAAGATTTCATTCTCAACACCTCTATCACCCTTATACACATCCTGTCAAGAGTATTTTAAGAGTCTGATATTCTCACCGGGTGGTGGTGGCGCACGCCTTTAATCCCAGCACTCGGGAGGCAGAGGCAGGCAGATCTCTGTGAGTTCAAGGCCAGGCTGGACCGACCGCCTCCAAAACAATACAGAGAAACCCTGTCTCATAAAACCAAAACAAAAAGGAGTCTGATATTCTCTGCAACCTAGCAAACTTACTGAAAGCAGGGGACTGCATTCATCCGAAGTCTACTATGTCTCAATATATAGAGATGAGGGTATAGAGATGTCCACTCTTTTATTTGAGATGAGAAAAAAATGAGAGATGAATTTCCACAGTTGTTAGATAAAGAAGTCAGGATGAGATGCTAGCTCTGCTGCTGGCCTTTCCCTGCTCTACAATTGGCATAAATACTGGGCAAACTGAAGGTACAAAGCTGATTTAAATTCTCCAAAAGCAGAGGAGTACCTCATATACTCACTGCTTCCATTGACGGTTCAGTTTTCTGGCCCTCAATAACTCAAAACCACTAATCTCATCTTTAGAGTCAGAATTTTCTCAGATACTCAGGCCTTTCTCCTTTATAATCATTTCTTTCTTTCTCTCACTGAGAATATATTCACATTAAAACTTCCAGTCTAGCTTTTCTTTATTTATACTATATAAAAACAAAAATCCATATCATTGTAAGGCTTTGGCTTTCATCAAGAGGATGAAGTACATGGTAGTGTGTACCTGTAGACAAAGCTGATTGGGAGGCTATGGAAGGAAGATTGCATGAGCCCAAGAATCCACAGCAACCTTGCCCACAGATAGAGCCTCTCTCACAAAGGGGGTGCCACACAGGTGACTTAGTACAAAATAATAAATCCTAAGAGAAAATGGAAAGCAGGCCATGGGAATAGGGTAGATATATTTATTTCTTTTCCTATTGCTGTGATAGAACTCCTGACAAAACACCTTAAGGAAAAAATACTCATTTCCTTCATAATTTCATGTTATAGCCCATTATCTCAGGGAGATCAAGGTGGCAGACACTTGAAACAGCTAGTTGCATATATCCTTATTGAAGAGCAGAGAGTGATGAATGAATGTGTACCTGCCATGCTCAGCTCACTTTCTACCCCTGTAGAATCCAGAGGCCAACCCCAAGGAATGGTACTGTCCACCTTTAGACTGACTCTACATCAATTAACATAATCAAGACAATGCCCCACAGACATACGCAAAGGGAAACTCCTCTAGACAGTTCCCCACTGAGACTCTCTAGGTCACTCTAGACTGTATCAACTGGACAATTAAATCTAACATCAGAGTGGAGTACATAGTAAAAGACAATGCTTAATACAAAGACTAGATTCATGCTTCTAGAGAGACTGATACCTGAATAAAGTGAGAAGGAAATATATTCTAGCCAATTTCTGTCTATTGTAGCCAAGATAAATATAACAGAATGACTTTCTTGGACACAATGAATAGCAATTGGCTGTATAAGCCATTGAATGGATGGTCATGGGCTTGTATGCTTGTAATCCTCATACTTGGAAGGTAGAGAAGAATTCAAGTCCAGCATTGACTTCATAAAAGGTTTGAGGCTGTCCTATGTGAAATGTGACCCTGTCTCAAGCCAAGAAAACCACAGAATATATTTAGGAGATGCTGGTTGAATGAATGAATATGTGGATGGATAGATGGATGGATGGATGACAATGCCTCCAATCTTAAAACAAAATTGATATTTCTGTGTGTAAGTTAACTTGTTTTCTTTATGTAAGCACAAGTTTCACATATGTACCATGTTGAACTGAATATCTGGAATATGGTCAGGCATGGCATGCGCACCTGTCATTTCAGTACCCAGGAGACTAAGGCAGAAAGATCGTGAGTTTAAGGACAGATTGAACAACACAGTGAAGCCCTATTTGAATACACCAAAATCATAAAAAGAATAATACCTGAAAACATTTGATATAAATGTGGGTTGGCTTAAAATATATCCATATATCATTAAAATAAGAGAAATGTTTAGTTGTGTGTCATCAGATCTTTCTTTGTGTCTCGGAGATATGTGTACTAAAAATACCTGACTTCAACTTGGGTAGAGCCACTAAATAAAATATACATAAACCTAATCTCAAAAAAAAGAAAGAAACAGTTTTCAACTGACATATTTATGTCCACAGTATTCATGTGATTTCATGATCTTGGTACTGTCTTCAACTTCAAATGTCAACTATACGGTTATTCTCTTTGTGGGACTTAATCTTCTTTATGGTGGTAATGTCTTCCATAGCTCTCAGCAGCCAAGATTGTCTTTGGCATTTATTGCTCGTCTAGTGGGTGTAAATCAGAGTTCCTGGATATGTGTTTAACCTTTTTCTTTTCAGTATTGGAATGACCTCTGTTGTCTACAAATGCAGTAGACTGAATGTGACAGTGAAAGTGATGAAAATACATTTTTAAAACATTCTTATGCTCAAATATGAACTAATTCATATTTTAAAGTTCCTAGGAAAGGCCAGTTTATAGACATTTTATTTACTCTTTGGTCATTGCTTAGGAATCACATTCTTTTAAGTCATAGGCATACAAATGTATTCAGGGTTCTATGGGGTGGCAAAGTAGCAATAAAGTATAATTACAAACTTCAGTAGGAAATTATATAACACTTATTTTAATTGCCCTATCAATTTGAATCCCTTTTCCATTTCTTTTAACAACTTTTATAGCTCATTTAACAAAATCCTTGCATTTTAAATATAATTCTATGTTGTAATTATAATTTACTAAATCATCATTTTTCCATTATGTACATTGTCTTAAAACATATATTTAATTTCTCGGTATTAATAATCAAAAGAATAATAAAATAGAGTTAATGTTATAAAATAATGTTCCATTATTATATAAAGTGCCAAAAATTTTATGACTGCTTTATCAGTTATTCAATGTATGTTATTAATATTTTTCTTAAGCAGAGAAAGTCACAAAACTGTTTAATTTCACTGGACTTTGATTATTGTCTTTCTGTAATTTTTAGTAACTTGCATGTTAATTATATTTCTAGATGAAAATATATGCTATAAGCATTTTACTGAATACATAGTGAATTGTGTTCTCAAAGGGTCTATCAATCATTTCTTTATAATTACTTTACAGTCAGTAGATTATTCTGCTCTTACTATATCTTTCCAGGGTTAAATAAAAGTAAGTATTTTGCAAACCAGAGTAGAACTTATCTCTTAAAGTACAAGAGTCCATGATTAAAATGATCTTATATTCTGTCATTCATTACAAAAAGTAAGGTGTCTTATTTTTTTATTCTTAAGACTCTAAGCACAAAAATACAACTCTTATCTCAATGAGGATAAACAAATGGTTTGTCCCGTAGCTGAGTATGAGTGTCAATGGCCTGGAAACACAGACTTGGGTTACCCCCAAATTCCCTGTCACAACATGGAAGCAATTTCAAGATTTTTTTTAACAGAACAAAGAAAGTCAAAAATCAAGACACTTTTTAAATATGTTGGCAGAAGCATGAGGCGGTGGGTTATGGAAAAAGAGGAAACCTCTGTCATGGGCCTCAGATGCTATCTGCTGACCTGGGATTCCAAGGGAAATCAAGCATCTGTGTATACATTCTAAATGATTTACCTAGTGGTCAAGAGCTGTTAGATAAGGTGTGGAGGAAGACAATAAATGGCTATTGAGAAGGCTAAAGAGGGCTCAAGGTGTTTGGGCTCCAAACTTGAAACATCCCAAATCTCTCCACAATCACTACTCAATTAATTAGTCCTGTAGAAGGTTCTGTTCAAGGGCCCAGCTTTTTTCTGGGAACTTTTGTTCAGAAGGCTGTATACTGTATACACATTATTTGTCAATAGCTTCACTATCAGTGAATTATAAAAAAAATAAAATGGAAGAACATGACTGTTCCTAGGTATGGTGGAAGAGAAAGTTTATTTCAGATAAAAGGGAGAACATAGCCAGAGACATAGACATTTGGGAAAGTCCAGAGTGGACATAACCATGAGCCATGTGGGTAGATGGGGGGGGGAACTTGGTGCAGCAGCCAGGAGGTGCAAAAGAAAGTGGGGTAACCAAAATGACAGGATTATATAGGGAAGGGAAGCTGGGGGAAGGGCAGCCCAGCCCTTGGGCTGGTGAGGTTTAGAATAGGGTAGGGGTACACCAGCCAGGAGGACCCTGTAGCAGGTAAAGACTGGGGGATGCAGGGAGAACCTGGTGGGCAGGTTTGCTTTGATATGTTAAGTAGGCATCTCAGCCATTTATCCCAGGTTTGGAACCTAACAGTCAGTTAATAACACTAAGTGCCAGGAATGTTAAAAATATGGCAACATAGCCAAGAAGAAGTGTTAAAAGAGCATCTCCCATCATTTTTTTTATCAGCTGTCTGAAATAGTGACTGGAAAACATCCAGTGTATCCTTGACTCATGTCACATCTGAATGATGCCCTTCTAACTATAGGTTTCACTCTGAAATGTCAAGAGTGACCAATTGCCCCCCAAAATGGTTGTGGTTCTTCTTTCTATGATAGAGTAACAGTGAACATGAAGATAAACCCTGATCTCTAAACAGTCAAGGACTGCACCTGTGTTACTCCAGACTCAACAGAAATATATAGCTCTCACCTCAAAGGGGATAAGAAGTGGTTCATTTTGTAGTCAAGAATGTATGACAACAGCCTGGGGACACAGATTTAGATTACCCCAAATTCCACGTTCCAACATGAAAGCAGTTTCATGGAGTTTATTGTATTAACAAAGAAAGTCCTAAGTCAAGACGTTTTCCAGTACATTAGTAGAAGCATCAAGAAGCATCTCCTTTCTGTACTAGAGTAGCAATGGAGCCCTCGGCTCTGCACTGTACTAGAGTAGCAATGGAGCCCTCGGCTCTGCACTGTACTAGAGTAGCAATGGAGCCCTCGGCTCTGCACTGTACTAGAGTAGCAATGGAGCCCTTGGCTCTGCACAGTCAACAACTGCACCTGTGTTTTTTCCCTGTTCAATACAAAAATACAACTCTTACTCAAAGGGATGAGAATGGTATCCTTTGCTGCATCCTTGTTCTGACCAGTTACTCATCATGAACTTATTAGTTGGGAAACAATAGTGGTTATGGGCCCAGTCTTCAAAAGAACAAAACTGAAATTCACATATGATTGACTAAATGATCTTTGCTTCATTAGTCAAACTCAATAAGTCCTTCAAGTATTTAGATACCAAAGTTGATTTCAGTAGAATCCTTGATGCCATTTATTAGTAAAAATAAACTTATTAAAAATATTTTCAGTTGTTGCTATGGAGCTAATTTGCTTCTCATTTTCTGTTCCTTTCCCCTAGGTTTAGGCTTCAGTATTGCTGGAGGGGTGGGGAACCAGCACATTCCCGGAGACAACAGCATTTATGTAACGAAAATTATAGATGGTGGGGCTGCACAGAAGGATGGAAGGTTGCAAGTAGGAGACAGACTGCTAATGGTGAGTGTGCCCCAGCAAAACTGTCCACCACTTTATAAAGTTCTTTTTTCTCACTGTAACAACTGTTACAGCTTTGGAAGCTGCAACAAAATACCTTAGACTAGATGGCTTAAATAGCACAAATATTTTTCTTCAGAATTCCAAACACTGTTATTTCATTTTTATGAGGGCTCTCCTCCAGGTTTGCAGATGGCCACCATTGGATTGCACCTCACAGGCTCTTTTATTGTTCTCTTGCTGACAGAAGGATGGATTCTTTTTTCTTCTTCTTGGCTGGAAATCTTATCAAATTAGGGACTTTCCTCTAACACATTTAACTTTCAGTACATGCCTGTGAAGCAGTGGAGATCAGCAAGCAGCTCTACTGTAGAATGGAGACAGAAGCTTTAGAGAAAGAGTGGGAAAACATGCTTAGACATTTTCCAGCATCTAAAAGAAAACAAGATATAAAGTTGGAAAAGGAAAAATAGGCAGATTAGCAGTGCAACATATTGGAGGCTCAATGATGCATCATGAGAAGGACTATTGGGAAGGCTAAATACATTTTCTCACTAAGGAGATAATTATTCCTCCCATCTATTTAGTGTGTTCTCTAATGAATTGGTTTTCATGAGCAATGGTTTCCTGTCTAGGTGATTGACAGGTTCATCAATATAACTGTTTAAGGCAGTAGACAATAATAATATGTAATGTCTGAACCTCTGGAATAGGCCATAATGTCCTCTATACCCAAAGGCCAGAGATCTTGACCAAGAGGAAGTATTTTTCTTTTAATGGACTCAACAAATTTTTGAAGCCTCAAGCTCTTCATATATAAATTTATATCTTTAGGGAGCAATAATGATGTTCTCCTTCATGGAGTTACCAGGGAAACCCAGAGGTGGAGTCAAAAAGCCAATGATAACAGAAGGGTTCATCCAAAGCTCCCAGGGCTCCCAAGCCTAATTATGCCTATCTAGCTACTTAAGATGACTATGTCTACAAGAAGCTATTATATCCTCTGTCCTTATGAAAAGTGTTAGAGACAAAGTTGAGTACAATTCAACAGAAAGATCATTTCATGATATATGTAAGTTTGGAAGTTTAAGCATCAAGGTTTTCTATTAGTTATTCTTATTTCTTAACCTTTATGGAGCTTCTATTTAATTCCTGTGGTTTATCTTGTGGTTGTGAGTGCCTCTGAACTGAATTCATCTCTGTATTTGGTATATATAGAGTTTCACAAGCTTCCTGCCCTTTTTTATAAGGTAACCTGTAAAACCAGGTCTAGAGACATTTACTAACTTAGTCATGGTCCTATCATTAATGGTGGAGAGAACTGACTTTTCAGTTGAGGCAATCAGATTGTCCATTCATGTTCCTCACCTCCAGAAATACTGTTTCCCCCACATAGGATGGCATTCATTTCCTTGAATATGCCAATCAATTTGGTCCCTCCTCCCATTGCTTACTATTTAGTTAGTCATTTAGCAAGTATCCCATCCAACTACCATTTCCCCAAGGAAGGACATTTGCTGTGAGAAAGCATCCAGTCAAATTAAACAGGCAAAAAGAAAAAATGCACCAATATTAAACTTATAACTCAGAGTTTCAACTTCTTAACCACCTAAAGTTACCACTATTTTCACTCTCAAGGAGCTATGGTACTTTTGTTTCTTTGTAAGCTTTGAATATAAAAGTTGATCTTGTGTTGTTGCATTTTCAAGCAAAAATACTTTAGGAACTTGAGTTTCCAATAATTTTCATTCATAAAATAATTTTATTACTTGAAACCTAAATTTTATTACTTGAAATATTGACATTAGAATAAGTGTGAAATTATCTTCTTCATAGTGATACATTGAAAATGAAGTGAAACTTTCATTTTCAAATAATGGCTGCCTTCGGACAGGCTTCACCTTTGACATACAAAGAGTTTAGATGTAAATTTCCCATCATTCTTTAACCAGATGCTATTGTGAAATTATGGTAGATCTGTCTGATGATTTGTTCAAGCATGCCTAAATCTGTAGACTTATTTTCAAAGTCTATGAAAAATACCTCTACACCCATATAATTCTACCAAAGAATTTTTTAGATTCTATGGTACTTTTCCATGATAATTTTTACATTTTATTGTAAATAAAATGATTTAAAAATTGCTATAACATAATTCTTCAGTTTTAAGAAATGAATGTTTTTTAAATGAACCTTCAACAATAATAGGTCACTTCTGTCCTATATAAGGAAAGTCATAATTAGTAAGAAAATGGTTCCATTTAAACTATTCTAAAGGAAAAAAACTGACCCCAAAATAGAAACAGGCAAACAAACAAACAAAAGAATTAGTGAAGCGATCCTGAACACCAATTATTTTACTTCAGCCCCAAAATATCTGTTACTGCTCTCCTGTCTCTCTGTTTAGCCCCTACTAATAATGTCTATTTTTCCTCCTCTTCCTCTTTTCTCCCCCAAAAGGAAGTGCACATGATTTACACTCTGTGACTTTCCAGCTGCAGCACACTGCGTATTTTTTCTCTAAATATTCCATTCTATCTGAAGCTGTTTACCCTATTTCCTTCTTTCTGTCTTTAGGAAAACGTCCCTAATATGTTATCCACTCAGAATATTTTAAGTACACTGGCCCCAAAAAGAAGCTCCACGTTGGGCTATAGTTCAATAGAAGACCTTGCTAAGCAAAATCCTGAGAATGTCAACAAATAGAAATTATTAAACTTCTATTATTGTTTTACTTTTGTGACTATATCTCCACAGTTCTGTAACTTTCTGTGAGACTGCCGCCTTGTGAGGATGAGCATAGTCTTAATAATAACACTTTGACTTCCCAACTATGATTACTATACATTGGGCATCTCCTAATTCATACAATATAGAGTGTGCATTTCCTTGCTAGGAACATCTTACGTTTCAGAATTTAAATCTTAAATGCCATCTTTGTTTGGAACCTCAGATTCTCACAGAAGGGCAACTGTGTGAAGTGATATTTCACTTATGATAGGGACCCCTAACAGTGGAGTATTTAATACTTCCCCAAAGATACCTATCAGATTCTAACTGTTGGGGAAGTCTTATGCTAATAAAGCACTGTCTGGCCAATAGGAATCTAGATAGGTGGGGCTAGGAATCCAGGAGGATTCTGGGTAGGAGAAACACAGGAGAGTTCGAGATGTAGCCGCATGGGGTAGGAAGCCGGGAACTATTCTCCGGTAAGAAACATACTTAGATTAACAGTTATGGGGTAATTACTTAATGCAGAGCTAGCCAGTAAGGGACAAACAAGGCCAACAGCTTCATAATGAATATAACCTCCTGTGTGTTTATTTGGGACTGATGCGGTTCTAGAACCAGGCTGGCGCGGCAGAGCCCAGGCGACTGGCGGGGGATAAACCAAAGCGGCTAGCAAAAGATAAAGCTTCGCTTAACACTAACCACCATTGTATATTTTTCTCATTACATTCAAAAATATTTTCTATAATTTTTACCCTTTATTCATAGGCCTGCCCCCATAGAAATGGCATGGATTAGTCCCTCTTTCATAGGTCTCTTCAAGTTTCTATTGCCATATCTTCACTGCCCAGTCCTTTAAGATGTTTGACACATTCTTCTCTCATTTTTCAAGTAGATCTTATCACACATTAATTTATATTTTTCATAAATAAGTTCCACTTAAAATATCTTTGGGTTCCTTACTTTTTTATTCTCCACTTTTAAAGACCTAGGCAATTTTGTACTACTTGAGTTTTGCACAAATAAGAATTATACTGTCCTCTTTGCAACAAGCTTCTAGTGTCTAAAATGAGGTGATATGACCTCATGTTTCAGAGTCACCCAAGTAATTGGTATATATTGTGGTTCTCCACTAAATATTTATAATGTCGTTTGCTACAATTATTAGATTCCTTTGTCTCTTTAGTTGAATTCCAGTGGTAGCCGGTATTTGTGGATAATAACTTATTGGTAAAATATGAGTGAATAGACTATTACTTTGTCTTGAATTTCTTGAGACAGATGGTTGAAAGTTGGCAAAATGGAAGTTTTGTTTTTTTAAAAAATCTTTCATATATTATATTTCTATACACTGTTCTTCTTAAGACTTAGCAAGATGCTCCTTGGAGCCAAATATATTATAGAAATGTGATCTTTTTACCTTTTCTGCATAATACCAGAGACTTTAAATCTGGGATCATTTGTCATTTCTACAGCAGTAACATTAGTTGTTGCTTGTCAAGCTCCTTGTCATGCTATAATTTAAGGTTTAAAATCTTACACTCTCCCCCTTATAACCTCTGCTTGACATTTAAAGGAAAAAATGTCAGTAAGAGAATTTATACACTTTTGCAGAGAATGATTTATCTTCTTTCCTTAAAAGGGAAGTAGTAAATGTGGGAAGGATGATGAAGGCATTGAAGTCAAGGAGGAAAACACTGGGATCAGACTTTAAAGAACTGTGTATTAGTCACAGACAGATCCGCTAACTATCCCAGATTACTTTAGGCAACCCAGGTACATCTGTGGTTATTTTTTTTAGTCTCTTTACCATAGTATCCTTGCCTTAGATTAGCATTTCCCCAATGTGTTTTCAAATACTAGCCTCATTTCTTCGCTATTTTAAAGGAATCTTCAACCATAATAGGTTGTGAAATTCTGAAACTTGTATGTGACCCTATTGTGACTCCTCAATGAACACACAGAAAGCATATTGAAACAGAAAAAATAAACATATAAAAGTGATATTATGAACATGTGAAAAATCAACATATAAAAAGCATATTAAAGATCTGTGAAGTACTCTAATGAAGAAATGTTTTTATTTACTCTATACTTGTCAACATTATTTATCATGGAATAGTTTTGTTAAAATAATACTTTTATTCAATACTCTGTTACAAATGGTATCATATTGAAGACAATGAAAATATATCAAAATTATCTGAATGAGAAATGGGACATTCGCAGGTGCTGGGAATCCACCTTAGATAAGCACCTTGAGCTTGAGCATGTCTTCCACCAACATGCCATTCCCATGCTTCCATGGCTCAAACTATGCAGAGAGAAACTCATATACTTGCCCTCAGGAGGTAGTCAGGGCGCTTGTAGTTCAGAAAATTCCCACGAATGTGTAACTAGTAAATTGTGAGATTAGATACATACCAAGGAGCGATGCTCTGAAGTCCTATTCCCTTCACCAGTCTATTCAATGCCTCAAGTCCTCATTCCATTTGTACACTAGAATCTCATGGTTGGCTTTTGAACATGGTGAATATCCAATCGTCAATCAATTCCAAATAAGCAAATCAAAAACCTCTGAGGTAGGGGTCACATTCATTCTGGTTTTGTGTTCCGAATGATTCTCTCATGGGACCTAGGCAACAATCAATCTAACCTTGACCTAACACTAACTGAGCCTTCTCCCCTGATGCCACTGCTTTCCTGAGGATGGCCCTGGTGCTGGTGGTCACACTGCAGAGCAGTACTATTGCTGAGTGATTTCCTGCAGCAACCTGGAAGGCATCTGGAGTAGTTCACCCCTCACATTCTGTCCTCTGCAGTTAGAATCACTTTCAAAAGAATGAAAGTCTAAATTTAAACTGAAAAATTAAAAAAAAAGAATGAAAGTCTGGGCTCCAGCAGGACCAGGTACAACAGGCCCTGCATCAGGGCCTGTGTTCCAGTGCCTGGAGATCACCTGGGAATTGTACAGAGCTTCAAATCCCGGAGGGAGCTAAACACCCCAGACTCCAGGACTTCTCTCACACCAAGGAGACAAGGAAACTAGCAGATCCAGGGAGATCAAGATACCAGCTGTTCTGGGGGGACCAGGAAACCAGAGGATCCAGGGAGACCAGGGGACCAGCTGTTTCTGCAGGACCAGATACAACAGGCCCTGCATAGGGGCCTGTATTCCAGTGACTGGGGATCGCCTGGGAACTGCACAGAGCTTCCAATCCTGGCTGGAGCCAAACACCCCAGACTCCAGGTCTTCTCTCTGACCAATGAGACCAGGAAACTAGCAGATCCAAGGAAACTAGGGAACCAGCTGTTCCTGCAGAACCCTGTACAACAGGCCCTGCATAGGGGCCTGTGTTCCAGTGCCTGGGGACCACCTGGGAACTGCACAGAGCTTCCAATCCTGGCGGGAGCCAAACACCCCAGACTCCAGGTCTTCTCTCCCACCAACGAGACCAGGAATCCAGAGGATCCAGCAAAAGGACCAGAGGACCAGATGGGAGGCTAAGCACCCCAGATTTCTGGTCTTCTTCTCCACCCATGGGACCAGAATGAGGACAAGGAATAGAAGAACTACCAGATTATTGGACTTGCTAGCACCCACCAAAAGGGAACTCTGCTCCCCTAACCACCAGACCAGTAAGGGGCTCTTTCTGCACCCACTAGAAGAAGAGATGGAAAAGAGACAATACAAAAACACAATCAGCAACACAAAAACAAATATGATACCACCAGATTCTAGAGACTCCACAACAACAAGACTCCAACATTCCAATGCAAATGAAGCAGAAGAGAATGACCTTAAAAACACTTTCATGAAAATGATAGAGGCCCTAAAAGAGGATATAGGAAAATCCCTCAAAGAAATAGAAGAAAAAACAAACCAAAAAATGCAAGAAATGGAAGAAGAAACAAACCAAAAAAGGCAGGAAATGGAAGAAACAACAAACCAAAAAATACAAGAACTGGAAGAAAAAGCAAACAAAAGAATGCAAGAAAAGGAAGAAAAAGCAAACTAAAACTAAACTAAAACACTAGGAGAAATGAATTCATCAACCAAAGAAAATCTTAAGTCCAACAAATCCTTAACACAAAACATCCAGGAAATATGGGACACCAGGAAAAGACCAAACCTAAGAATAATAGGTATACAAGAAGGAGAAGAAAGCCACCTCAAAGGGGTAGAAAATATATTCAACAAAATCATAGAAGAAAACTTTCCCAACCTTAAGAAAGACATGCCAATGAAGGTACAAGAAGCTTACAGAACACCAAATAGAGTGGATCACAAAAAAATGTCCCCTCACCACATAATAATCAAGACCTCAAATATACAGAATAAAGAAAGAATATTAAGAGCAGCTAAGGAAAAAGGCCAAGTAACATTTAAAGGCAGACCTATCAGAATTACACCTGACTTCTCCATGGAAACTCTGAAAGCCAGAAGGTCCTGGATAGATATTCTACCAACACTAAGAGACCATGGATGCCAGCCCAGACTACTATACCCGGAAAAGCTCTCAATCACTATAGACAAAGAAAACAAGATATTCCATGACAAGACTAGATTCAAGCAATACGTATCCATTAACACAGCCCTACAGAAAGTTTTGGAAGGAAAAATCCAACCCAAGGAAGTTAACTACAACCAGAAAAACATAGGCATTAGAGAATCCCTCTCTACCAACAGCCAAAAGAAGAAAGGGGTGAAATTCCACACATAATTCCACCACCACCAACGATTCCAAATCAAAGAAGAATGAAAAATCAATGGTCATTAATATCCCTCAACATTAATGGCCTTAACTCACCCATAAAAAGACACAGGCTAGCAGAATGGATTCAAAGACAGAACCCATCCTTCTGCTGCATACAAGAAACACACCTCACCCTCAAAGATAGACATTACCTAAGAGTTAAAGGTTGTAAAAAATTTTCCCAATCAAATGGACCAAAAAAACAAGCAGGGATAGCAATCCTAATATCTAACAAATTAGACATTAAAATAAAATCAATCAAAAGAGATGAAGGAGGTCATTATATACACATCACAGGCAAAATACACCAAGATGAAGAGTCTATCCTGAACATCTATGCCCCAAATAGAAAGGCATCCACATTTGTAATAGAAACATTACTAAAACTTAAGTCACATATAAAGACCCACACACTTATAGTGGGAGATTTCAACACAAAACTCTCACCACTAGACAGGAATACCAGACAGAAACTCAACAAAGAAGCTAAGGGTCTAATAGAAGTAATGACCCAACTGGGATTAACAGACATCTATAGAACATTTCATCCACATAAAAAAGAATATACCTTCTTCTCACCACCACATGGAACATTCTCAAAAAACGACCACATACTTGGCAACATATCCAACCTCAGCAGCTTCAAAAAAATTGGAATAACTCCATGCATCTTATCAGACCACCATGCTTTAAAATTAGAATTCAACAACAACACAAATTGCAGAAAACCTACAAACTCATAGAAATTGAATAATGCACAACTGCACCATGCCTGGGTCAAAGAAGAAATAAAAAAAGAAGTTAAAGACTTCCTAGAATTCAATGAGAATGAAGACACAACATACCCAAACCTATGGGACACTTTGAAAGCAGTGCTATGGGGGAAGTTCATAGCACTAAGTGCCCACATGTAGAAACTGGAGAATAGTTATACTAGAGAATTAACAGCACAGCTGAAAGCTCTAGAACACAAAGAAGCAAACTCCCCCAGGAGGAGTACATGCCAGGAAACAATCAAATTGAGGGCTGAAATCAATGAAGTAGGAACTAGGAAAACAATACAAATAATCAATGCAAGGAAGAGTTGGTTCTTTGAGAAAATCAACAAGATAGACAAACCTTTGTCCAAACTTACCAAACAGCAGAGAGTGAACATGCAAATTAACAAAATCAGAAATGAAAAGGAGGACATAACAACAGACTCTGAGGAAATTCAGAGAATCATCAGGTCATACTTTGAAAACCTGTACTCCACAAAATTTGAAAATTTAAAGGAAATGGACGACTTCCTGAATAGCTATTACTTACCAAAACTGAATCAAGAACACATAAGCAATTTAAATAGACCTATAACCCCTATGGAAATAGAAGCAGTCATCAAAAGTCTCCCAACCAAAAAAAGTCCAGGTCCAGATGGCTTCAGTGCAGAATTCTACCAGAAATTCAAAGAACAGCTTATAACAATTCTTCTCAGAGTATTCCATATAATAGAAGCACAAGGGTCTTTGCCAAACTCTTTCTATGAGGCATCAATAACCTTGATCCCCAAGCCACAGAAAGACACAGCTAAGAAAGAGAATCTCAGACCAATATCCCTCAGGAACATTGATGCAAAAATACTCAATAAAATACTGGCAAATCGTTTCCAAGAAAACATCAAAACAATCATTCACCACGATCAAGTAGGTTTTATCCCAGGGATGCAGAGATGGTTCAACATACAAAAATCCATCAACATAATCCACCGTATAAACAAGCTGAAAAACAAAAATCACATGATCATCTCACTAGATGCTGTAAAAGCCTTTGACAAAACCCAACACCCCTTCATGATAAAGGTCTTGGAGAGATCTGGGATAACAGGAACATACTTAAACATAATCAAAGCTATATACAGTAAATCAACAGCCAACATCAAACTAAATGGACAAAAACTCAACGCAATTCCTCTAAAATCAGAAACAAGACAAGGCTGTCCACTCTCTCCATACCTTTTCAACATTGTACTTGAAGTTCTAGCCATTGCCATATGAAAACAAAAGGTGATCAAGGGGATACAAATTGGGAAGGAAGAGGTCAAACTTTCACTGTTTGCAGATGATATGATAGTTTACATAAATAACCCAAAGAACTCTACCAGGGAACTCTTAAAGCTGATTAACACTTTCAGCAAAGTAGCAGGCTACAAGATCAACTCAAGAAAATCAGTAGCCCTACTATATACAGATGATAAAAGGGCTGAGAAAGAAATCAGAGAAACATCACCCTTTACAATTGTCACAAACAACATAAAATACCTTGGGGTAATGCTAACCAAACAAGTGAAAGACCTGTCTCGCAAGAACTTTGAATCTTTAAAGAAAGAAATTAAAGAAGCCCTCAGAAAATGGAAAGATCTCCCATGCTCTTGGATGTGGTAAAAATGGCAATCCTGCCAAAACTAATGTACAGATTCAATGCAATCCCCATTAAAATCCCAGCACAATTCTTCACAGACCTTGAAAGAACAATAATCAATTTTGTATGGAAAAACAAAAGACCCAGGATAGCCAAAACAACCCTGTTCAACAGGCAACATCCGGAGGCATCACCATCCCTGACCTCAAGCTCTATTATACAGCTATAGTCCTGAAAACAGCTTGGTATTGGCACAAAAATAGACAGATAGACCAATGGAATTGAATTGAAAACCCTGATATTAACCCACACATGTGTGAACATCTGATCTTTGACAAAGAAGCTAAAAATATACAATGGAATAAAGAATGCATCTTCAACAAATGGTGCTGGCATAACTGGAGGCTGGCATGTAGAAGAATGCGAATCAATCTGTGTTTATCGCCATGCACAAAACTTAATTCCAAATGTATCAAAGACCTCAACATAAATCCAGTCACAGTGAACCTCTTAGAAGAGAAAGTGGGTGGTACCCTTGAACAAATTGGTACAGGAGACAGCTTCCTGAACATAACACCAGTAGCACAGACAGTGAGATCAACAATTAATAAATGGGACCTTCTGAGAAGATTCTGTAAGGCAAAGGACATAGTCAGCAAGACAAAAAGGTAGCCCACACAATGGAAAAAAATATTCACTAACCCCACATCTGACAGAGGGTTGATCTCCAAAATTTACAAAGAACTCAAGAAGCAAGTATCCAAAACACCAAAGTATCCAATTAAAAAGTGGGCTGCAGAACTAAATAGAGAATTTTCAATAGAGGAGTCTAAAAAGGCTGAGAGGCACTTGAGAAAGTGCTCAACATCCTTAGCCATCTGGGAAATGCAAATCAAAACAACTCTGAGATACCATCTCACTCCTGTCAGAATGGCTAAAACCAAACCACCAATGACAATTTATGCTGGAGAGGATGTGGTAAAAGGGAAACACTCCTCCATTGCTGGTGGGAGTGCCAACTTGTTCAGCCACTTTGGAAATCAGTGTGGAGATTCCTCAGAAAAATGGGAATAAACCTACCACAAGACGCAGCAACTCCACTCTTAGGCATATATCCAAAAGATGCCCATTCATACAACAAGGATGTCTGTTCTACTATGTTCATAGCAGCCTAGATGCCCCTCAATCGAAGAGTGGATAGAGAAAATGTGGTACATTTACACAATGGAGTACTATTCAGCAGAAAAAAACAATGGAATCCTGAGATTTGCAGGCAAATGGATGACACTAGAAGAAACCATCCTGAGTGAGGTAATGGAGTCATAAAAAGAGAAACATGACATGTACTCTCTCATATATGGATTTTAGACATAGATCTGGGGAATGCCAGCCTACAATCCCATGGCCAGAGAGTGTGGGAAACAGAACCTTCAATCGGTGGCTGATGGAAGAAGAGGCAGACTCCCACGGCTAAGCACTGAGCTGAACTCAAGAAAGCCAGTAACAGAGAGGGAGGACTGATGACCAAAGAGATTAATACTGGGCTGGTTTAAACCCCAGAATCGGCTGACCTGACAAGAGTTAAATCTTGAATCCCAGGCTGATGCCTGGGAATCCAGCATGGGACTGCTCAAGACCTCCTGACTGGGGGTGTCAATGAGGAGGCCTAGGTAATCTATTGAGCCTTGGGCAGTAGATCAGTATTCATCCCGATTATACACAGGGACTTTGGACTCCCATCCAACAATGTGAGATGCACTCTCACCCTGAACTCTTGGGGGGGAGGGTCTGGTCCCTGCCCTGGATGAAATGACAGACTGTGGACACTCCCATGGAGGGCCTCACCCTCCCTGGGGAAATGAGGGGATATTGGAGGTGGGGGCTGGGGGGAGGGCACGGGAGGAGGGGAGGGAAAGGGAGAGGGACCTGGAACTGACTTGTGAAGCAACCTTGTTTCTATCTAAATTTAAACTTAAAAATAAATAATAAAAAAGTGTGCACCACCACACACACAAAAAAAAAGAATGAAAATCTGGATAATTATTACTTGGACTCCCTTCTAGTTTATCTCAAATGCAATAAATTTTAAGCCAACACAACTGTGTTGATTTAGTTTATTTAAGGATTAAATCTTTCCTGTTGATTTCTTTTTATTTTGCTTATACTCAGGGTATTAACGTTGTTTATATAACTTTCTCTACAGGTAGCATGTGCTATGCAAAAAGCATCATTATCAGTATGGACATTTAACTAAGGCCTGTGGATACTATGCAACTATTCTACCACTTAACTATTATATCTAACTTCAGTAGTGTGGTGTCTTTCAAAGTTCAAACACTGATCTATAACCGCTAATAGTTTTAGCCTCTCCATATACTACTTACCAGTTTTATAAAACGTTAGCTATTGATTTGTTTCCTTGTTTGTTTTATGGTGATAAGAATTGAACACAAGGCTTTGTATATAGAAGACAAGTATGCATCACTGAGCTATATGCCTAGACCTAAAGTTATTTTACTAGCCCACCCCACTAGCAAAGCACAAGAAGTTGCCATTAATACATGCAAATATCTTTAAATGGCATAAAACAATTTAGCGAGAGAATAGTTGATTTCGTCTTTCACCTTTCTTACAACTCTTATGTCACACTCTATCCCAAAGGAAACTGGAAGATGGTGGGAACCTGGAGGGAGGAGCAGAAACAGAGGCTATGCACGAGTGAGTGCTGCTTAGTAGCTAGGTCCCAGTGGCTCTTCTCTACCTGCTCTATTATATCATCCAGAGCCACAGGCCTGAGGATGATCATCACCTGCAGTGGGCTAGGCCTTCCTGCATTAGCCATTAATCAAGAAAATTCCCCCAGCGGCTTGTTCATAGGCCAGTCTAGCAGGGGAGTTTCCTCAGATGAGGTTTCTTCTTCTCAAATGACTAGTTTGTATCATGTTAACAAAAAAAATACCAGGACACTATGTTAGTGTATTCTATACAAGAACTAAACATAAATGTGATAAATATTAATGAAATTCCCTCTTGTACCTCATGAATTGCCCTGGCTTCCCATTGCCCTGTGCATTTAGTGACCAATGCTATGCAGGAAGCTTCAGTCATCAAAATACCACTCCTGTCTTCTACTCTTTCTATTCTTATAGAAGGAAAGGTTAAGAAATGTGTGAGTAATGGGGAAGAAAAATTCATCCAGCTGGAGCTTTGATTGTGCATTCTAAGTGGAGGTGATCAGGGCTCTTTTTTGTTTAACGTTTTCCTCCTTATAGCCTCCCTGACACAAATCAAGCATCCAATAACTGTGTGCCGTTGTGTGAATGACCTTCAAGCCTCTTCTTTACCTCTCTAATTAACGCAAATAGAAAACGGAGACTCAACACAGTTTCCCCACTCTTTCAATAAAATATGTGGATTTTGATCCCTTTAGACATGGCACAATCATTATTTTGTAACATATTTAGCTCATTTCAACTCTCGTTAAGTGCCAGGTACTTATAATGCTTCATGTGGGAGAATGCAAAAAAAATGAATATGATTTTGTCACCCCTTTGAAAACACTAAGGCAGTTAAAGGTAGGAAGAGAAATTGCAGGAGTATGTGTTGAGCACAGGAAGGGGTGACAGCAGTCCCCACCAGGAAGAAACTATTTCCAGCAGCAGGATCAGCTATAGCTCAATACTTGACTGTGATTATTTGATTTCTATCTGCATAGCATTTCCTTTATACAGGGTTTTTGCAAGTTCATGGTTTCATTCCTTCCTCTTAAACACAAACCACAAAATAAACACAAGCATTATCTTCATTTGACACATGGAATTCCTCGTAAAGGTATTTGCTGACTCAAAATCATGAAACTAAAACCTGAGACCAACCTCATCACTCTCAAAATCACCTGAGAAACATTTAAGTTTCAGGGATGTGATTTCTAAATACACGTGTTCATGAATCCTTTCAACAATTAATACCATACAAAACACAGCTAGAAATGAACAGGCCCTCCATTCCTAAAAATGCACACATTTAACCAAGTTTAACACTTGGTTAGTGTTTCTCATCAGTTTAAATGGCCCTCTTTGTCATTCAGTTTCACATTACTCCTGATATTGCTTTATATGGGACTGGTTTCGATTCTGTTTTATTTAAGTTTTTGTTTTTATTTTGTCTTCTGGTGTCCACACACATGGCATTGCATGAGCATGACTTTGTATATCACACACACACACACACACACACACACACACACACACACACACACAGTTAATAGGAATACTGATACATATCCATCATTGAAAACGTTAAAACCAAGAAAATACGAATTTTCCAAAGATAACCAAATCCTCATATTTCCTATTTATTAAGATTTATTATCTCAGAAGAAATTTTATGATCAACAGTTTATTTCAATATACTGTAGAGGTTTTCTTCCCTCAGGTTATACATTTTTATTTTCCCATCATTGATATTACTGCACTGGATTGATCTTTTTATTTCATGATCTAATAACCAAATACTTTGTCGCCTTTTTAAAACTTAGCAGTAGAGTTTAGGATTTTCCTCTAGGGTTTGTGAGTCACAAATTTCCTTATACTGTCTTTTTAAGTAGTCCTCTGTCCATAATCATTTCCCCCATCTTTTCCTGCAGACATGAATATTCTTTCATGCAAATTAGAAACCAGGTACTCAGGTACTCTGGTACTCCAAGCTTGCATCACAGACTCCTGCTCATTATTGCCCCTCCTACCCTTCAGCCTCCTGCTGTTACATTGGGTTGGATGGAGATGCTGCTTACATGTAACTTGATTTTCCACAAAACTGGCTAGATTCCCTTCCTGTGGGTCCCCAGCACCTCCTTCTCTCAGCTCATTTGCCACCCTGCATATGATGCTCCCCAATCCATGCCATTGCATCTGTTGAGACAATAAGTCACCTTACCTCCAGGTTTTTAGTCTTGGGTCTCAGCCTCAGTCCTCTTTAGTGTTGCAAGTATGAGGCCAGGCTGCACATATGCCCCCTCCATGGAGTGTTTCTCACAGACAGTATCTTATTCAAACACACATGAGGCAAGGCTGCACATATGCCCCCTCCACTGAGTGCTTTCCAAAGACAGCATCTGACTTAAACATGCCTCATCTCTTTCCCTGAAACCAGGCCAGTTGGTCAGTGTTCACCATCATAATCAAATACTTGATGCAAAATTCAAAGCTAAAAATCAAAAGGCAATGAAAAACAATGACAGGAACAGCTAACCAATCAATGTAATGTCTCTTCTCTCTGCACACAATCATCTCCAGCTGCAGGCCTTTTATGTTGAGAGTTCATAGCATAGTGCACACACATAATTAACCCAAACAAACCCACTTTGTGAAAAACAGTTTTGAAGACTTCAGCACAAAAGAGTACTTTTTGGTCCAGTTTTTTTTAAGAACACATAGAAGTATCATCAGAAAAACCCTAATTAAACTCATCAGTTCACAGATGTTTACAGAAAAATGATCAGCAAGAAAATTGTGCCAAGAAATACAGTTTCCTGGGAATCAAGGTAGATGACAATAAATAGGAACAAGGTTAAGAACCAACATTAAGTATTTTACTGTACGGCCTCCTTCCATAGGCCAGTACACACTACAAAAGTCCTTTGAGGCAGTGACTGTTCCCATTTCTATTTTATGGAGTACATAATTGAAGCTTGGAAGGCTAAATAGGTTTTCTAAAGGAAAAGATCTGGGAACCACCAACACAAGGAGGTCATATCTTAGTTCATGTGAAAGGAAACCCAGTGGCTCTGTGGTGTGTGTGTGTGCGTGTGTGTGCGTGCATGCATGTGTGTGTGTCTATCTGTCTGTCTGTCTGTCTGTGTGTTTGTGTGTGTGTGTGTATGTGTGTGTGTGTGTGTCTGTGTGTATATATGTGTCTGATATACAAAAACATGCTCATGCAATGGCATGTATGTGGACACCAGAAGACAACCTTCAGGAGTTGTTCCCACTTTAAAGATAGAAATAGTTGAGATTTAATACTCGTTGACCATCTTTTTTCCACTGATAATTAACAAGCTGTATGGTTTCTGTATCCTGGGGTAACAGACAATAAGCTCTTCTCAAAATAAAAATGTGGTGCCACTTGTAATCATTTTATAGCTCCAAAAATCTGCCCCTCAAATGACAGACTCTGGATATCCCCCATGGTGGGTCTCACCCTCCCTGGAAAATGGAGTGGGGATTGGGTGGGGATTTGAGGAGCTGGGGGGGACCGGGAGGGTGGGAGGGAGGGGGAGCTGGGATTGACATGTGAAGCAAGCTTGTTGCTAATTTAAATTTTAAAAAAGTAAAAAAAAATTTTAATAAATGAAAATTTAAAAAAATCTGTCCCTCTTTTATTTTCCCAACATAGATGTTCCTAGGGCTGTGATCACAACATTCAAAGACACCTAACTTGGTGATCAAGCATTTAGAGACAGCACCCATTTCCAAACATATTTTCTACTGCTGTGCATGATCACTTTCTTTAGTCACAAGTGGGGTCACCTTAAAACAAAAGAATCATCTAACGTAAGATTTTTCAAAGGATGGTGAGCTGTATTAAACCTCCTATTTATTGTATATACCTTTGATGACTCAGTCATTAAGCTGCTTTTGCAGAGGACTTGGGTTCATTTCCCACATGGCAACTCATCTATAACTCCAATTGCAATGGATCCAATGTCTGCTTCTGATCTCCCTGGGCACCAATCATGCATGTGGTAGGCAAAACATTCATATCCACATTCATATATATATATATACATATATATATATATATTTCCATGATCTCCAACTATGTGGTAAAGAATATTATGTAAATGTTGTTCTTACTATTTTTATTATTTCTCTATATAATTTCTCTATGATTAATGTTTGCCATCACCAACTGTGTTTGCCATATCTGGGTCCTCCACATTCATTCCCTGTGTTTTGTTCTACTCTCTTATTATTCATCCAACAAACTGTACCTTGTTGGAGTATGGGTTGGTTAGAGCAACAACCTGGAAGCTGACGAAGCAGTGAAGTTTGTCATATAAGTTTGAAGATATATTATTTATGATTTATAAAAGCTTGCCTGAGAGCTCAGAAAGAAAAGCTAGGCATAAGTCATAGAGGTCAGGCAATAGTGATACACATCTTTATTCTGAGGACTCAGGAGAGAGGCAGATGGGTCACCCCACCCTACAATAGAGTGAAAAGTAACAGAGCTCATGCCTTTAAACTCAGTACTAGGGATGTGGAGACAGGAGTGATATGGCTGAGTGGAGAAAGGAATATAAGGCAGAAGGAGGAAGGAACTCAGAGCTTTTGCCTCTGAGAATTCAGGAGATGGGATTTTCATTTCAGCCGGGTAAAGGTAAGATCTACTGCTTGACTGCTTTGCTTCTCTGATCTTCAGCTTGAAGCTTGAACCCCAATATCTGACTCTTGGTCTTTTATTATGTGTGCTGCAGAAGTTGCTTGTTAGAGGATGATCCCTGGGCCTAACATTCCTGACTTTTGATCCTGCCCCATCACTTATCAGACCAGTGACATACACTAAAACAATGAAACATCACAGTAACCTATTAGACAGCTTACATGTATTTTATTTTATATTTATCTTACATAAGACATAAGCATGATTGCAAGAACTTAGTGTATTAAAATAGGATAGTTCCTGCGTTTATTTTGGGCTATGTATAGATACTTTATGACTGTGATTATCATTTATAAGAATATTATGGAAAAATAGTGCTACAAATCACATATAAATAAAGTACAAAGGAGGGAGAATGTGGATCACAGCCTCACTCATCTGTAGCTCCAGTTTTCTGAGTAGTACATGAAAGCACACAGCATCCTTCTCCAGCCTACCTATAATATGACTCATCTCTTTCCACAGAATCTTCATGCAGCACGTGCAATCTACTTGTTAATCACTTCATTCCCACCTCAGTTATCAAACAGATGGCCACAAAGTCACCATGCATGCCTTTTATTACCTCTTATTTTATTTAATAAGAGTTGAAGGGTGGTGAGTCTGATAATTTTATTATAATTTCCCTATTGTATTATTTATTCATCTTTTGCATTAACTTATTATGTGTAATTTTTAAGTTAAACCTTTGTACATTGAAAAATAAAAACCCAGAAATAGATATTGAGGTTAAAGCTGATGGTCAGATAAGCAAAGCAGCCAGACACTACCTCTTACCTCTACCTCAGACTGAAAGGGTGATCTTGGCTCCTTGAATCCTCAGAATGAAATGCAATCTCCATGAATCCTCAAAGGTAATAGCTCTCCCTGTCTGAAAACTAAATCTCCACATGAGACCCTTTGCTTCTCCTTTTCATATGTGCCTAGTGCTGGGAATAAAGGTATATGATTCCAAGTGCTGAGATCACCTTTTTGTAAGCTATTTCTCTCTTAGACTGGGTCAATTTTGTGTAGTTCAGTGTGGCCTTGAACTGACAGATCCATCTGCCTGTCTTCTGAGTCCTGGGATTAAAGGTGTATGCCACCACTGCCTGGCTCTATGACTAGCTAGTATGGCTGCTGGGGTTAAAGATGTGTATCACCATTGCCTGACCTCTATGGCTTGTGAGTAGCTTTGTATTCTGAACCCTCAGGCAAACTTTATTAAATCATAAATAATATATCACCACAAACCTCATTATATATTTTTGCTTCTATGAGACAAAGTTTTCTCTGTTGCTCAGGTTAGCTTATATCTCACTGTGTATCCCTAGCTAACCTTAAATTACACTTTTTGAATATTTATTTCCAATTCTCCATTGATGATATCTTTCTGGTTGCATCACATTAAAAATCAATAAGTACTAGACACACTGAGAGTGGGATTCCTGCCATGAAGTTAGACTAGCACTCGATACAGGCTTCTCTTTGTGAAAATAAAGAGGAGTTCATTGCTGGTGACACTTACAGAAATATAATACATTTGAATGCGCTCACCTGTGAATCCTTATTAACACTCTTTCCTTAAAAAATAGACTGAAAGCCAGGAACTGAGAGTACACATAACATAAGCAAGATCTTGGTTTCAGTTCTCTGAAATGCAGGGTAGAGAGGGCTCACAGAGTCCTGGCATGAGAGTAAACTGGTTTCATATTTCAGAACAGGTATTAATAATTGTAACAATGTTATTATAGTTGTATCTAACAAGTCATGGATATGAGTTACACCAAAAACATCCAAGCCTGATAAACCCAGATAGTTGTCTGTCATAATATTACTTATAGTAACAACATATTAAGAGCAAACTAAACAGGTTCTAGCAAGAGATAACTTAAATCACTGTTACAGCCATGCAAAACAGTGAAAACAAAAGTCATGTTGCTAAATTATATTACTGTTACAGTCATTCTAGATCTTCAATACAGATTACAAAATAATGTGTCTAAAATGGTTACAACTTAAAGAGATATGTTTAAGTAGGAAGCTTGTGAATTATTTCTATATTTGGGGGGTTGAGTTTTTTTTTAGTTTCCTTCAATTAATATACAATGCTTTATGTATATTCTTTCTTCACTGTGTTGTTTTCATGTTTGTTTTTTCTGGTGCTGGGAACTTAATCCAAGGCCCTCACATATTCTCAGTAATCATTAATTATACCACTGATATGCATACCCACCCTGACATATAGATACATATATGTAGATAGATAGATAGATAGATAGATAGATAGATAGATGACATTTTCATCATAAAACTGTATTAAATATATAAAAAGATCATTTGGGTCTTTTTAGAAATATTCTTCTGTTTGCTGTTAAGTCACTTTCTCAGATGTTGTTTATCTAAAAGTTGGCAATCCCACCACCATTTATATGACTGATCCTTATGGTCCACTGACCCTGTTCTGTGGCATTGACGACTATACCTAACCTGCTTGGATTAAAGTTTACACTGTATATTCTATCAAGAATGCTACACATACTGAACTAATCATTGTAACCCGGTCTATTTATAAGGTCATGATTTCAAATTTCACACTGTCTTCTTGGGTAGTTCTCTTTCACTTCATAGGTGTAGCTCTCATATTTATTGTTCTCCTCTTTCAGGTAAATAACTATAGTTTAGAAGAAGTCACACATGAAGAGGCTGTAGCGATATTGAAGAACACATCCGATGTTGTTTATCTAAAAGTTGGCAAGCCCACCACCATTTATATGACTGATCCTTATGGTCCACCGGACATTACTCACTGTAAGTATGGTGCTCCTGTGCCATCTTCCAATAGCTTGCCAGTTATACAAAATAGACCTCCGCAAAGCCATTTTCACCTCTGCTTACCGTTTCAATCATGTCAAGCTTCTTGAAACACTTCAGGGAAAAAGTTCTATGCATAATTCCCATGTAGTTTTACAGGTCTCCAGCTAAGGATTTAAAGGTAGAACATCTTGAGGGATTGCACGTTTACCAGTGTAAAGACAGAGTGATGTGATTTTAATCATGGTGACTACAATAGCGTTGGCACAACACTCCAGAAGATAATTTCTTAATCCCATGGAACATGAGTTCTGCTGTGCCAGTGTATTCCCTTGTTCTAGTTCAGATCTATGTAGCAGCAAAGTGAAAGACTGATGCTGGCAAAATAAACCATAGATAGCTGTACACTTCCTTCTAGGGGAGGGGCTTGGCTTCTGGAATAATGAAATCACTATTTTCAATCATCATCATTGCTTTTATCTTTAGCTGAATTTGTTATGCTCTAAAGAATCAAGAAAATAATCAGTCATTGTCAGTAGCAGTGAGTGAGGCAGCACTCAGAGGACATTAACTAACCTGAGTTACTATTCTGGGGACCACACCGCATTCACTGCTAAGTAGGACTCACTCCCTCTCTTCTGTCTGCTGGGCCTAAATTTAGAATTTACTTTTGATGTAAACCTAATGGATGTTTTTATTGGCATAAATTATCTTGTGAGATTTGAAACCTTGGAGTTCTATTGTGAGTGTGTACCCAGGATACCTTCAGGACCAACTGTTAATTAGTACTATCGCCTTAAGCAAGCGTTGAATCTTTCTTAGATTTAGATGTTCCTCTTGAGCAAAATTCAAGAGCTAAATATCCTTAGCTCTAAAGGCCTATTACCTTAGCTATTACTTTTTGAAATAATGGTTCTGAAATACCTCACCCTCCAAATGGTCTTTTTTTCAAAGAAGGCCCTAAGCTGAGATAAGCCTAACCTTAGGGCAGAAAGAGTTTTGACTTTCAGAAACTTGATCTGAATAAATTTATAGGAGTCAGGTAGGTTTGAGGGTCTATGACTCACTTTGTAAAGGGCATACAAATACAATGGCAGATATTTTTTATAAAGGCAGAACACAAAGTTTTCTAATTGATAAAAATAATTTATCAGCCACAAAGAAGGTAAAATAACACAGATATATTGTTAGCAACACAATTTGGTAGAAATAAGAGGCAATATAAACAGTCAGATAAATGAAATACCCTTGAGTGACTCAGAGAAGGAGGATTTCTGATCTTCCTTTAACAGAACTGAGAAATTTCACATATAGTCGTCTTCAGAATTATACATCAGAAATGGAGTAAGAGACACAAATTATAGATACTCCATTCAGTGGTACAGATGGCAGAAACACAGGTTTTGTTTGAGGATTAACAGCTTGTGTAAGGAGGGTTGAAATGGGTCAGTTTTATCAATTTTATAAAGAAGAGACTGTGATGGTACAGAACATGTAAGCAACAGAGCAAAAAAAAGTTCTATTTTAAGAGTTTTCCTCAGCATATGAAACAGTTTTGAGGAAAGAATGGAAAGGAAAGAGTCCCTGTCAAAAGGTGTAAACGAGAAGATGGGTTAGGGAAGAACAGAAGAAAAGTACTTGACACTGTAGACTTCCTGTGATGAAAGCATAACATATTTGTGGAGAAGGTTTAGTAGGAGAATGTATTCCTTGGGAACCTTTTGCTTTTGATAATTGGATATTGATTATGTAAAATGGATGTGAATCCTACAATTAGAAGATAACATTTTCATTTCCATAGAAAATTAATCATTGCTCTGAAAATGTGTGTCGATTTTCTCCTCCAGTTCTTCTTATCACCTAAGTATCCTAACTTGGCCTACAAATATAACTTGTTATTACATCTTTCCAGATCTAAAGGTCACTGTGTGCTTATATATGGGAAATTCAAACAGCCAACAACTCATCCCTCTCAGAGAACAAGAAAAATTTTGACATGTAGCAAAGTCTTTGTATTTTTAACACATCCTCTAAAGTATAACACATTGAATCACCCACATAAAAGGTTTGATTCCATTTTTTTCTCTCCCCAATTCCTTAGCTTATTCTCCACCGATGGAAAATCATCTACTGTCTGGTAACAATGGCACGCTAGAATACAAAACTTCCCTGCCGCCCATCTCTCCAGGAAGGTACTCACCAATTCCAAAGCACATGCTGGTTGAAGATGACTACACCAGGTCAGATATGCTTCTAGTTTAATTGGGTTGATTGTTGTTTCTAGGAACAAGTCCCATTTATGTACTATGTCAGCTGTTACTTAGCAGATAAACTAAAGCTTCTACGTGCTCTTCAAACTCACTGTAGTTTACTTTCGGTGAGAATCTTTAAATACCTGTATAGGTGTAATGGGATTTCCTGCAATATACACACACATCTCTTGTGAGAAACAGTATTATATATATATATATATCACAAAGTGATTTGCCAACACTTGTCACATTTGATCTCACTTGAGTTTTGTGGCTATTCGGTAGAGTTGGTTTTAAAACTTTTTAAAAGATGATCACACCAGGTTATGGAAGGAATGGAATAACTTGCCTATATTACCCATTTGGTTGTGTGATGTCAGAACTGAAAGTCTCCTCTTCTGACTCTACTTTCCATGTTCTTACTATCCATGGCAACCCATATGTAGTGGAACTTGGGAGTTGCCATACCCTCGCTCTAGTGCAAAAACTATAGGTGAGAAGAAAGAAGTATAATTTGGTCCTAAAACTTTCAAATTCATACACCATGTTAATTCCAAGAGGGATCAGTGTAGCAATCTCAGAACATGCCACTAGTTTGTTAGTACCACAAGTGACAACATATGGCCACGGCACTCTAAAAATATCAATGCTGAGGGTTCACAGAGAAAATTTTAAGTCATTCATTCAAATTTTCATCAAGAATAATCTAACAAATACTGAGTGATAAATGAATTAATTGATGGGTGAATAAAAATGTTCACTTTTTTCTTTGTATTTTTAAACATGTTGTTCCAAAACTAGTACATAAGTAACATACTTGGCAAATGGGTGAAACTATGGTTATGAAACAAAAATCTACCCAAGAAAGACAGTTCTCTTTAAGAGTACAGCCCTTGATAAGTGGCCCACTCTTCAATGGAAGACTACAAAACCACAAATGTTTAGGAAGCATAAATTAGATTTGATGGATATAAAAAATGAAAAATGCTGTAGTTTTGAAAAAAGACACAGAACATATCTGGGAGAAGTTAGGAAAGGGGTGAATATGATCAAAACACACTATACAGAATACCCCAAGAATTAAAAATAAGATCTCTCTCTAACTCGATTCATAGTGACCTACTTTGAGATGACCAGCGTAAAAGCCTATAGTGAAAATTTCAAACACATACAAATGTATACTTAGATACAACTAGGGGTTGACATTGACTTTTCAAAATATGTTCACAGTTTACACATTTCTCTGCAATTTGGCTTTTTCTTGATTTTTTTAAAAACAACAATGCGTGTTGGTGGCACACATTTTTAATCCCAGCACTTAGGAGACCAAGGCAGATGGATTTCTCTGAGTTGGAAGCCAGCCTAGTCTACATAGTGAATTCCAGGACAGCCAGTGCTACACAGAGAAACTCTGTCTCAAAATACGTAATCTCATATGCATATATATGAGATTATATACTATATATACTATATGTATAGATTATATACTATATATGTATACTATAAATATATTTCCCCATATATATATATACTTAACAAATAGAGATGGATTGCTTTGGTTTTATATCATGTCTGTCTAATTGAAGTTATTTGTCACTTTTGACAAAGTAAAGGAGACTTCAAGCTGCCATATGTTTATTCTTTGGCTTTTCTGTTATTTGGTACATGTTTTTAAATGATTAAGCATTTCCTGTTTATTTTGCAATATCAGGTTTGCTGACATATCTTGTTATATCTTTAGCCAATAAACAAAACATTTAGAAGCTTAAAATGTACATCATGCAGATTTCTGGTGCAGAGATGTCTGAGCTCTGTGTTCTTAATTAAAATGAGGACCAGGGCAAAGATATTCATTAGGGCTCATGAAGTATTTTGTAAATATAGACACCTTTAAGCACCGAAGAATGGTCTGTTTGCTCTCAGGATGCCACTAATATTGAAGCTGATTTTAATTTGAAATGTTGTTTTATCTTATTAGGATTCATAATAAGTTAACATTTGTTAAAGTCTCTTTATAATCCTGGCCACTTGTTAGCTGTTCAACATACTCTACTCATTTAATCCTTCCAAAAACAGAGAGATGAACCTTCATCAATATTTAGAGATGGAGAAAATTAAACTTCACTCTAAGAGTTTATGGCTGCATAGCTTTTAAATAGAAAAACCTTGTTCTCTGCCTGTTTTAGAATCCAAACTAAAAAGCATTTAGATTTCCTCTTTAGTGTCAAAGTGAACATAAATTTAAATAAACTTTTCTCATTAGAGAAACACATGACTGGAAAGGGTCTATGGGTCCTTTTGAGCTATAATGTCAACCTGTCCAGGTGAGACCTGTCACTATCTCTGGCTAACTTTGGCCTTGGATTAATTAAAGAAAAAAATTTGTAACACTTTGTAAATTTTAGAGATTATCCCTCTATCAGATGTGGGTTTAGTGAATATCTTTTCCCATTCTGTGGACTGCCTTTTTGTCTTGTTGACTGTATCCTTTGCCTTACAGAAGCTTCTTAGTTTCAGGAGGTCCCATTTGTTAATTGTCGATCTCAGCGTCTGTGCCACTGGTGTTATGTTCAGGAAGTGGTCTCCTGTACCAACTCGTTGAAGAGTATCTCCCACTTTCTCTTCTAAAAGTTTCAGTGTGGCTGGATTTATGTTGAGATCTTTGATCCATTTGGACTTAAGTTTTGTACAAGGCAATAGACATGGATCTATCTGCAGTCTTCTGCATGCCAATACCCAGTTATGCCAGCATCATTTGTTGAGGATGCTTTCTTTTTTTCATTGTATAGTTTTAGCTTCTTTGTCAAAAATCAAGTGTTCATAGGTGTGTGGGTCAAAATCAGAGTTTTCAATTCGGTTCCATTGGTCTACCTATCTATTTTTGTACCAATACCAAGCTGTTTTCAGGACTATTGCTCTATAATAGAGCTTGAAGTCAGGTATGTTGATGCCTCCTGAAGTTCCTTTATTGTATAGATTTGTTTTGGCTATCCTGGGCCTTTTGTTTTTCCATATAAAGTTGATTATTGTTCTTTCAAGGCCTGTGAAGAATTGTGCCGGAATTTTGATAGGGATTGCATTGAATCTGTAGACTGATTTTGGCAAAATTGCCATTTTTATTATGTTGATCCTACCAATCCAAGAGCATGGGAAATCTTTCCATTTTCTGATATCCTCTTTGATTTCTTTCTTAAAGACTCAAAGTTCTTGATATACAGGTCTTTCACTTCCTTGGTTAACATTATCCCCAAATATTTGATGCTGTTTATGGCTATTATAAAGGGTGATGTTTCTCTGATTTCTTTCTCAGCCACTTCATCATCTGTATATAATAGGGCCACTGATTTTTTTGAGTTAACCTTGTATCCTGCCACTTTGCTGAAGGTGTTTATCAGCTCTAGGGGTTCCCTTGGGAAGTTTATCCCTGGCATACAAATGGACTTCATGTGTCCATAACACAAAGAGGGATGCTCTCTCAGCCTGGACTCTTAGGGGAGTGCCTGGACCCTGCCCTGAGTGAAATGACAGACTCTAGATATACCCTATGTGGAAGGAAATGGTGACAGGATGGGAGGCTGGGGGGATTGTGGGAGGGTGCGGGAGGAGGGAAGGAAGTGGGAACTGGGATTGACATGTGAAGCAAGCTATTTAAAATTAAAATAATAAAAAAGGAAAAGAAAAAATGTGTAACACAATGCCAATTACCCTTGCTCTAGTAGTTTATTCCATTAAAGTGACTTTATTGTTTAATAATCTTATATATTTCTTCTTTTGTAAAATAATTATCATAATTAATAGGAGTTATTATGCCCTTACTTAGACAATAAGACATTGGCAATTTTATGTCAGTTCCTATCCATTTTAAATGCCATAGGTGTTTTGAATAAAATTTTTAATATTTATTTTTACTTACTTGAGTGTGTTTGTGTGTCACATGTATGTATGTGGTTTTTGAGATGAATGGAGGGTATAGAAACCCCTGGAACTGAAATTAGTTATAGTAGGTAGTAAAGCCACATGATGGATGCTGAGAACTGAACTCAACTACAAGTGTTCTTAACTGCTAAGCCATCTTTCCAGTCCTGAATCAAAGTTCATAAACAAGCAGGTTCCAACCACTAGTGTGTTATGTAGCATGATCCTAGATCCCTAATACCATAGGAGGTATTTAAGAAACATTTATGAGTGATTTTAAGGTTTGTATAGATACCATAAAAACAACCATAGCATCAAACAAAATTTTAAATAAGAGGTAACATATTGATATATTATTTATAATTTATTAAAGTTTGCTTGAGGAGTCAGAAAGCAAAGTCAGCCACAAGCATAGAAGCCAGGCACACACCTTTAATACCAGCAGCCAGAATCTAGAAGGTGGTGGTATACACCTTTAATCCTAGGAGGTAGGCAGATCTCTCTGAGTTCAAGGATACCCAGGGATACATAAGACTGACTCAGTCTAAAAGAATGACAGATCACAGGATTTTATTAATCCCAGCACTAAAGGGGAATAAAAGATAGGAGCAGGGTCTTCAGTATTGAGTAGGAGGCATTCATTCTCTAGCCAAACTGAGGAGAAACAACAGTTTGAGGCTTGGTGAAGAGCTCATGGATCAGCCCTTTCAACCTGAGTTAAAGGTGAGAGTTAGTGGGCATCTCCTTTGTTTTTCTGAGCTTCAACTTGAAGCTTGAACCTCAGTATCAGTCTCTGGGTCTTTTATTTTTGTGTTACAGTGACCTTGATTCTGAACTTGAGAATATGTAGTTATTGATCAGAATTAAAAAATAAGAAAGAGCATTTATAGTAGGGAGATAACTTGTAAAGATTTAGATAGGAATATAAACTATGTTTGCAAGTGGGGTATGTGTGTTTGATTTCTGTGTGATAGTCTTAATGCTTAAAATAAAAAACTGAAAGAAGTTAAGAAAATTCCTCATGTCATAGAGAAAGAATCAAAGAAAGAATTCTAATCAACCAATATCTAAAGGTCTCCTCCCCACATCCACACCAGGTATCTGCCAGAGATTATTTTATGGCTTGTAGTCCTGGCCCTGCCACTCTGTACCTACATAACCATTCAAGTCACTTAATGTCTGTAGGTCCTGAATTCCTTGACTATAGATTTGGAGTAAAAGATCTTATTATACCTTCAAGGAACTACAAGGTTTTAATGTAATAATAAATTATGAATATTACATTCATTTTTAGATTATATGGGTTTGATACTGTCTTTGACTGAGGACTTCATTGTTATCTATCTAAGTAGCAAGTCAAGAATTCAATAATGACGAGAGTTTAGCAAAGAGGGAAGCATTTCTATAGATGCAGGATTCTTAAACAGCCTCTAAAACCACACCAAGGAGGAAACATCTGGCTACAAATCCCTATTTTTTTTAGTCTGTTGCAAGGAGTATTACACTATTCCTCTAATTTACACTCCCTCTGTTATGGATAGACAGCAAACATTCTTAAGCAATTTTGGCTAGAACAATGCTACACTGACTTAGTTATCTTTTTCTCATTATATTTGTAAATATTTTCCACCAATTTATAGACAGGGAACCTAAGTAAAACAGTCTAGGGTGAAAATGTCTTGGTAGAGAGCCTCACCTGCTTGATTGGTTATATCAGTACATTCCACCCCACTAGCTAGGAGTCCACCTCTACCCTGTTTGCCCCCAAACTACAGAATACTAACTTGCTAGGTATACATCTGACATATACCCAAGTTGTCTTTTCTCTTTTATTGATTTGCTTATCCAGTGATTGATTATTCAGTTTCTATAATGTATCCCACAGGTTGTTACAAACATCACAATAATGAAAACACATTGGGTCATTGTCCTTATGGGATTTATATTCTAGTATAGCAATAAAATAGATAGAATTAAGTTCAAAGTTAGTTGAGAACTATAGAAAAATACAATAGGATCATGTGATAGGCAATGACTAGGAAAGAGCACTTCATGAGATAGGCTACTCTGAGGATGACTTCCTGAGGAGACAATAAAGATAGTGTTGAACTGAGAATAGAAGAATGAAAGCACATGACTATGCAAAGATCAGAGATAAGGACACTACAAAGAAGAGTGAGGTGGAGAAGGAGGAAGAGGAGGAGGAAAAGGACAAGGTCACTGCAGCAGGAATAAGTGTAGTGTGTATAGGGAATTTGGCTAACGGGAGAATGTACAAAATCAGGCTGGGGTAGGAAGCCAGATGACAAAGAATTCAGAGGTAATGATGAAATATGAGTTTAATCTAAAGTACAATAAGAATCTCCTGAAGAGTACTAGCCAGCAAATCTAAATTATCTGGTTTATGGGATTTCTTTAAGTCTTCTTTGAGAAGTTGTTGGGCCACTGAAGAGATGTCATAGCTGAAAGTGGTGGCAAGGGGGTCAGAAGTGGGAATGCAGAGAACAGGGGAATATGAGCTGTATTTTGAGCTACATCTTACAGTCCATGCTCATTATGAGGAACTAGCCTGCTCTAGTTAGACAATTTTACTATAGACCATCTTTAATTTGTTTCATTGCTTGTCTACACATCGCAAAGAAAATATGCTTCCAAAGTCTGGAGACATTGAATTAAACAACACAAACTTCCCAACTATCGTGTCTTGCTGAAAGTCTTTTAGAAATTGCTCAGGGTGAAGGGCATCCATCATGAAGAGGCTCTGGACCAATCAGAGCTAGAGCTTCCTGTCAGGGAATAAGCACGCTGTTGCCTCTCTGCTTTTAATCTTGAAGTCCGTGGTTTAGGCGTTATTGAATCATACATAATCTTTTCCTATGTGCTTTTAACCAAATACAATGAAAAACAACCAGCAGGACTGTAAACAGGCAGCTGACCCTGCATGAGAATTCTGATGAACAATGAGTGATTAGATTCTAAGTTCCCAAGGCCACCTGCTCAGATTTGACCCCAGCTTTGACATCTTTCTACTACATGACCTTGGGTGTGCTACATAATCACTCTCCTTCAGCTTTTTCCTTTATAAGAGGAGTAGAGTAGTACTTCCCATACTGTAGGTTTATTGTGACAATAAGCTGAGTTCATATGTGTGGAATCTTGGAAAGACATAAGTCCTTCACTGAACTAGCTGCTGTTAATACTACTTAAAAATAAGGTCTATAAGACAAACTTTTTCACAAATAAAGCTTCTTAGTAAACATCTTCCAACTACTTACTGAAATACAGCCAGCAGTGTGATACACCTGCTCGAGGACTGTATAATCTCCATATGCTTTTTCAACTTATTTACATTGTAGAGCACATTACAATGCTTTATTACAAGAAGCAGTATAATCTGATAGCTTTATTGAGAATGTTTATTTTTATAACTACAAGGAAAATCTAATACTACCTTAACTGAAAATATAAAGTGGGTGTCAATGGAGTCAAGCCTGTTACAAATACTACCCGCCTGGCCTCTGCAGCTAAGAGCAGCTTTGGGTAATTTGTAGGGTTTTGTTTTTCTTTCTTGTTTCTTCATAAGAGCTGATTGCTAACATCAAATAGGATTTCTCTGTTAAAACTATATGTGAGTGTCAGCAAGAAGGCCTGGGCAACCTATGGGGCCCTGAGCTGTGGATCAGTGTCTATCCCTGATATACAAACAGTCTTCGTGTGCCTATAGCACAAAGAGGGATGCTCTCTCAGCCTGGACTCTTAGGGGAGTGCCTGGACCCTACCCAGAGTAAAATGACAGACTCTGATATCCCCTATGTGGAAGGATTTGGCAATAGGGTGGGAGGGTGGGGGGAAAGGGGAGTGCGGGAAGAGGGGAGGGAGAGGGAACTGGGATTGACATGTAAAACAAGCTATTTAAAATAAAAAAAATTGGAAAAAAACTATGCACAGCATGAATATGTTCCTCACAAATTTTATAATACTCATTATAAAATATCAGCAAATCATAAGCAGATGCCTTGAAGTTACCCATTCTGCTCTCTGTTGTTTGCCTAGTTTCTCCAACAGGGGGCATGCTGGTACAAGTCTCCTTCAAGGTGAAATGTTATAATGGAAAGGAGGGAATGGGTTAACCTGTGCTAGAGACAGAGACTAGATCATTAAGTACAAGTCACAAGGGGCGTTTTCTCTTTATCGATGAGGACTCCACATAAGCATTAAGGTTGACTTACACAAGCCCGGAGGTGTGATTTATAGAGTGATTCAGTTAGGAACAGAGTATTAATGGGGAAGTTATCAAATTTTAATTAAAGAGGAACACCTAAAAACATATTGGAAACATGTTAAGTTGCTGTTTGCTGTCAGAGAAATTAATTTAATGTTAGTAAAAATGAAACTGTAATGATAATGTAAAGATACGTAGATGTCCTTTATGGAGATTCATCATTCTCTATGCTCATAACAAACAACATGATGCCTAATATCTTATAGAAGACAGTTATTGTACATCTATACCTATGTCACTGATATAAAATTCAGATTATTAAATCAATGCTGCTTTACTTTGTGACACAAGAGTTCATCCTCACCCTTACAGACTGACTGATGTAAAAAGGAAGGAGAAAATAGACTAATGATGAACCGTGGATAATTTTGTAGGGATCAATATAAAAGGCATCAACCACTGGTTCATATTTGTCCCTTGGACTGAAAGTTAATTGCTATCAACAGCACAATGTGCAGCTTTTTTCTGACCCTTATTTTTGTGAAATGAAGCAAGTTACACGCTGTGACTCAGGGCAACTAACCATAACCCTCTAGAAGGTTGCTCTAACTGCCATGTATCACTGAGATGATAGCAGATTAAAGAGGTTTTCTCCTTCCTAAATGTACCCATGTATATACTTTGGTAGTGAGTAAGCAGTGACAGCACTATTATCACTGAGTGACTTCTGCCGTTACCTGTATCATTAGCTGCTGTGGGTGAGATTATTTCATTATTGCTCATTATCATCACCATCATCATGATTTTATTATAGAGATTACTCATTGTTAATGAACACCTTAACAAATACAAGGAAGCTGTAGGCTATCATCATTACATTCCAAATATATATATATATATAAAATCTTACTCTATTGAAAACTTGACTAATATAAATTTGGGGGCTATAAAATTCACTTATTGCTTTTAGCTGATATCAGTAATATAGACAATGACCTAAATTATACCTGAATAAAAAATCATTTTGAAATATTACTTTTGCATAATTCACAGACATTCTTTACAATGTTCACCTCTAAAACCATTTTCTTATTATCCATCAGCCAGGTTTATGTCCCATTTGGATTTCTGCTCTTTGTTTTTTATCTATTTTTATTATAAAATAATTTATAGTCACACAAATTCATAAAATTAACAAAATATAAAGAATGACAAAGTATTCTACTAGAGGAATATAATAAAAATTTAAATCATTAAAATTTTTTCAGTAGCTATATAATAGTTATCTATTATATGCAGTTGAACCATAATTTGCTTAAATGAATTTGTATTGCCTATTAAGTTATTTGTCTTTATAATATTCACAGTTTTTCTGACCTATGACCCCTGCATCCTATTTATGTCAAAGACAGATGTCTATATCTTTATTGCCCAATCAACTTCTCTCTTGTCCCTGTTAGACTTTTAAACAGTAAATAATTAGAATAGTAGACTGTTACTTGTTCTCATC
This sequence comes from Mesocricetus auratus, assembly GCF_017639785.1. Taxonomy (NCBI): domain Eukaryota; kingdom Metazoa; phylum Chordata; class Mammalia; order Rodentia; family Cricetidae; genus Mesocricetus; species Mesocricetus auratus. The sequence goes on along the minus strand of NW_024429182.1, from coordinate 106,317,093 downwards.
CTGCCTCTTCGTAGTCTTCTCTTTCACAGTAAATGATCACTGTAGTCCATTGTTGGCTTGCCACAATGGTCACTGTGGTTAGCCTCCTCTCCATTTTCCTTTCATGTCCTGGATCCTACTGACCAGCAAACTTTTCAAAATACACTCATAATGTGCTCACTTCTCTATGAACAGCACACAAGTGGATAGCACACTATTCAAGACACAACATTTGTTATTTGATTATTGCAGAAGTCTCCAAATGATTTTTCTTTCTAACTTCTTTATTCATTCCACATAATGCATTTATGTTGAAAATGACAAATCAGGGAATGTGACTGAGACTATTGGCAAATGTGAATAACAGCTTCTACACACTCTGCAAATTAATAAGTAGTCATATTACCACTGGTATAAAGGAAAAACCAAGATGTGTATTAGTAACCAAGGAATGGAGTATTGTCTGTTTCCTTGTACAAAGGTATATCTGTTCTGTGAAAACAGGAAAACTTGTTTGTTTTGGATGTCAGTTCTAGGAAAAAGAAGAGTTCCTGGAACATATTTAATACTTAGTAAATATGTGTATTGTAAATATAATAGAATTGCATATGGGACAGTATTGGACTGTTTAGTATACTAACAGATTTGTTTCTTAAAATTTTTGGCTGAGTTTATTCACCCAACTACCTTTGGAAATTTTTCTTCAAACTCTTTCATTTAAATTAAATTTCTAATTTTAATCTTATTTTTTGTTATGTTTTTAAAAGAGTAAAATTTCAAACCTATCCTCATCCCCCATTCCCTCCTCTCTAATTCCTTACCAACTGCCTCCCACCACCATTTCTCCAAACTTCATGTTATCTTTGGGTTTTGTTTGTTTGTTTGTTTGTTTGTTTATGCATCACCACTGCAGGGTTTAATGGTTTGGGGTATTTTTATTTTTATTTAAATTAGAAACAAGCTTGTTTTACATGTCAATCCCAGTTCCCTCTCCCTCCCCTCCTCCCCTCACCAACCCACTAACCCATGTTTCCCATGGAGGGTGAGGTCTTCCATGGGGGAGCTTCAAAGTTGTGTTATCTTTGTATTGATTGTTTTAATCACTGTTCCACTTAGTGCTGCCTGTATGTGAAAAGGTATAGTACTATCTATTGAAAGATGGGTAGCCTCTCAGGCCATAGCCCAAAGAAAACTGACTCTCCCTCCCTGGAAGCTTTAATATGCCTCTCATTCTAGCCTATTATTTTATTAGCATATATCATTATAAAAAGTAATGGAATTTATTATGACATTTTCATACATATACATCATATGCTTTGACCACATGATTTCCCTTTGCATCATCATTTCCCCATGTCCCTTTCCTGCTCTTCCTCTTCTAAAATCTCTTTCTAATTGAATTCCTTCCTTTTTCATGTTTAACCATCATGTTTTTGCTTTCTCCCTTTATTCTCCATTTCTGCTAATTTGTTTGGTTACACCTTAGTTTAAACCATGCATACGTTATTTCATCTTTCTAGCTTTCCTCTTATTCATGTAATAAATATTAGTTACCAGTATTTGATAGTCTCAGGAACACAGTTATGTGAGGTGCTCAGAGATGCAGCTGTGTAAACACAAAGTATGATATAAGATATGTGTGCTTGTTGAAGAGGTCTGAGAGCTTCAGAAAGGGCATTTGGTAGAGGCGGGTAGGTCAGAGACAACTTCGTACAGGAAGTGACAGAGACTGGGAATACTAATAGGAGATGGCCAATACAAGTGTCTTCTTATGACAGCTTCCCCAGAGTCCAGCATGTGAGGGGAGAAGAGTGTAAAAGTCACACACAAAAGAAAAGGAAGAGTTTATTCAGTTCATCCTCTGGCACCAACATGGGCTTATGATTCTTACAAGTTATATTCAGGATCACAACATAGCCAGTCATATGCAGATATTATTTAAATGCCTTATGGAATTTATAAGAATTTATGGAGATGTTTGTATATCTTACAGACTACAAAGTGCTTTGAAGTGCAATATTTAGTTAGCATAATAATTAAAGAAGGCAACTATTGTAATTATTCCTTGCACATGCGGTAACTAACAACAACCAACCCATGTGGACTCAACTGTGAACAATGGAAGCTACAAGAGTTTGTACAATAAGGCAGGTTAAATGGTTTAGACAGAACAACTGGTAAGTAGTCTCAAAAATGTAATTTATAAAATGCATAATACTTTTATCTTTAAAAACATATTATTGGAGATCTCATCTATAGTCCTAGATAACTTCTTAAATTTCCAATGTTTCCAGACATATAACTGTTTCTTGGGAGAAGGTAAGACTAATAGAGGGAAGTCACACACCTCTGGGAACTAGGCAGATACAGGAATGTACCAAATAAACAGTGTAAAAATGAGAGGATGATGGTCAAAAATGCAAGGTCAGTTATGCAGGATGAGTAGGTGTTGTAGACATAATGTACAGCATGGTGACTACAGGTAACAGTAGCATATAGTTAACATGTATTCCAGGAAAGACTTCCCTAATAAATGGCTGTATAATGTGGGGCTACGCATACCCCTACTTTCTCAACCGCAGATGGCATTGAAGAACGGATCCCACAATTAAGATAGATTAATAGTCACCATTTATTTAGTTTCTTCTCCATTCTCTTTTCTTACAGACACTAATTCTTAGCTTTCATGATTGATAATCTAAGAAAACATTTTCCACATAAAGGCAAATAGGGGAGAGATAGGGAAAGCACCATTTGGTCTAAGCTTACTTATGGATTTGTCACATATAATACAAACATTAAATCCTAAAGAGCATATGAGAAGCAATAGTTTACTAAGGTTCATTTTATACCAGACATATTTCATGTGTTACCACATTGATCTGCCATTTCAGTTGCCCTGGCGTGAATAGCTCTCCTCAACCATTTTAATTAAAGAGGCTATTTTATCTTCTTTATAAATTATTTCTGGTCAACACTAAAACTAGTTGAACAATTAAGAAAATGTTAAAGTACATCTTGAACAAATAGTAACAACTTACCACATTCTCAATTTTCACCCTGTCTCAAACATAAAATACCATATGTAGCCTTTTAAAAAAGTATTATTATTCTTATTTTATAAAAAAGTCATAGCAAAAATACTTGGTAACAGTAAACCCTTGTATAGTGCTACTACTTATTAACTGTTACATACATAAAGTCAGTGATCCCTCATCACTCTATAATTCAAATTTTTACCTGTTTTATTCCCATTTTAAATGAGGCACCAAGGCAGAGTGCTATTATGAAGAAGCTGTGTTTGAACACAGATAGCTAGGTTCCACAAGTCATATCCATGCTACTAAAGCTAATGCAGTTGGAATAGAATAGTATAAAATTCAAACCAACTCCAGAGTCTCAGTCTTTGGTCTTTTGGCTATAACAGATAGATGCTTTGTTAGCTTTAAGATTTCTAGACTCTTCTTCATGCTTTGATAGTCTTTGGCTTTTATTTTGTCTAGAAAGACAGAACTGAAGTCTTATGTGAGGTCTTCATTCTAGAAACAGTTACAACCTGTTTAGGGGAAGCCATCAACTTTGGTGCTATGTCAGGTATGTGTTCCACAACCCAAACAAAAGTAACACAACTTAAAATAATATTTCCTTACAGATTGGGGGTGATATCATTGCAATACCTTTCATTCTATTAGTACAGACTGTGTATGCCTTAATGCACATTTTACTGAGAGAACTTGGCTTTGGCTGTGATTGTAGCTCTTCCTGTCAACATTTAAACATCTCTTCTATCTTAGAATTGTTTTAAATTTGGTTGACCTTGGCATAGAACTTAGTCCTCTCTCATGTAGACTCTCTTAATAGAAATGCTGTCAATTGATCCAGTGTAGCCCAATATTTTTGCTTTACGCTTTGTTCTATCCTAATCTTCTTTAAAGACTCATTTGCCACTTTCAGACAGGAGATGAAAGCAAAATGAAACAGCTGAAATAAATGTGATAGCAAAAGTTTTCAAAGTTAATTATGTGAGGTTGTGATCTGAATTTAGAATGATGTTAGAGAACCTTTAATGCTATCTGCTACTGCACAGATGGGTACTTTTCCTATTTCATATTTTATCTCCTAGGATAACATATAAAATGGCAGAGACATAGTCTAACTATTCTACAGCTAGAGAATCTAGGATGGCAGAGATTGTACATTCTCTCCTACAACTATTAGAAGCAAATGGTGAATCTAAGCCCCTTGATCCAAATACAGGAATGTGTCTTGGTTAAGAGCATAGACTTTGCAAGTAGAAAAATACAGAGTTTGACCCCCACCAGCTGTTTGATCTTGGATGAAGATATCACTTCTCTCCTGCGGTTGTCCCCTATGTCTGTCTTGTAGCTTGTTATTAGATTTGAGACAGCTTATTTCTACAAAACATTTTGTGCAGAGCTGACTTGGAGGTTAGCCATTAATGTTATGACTGTGAATCTCCACTGTTGATTATAGCACTAGTTACTAGGGCTTAGCAAGGTGAAATTCAAAAATGAATGGAGAAAAAGCACTCCATCACCTTTCCAAAGAGAATAGAGGTATGCATAATGGGTTGAGGAGTTAGGGATTTAGCTAAGTAGCAAAGTGTTTGCCTAGAAAGCACAAGGCCCTGAGTTCAGTCCTTGGGGCTAGAAAATTGAGACAAAATTACAACAAAAAAGCAAAACCATAGGTATACTATACATCTGTTTCAAGGTGAAATTATATACATAATATAATCACTGCTGAAATGATTATTTTATTCTTTCTCTTAAAATGGGAAATTAAACTTACTCTACAAATGTTAACATTTATCAACTGATCATTTTAAAGTCAGAAAACTTTAGTGCAATAATCAATATTCTATAATGTGGGAAGAATTGATATAATTCAAACATGTGACTAGTTCATAAGTTTCTCAAAAAGAACAAGCCTGTTATTTAAAGCCACAGCTTTCAATTACTGTATCAAACTGGAGCAAAATATAAACTGCCCCCTTTACATCAAACAAACAGAACTGAAAATGCTGGTAATTCTGGTGTCCTGACTAGTTTGGAGTCCATAATTTAAATTAATCACTTCTTTAATGTCAGAATATTGCATCACCAAAGGTAAAAACATAATGCAATGTATTAGAAGAAAACATATATACTTCCTTCATGAACTAAATTTGATGAAAACAATGGATTGTAGTAATGCACAAGAGAAGACATTCATTCCTCCTAAGCATGAGTAACCAAACACAGACTTGAGCTTAAATTTTGTATTTTAAGGTACTAAATATCTGTAAAAGTTTACTTTATTAAAACACAGATTTTTAGGGCATTGGTAATTCTCTTTTAAATAAAATTACACCTGACAATTTCTTTCTTCTCTGGGCCTCACTGATCATCAATCATTTAGCAGCTCAGACATTTGAAGATCAAAAATCAAGAAGCAAAATGCCTTTGGTATAATTTTACTTTCCTTCCCACCTCACAAATCTCCAATGATACAGAGAATAGTGCCCTTTCCATATTTGCTTCAAATGCACTGGTAAGAGCATGGCAAATTCAAATATGAAAGATCAATTCAATAAATAATCATATTTCCCTAATTTTACTTGCAGTTTTTAAGAAAGGGCAGCTTATTTTAGCAAAAGTGCTTCATACAAACACACCTCTATTTCCCAATGAAACTTCTCTTTATTAACACACAGGGATCCTGTGCATTTCCTTAAGCACACCTGAAGCTGAACTCACAATGTGGTCATAGAGAAGCATATATCAGAGTCCAGAGAGGCTGCTGCTCATCTCATGTCAAGGGTAGCAGAAGGAGGCTGTGGAGAGATGGGTGCATTTGTATTCCCATGCTTGTACTTGGCTGCCACCTGCCTGCCTTGTATCTGTTGTGTTTAATAGATGTTCCTTCTGAGAACTGGGTGGTCTAGGTATTTTGGGCACAAAGAGATTCGATAAGGCAACAGTTACCACATATCCTTATTTTGCTTTACATTTCTCCATTTAATTTGCTTCAGTAAAGTATCACTTGGTGGGTGACAGAGTGAAATCTAATGATATTCGATGCTGTATAAGGAAAAAGATATATTTATTTACCAGAGAGAGAGAGTCGCACAGACGAGGAGTTAGAAGCGTGGCTAGATTCCAGGAGAAAAGGGAAGCCCCTTTTCCTTTCACTTCCTTTTATCTACCTTGGCCCCGCCCTGTTGGGCAGATAGCTTTGTGGGGTTCACTCCTACAATTTCCCTTTCAGTCTAAATAGAAGATTTAAATTTGATACAAACTCAAACATATACAACATATATGTAGAGGGTGATAATTAAGTTATAATCTACTTATCCTAAACTAAACATATCCATTCCACCTAAATTCTAAACTTATCTGAAAGGGATGCCTAAGTCTGAACACCTCCTCCCAATCCCAACCCTAAAATAATTGCAAAGTAACACTAACAGGTATAAACTATCCTCTAGTGTCAATAGTAGGGAGATGGGACGTGGAATTCTCAAATTTACTTCCTGCTGAAGTGGGACGATGACAATCATGGGGACCTGTGGGAAGAAATTGTTAGTGTAACAAGAGTCTTAAGTAGGTCAGTTAGTCTCTGTTTTGCAGGAGAGGCTTGACTGAAGTTCCAGATTAGATTTTTGATTTTGATTGAAGCTCTTGTCTGAAGCTCTGATCAGATTGTAGAAGATGCACTGTATCAGTTCCTTGGCCTGACGATGTGTCAAGTGATGTTGTTCCAAGCTGGTTTCAGGATGGTGCCTGTCAGGTGGGGTCGATGATGTGGGGCAGTTTAGATGTATCCAGTCGAATCAGGCGGAGTCGGGAAAGTGAATCCACATTCTCTTTCTGAAGCAGTTGAAGGTCGCTGTCAAGAAATCTCTTTGTCTCTGGAAAACTGAAATATTAATGTTAGCACAGAAATTCTTAACTTCTATGTGTATGAATACTGGAAAAGGCAACCCTAAGGAAGATAATACACATGAAGGAGATTAGAGTTTTAGAAAAGAATCAAATATACACAGATGACAGTCCCCATATATATATATCTTTTTTGATGTCGTTGTTTCTGTCTTATATCAATGGCTCTTTGATATAATACAGAAAGTCTGAATTACATTTTAACAATATGCTTGGGTTTAAAGCAGGAGAGCCAATCCAACTCCAAAGCCAGCAATAATTAGATGAATTGGGACTCAGGCATATTAAGAAGTGGAAGAAATAGAAATTATAATAACAAAATACAGAGATTTAGACATTGATAACACATCGCATTATTGCATGTTTGGTGGTCCTCTGAGTAGCTATCCTTTCTTCTTTAGGTATCCATATACCTAGGATTTTTTTCACTGTTCAGAACTAATTGTCCTGTAAAGACACAAACAGAATACTTCTCTTTCCTTTTATGAGGTCTCCTTATACTTAGCAGACCTTGTAGATGAGCTGTCATCCTTCCTCCTCCTGAGACGTTTTCTGATCTGATCCAATCTTAATTAATTTAGATGGGATCCAAAGCTTTTCTTCTGCTGTGGAAACAAAAGTTATCCCTTCCCTAATGTAACACATATCCTGGTTTCCAGACTGAAGTCATAACATCCTTAAAATACACTGGTTGGTTCAGTTCAGAAGTCTTCTCTGTAGTCTAGTGTCTTTCTGCTGCAGTTTGTCCTTTTTCATCAGCATTAAGAAAATTCAATGTTAGTAAAGCATTATGTAACCTGTGTTTAGGGGTCTTTGTTCTCCCCGGCTGTTTATGAAGCATCTCTTTTAAGGTTCGGTTAGATCTTTCAATCACTGCTTGTCCTGTGGGATTGTAAGGTATACCAGTTACATGTTTTATATTATAATATTTGAAGAATTGTTCCAATTTACTGGAGACATATGCTGGAGCATTGTCAGTTTTTATCGTTTTAGGTATACCCATAACAGCCATCACCTCTAAGAGGTGTGTAATAACAGAGTCAGCCTTTTCAGAACTGAGGGCAGTATCCCATTGGAATCCTGAGAACGTGTCTATGGTATGGTGTACATATTTTAAACTGCCAAATTCTGGGAAGTGAAATACATCCATTTGCCAAAGTTCATTTCTATGAATACCTTTAGGACTACAACCTGCTGGTAATGGAGTTTGATTGTAGAATGAGCAAACGGGGGCAATTTTTTACTATTTCTTTGGCTTGATGCCAGGTGATAGAAAAATCCTTCTTTAAGCCTTTGCTGTTGACATGGTGTTTCTTATGAAATTCTGAAGCTTCCAACACATTACCTACTAACAAACGATCAATTTCATCATTGCCTTGTGCCAGAGGACCTGGCAAACCTGTATGGGACCTGATGTGTGTTATATATATAGGATGAGTCCTGTTTCTGATGGTTTCCTGTAATTGTAAAAATAATGAGGTTAATTCTGTACTATCAGGAACAAATTCTGCAGTCTCAATGTGCAAGACAACTCTTTCTGCATACTGAGAATCCGTGACTATATTGAGAGGCTCTGTAAAGTCTTTAAGTACCATGAGAATGGCATATAACTCTGCCTTTTGTATGGAGTTGTAAGGGCTTTGGACTACTTTACTTATATTTCCTGATTTATACCCTGCCTTACCTGATTTGTTTGCATCCGTGTAGAAGGTAAGAACTCCAGAAATAGGTGTTTGTCTCACGATACGTGGAAGAATCCAAATAGTGAAAGAGAAGTATTTCTGGAAGTTCATTATCTATGAATCCTTGTCTTCTCTGAGTTACAGTTTCAGTTCATGAAGTGTGTGTGTGTGTGTGTGTGTGTGTGTGTATAAACCTGTGTGTACATACATATGCATGTACATATATTATCCATTGTTAAAAAATCTATCACTGTGAAAACCGAAGATTATGATACATGCAACCAAATAAGTTGAGTAATTTAGAGCTTCCTGTCATTGTATCAATTTTGTATTCAGTTATTACCCTCACATACCCTATCACCACAAACCCCCAAACATCCAAGGTGTACCTGTCTTAAAAATACGTAGAAGAAGTAAAAGGGGGGTTGTGTCATTCTCTCTGTATTCTATATTCTAACCTTTTTCACTTTCTAACCAAGGCTCCTGTTAAGATTCCTAACACAAACTAAGGGAGCCCATGGGGAGGAGGAGATGGCCATTACTTTTCGCTGTTTGTTTCTTTTATGACCTTCATGTGGTTTCTCTTCCCTGATTCCACCTTGACTGTGATCAGAATATATAATTCCAAAATGTCTCCCATCTGCTGGATGTTCTGAATTGGATACATACAGTAGATACAAGTTTCCATTGTTGTGTTACTATTGAAAGAGCAGCTATTCTCTCTAGGTTTATTGCCAAGGTACTGTCCCTCTAGTTGTCTGTTGCCTAGGATCTCTGACATTCATTAGTTGCACTGGTCTAGTCAAGGTCAGGAATAAAGCACCATTTTTCTGAATCTTTAAGGGACACTAATAGTCTTCTTGACAAGTAGTCTTTCCTGCCATTGTCAATACAACCACCGTATTGGATCTGCTAGAAATTCTTTGTCTGTGTACCAAGAGCTATCTCTTATTTAAAGGAGCATCGATAACAGACTCACAGATACAGTTATCTCAAAACTGGCAAGAAGGGACAGGCAGTTTGTAAAATGATAAGAAGAAAAGTCTGGGGACTGTGGAGAATTCCTTTTCCTCCCATACAGTTATCTTACTTTAGTCTTATTATGCAGAAACATATACCTTCATCAAGATGAAATGAGGCTTGAGGGAAGAACTCACTCATGTTGGAATAAATCTCTTTAACATCCACATCACTTAGATTAGTATCTAGTACATAAAAATACTGATTTCCTGGCTGCCTACTGTTTAGTAGGAGATTTGTGAGGATTTGCATATTTTGTATCATTTCATCTTGCAGTCATTCTATAAAGTAGATGTTAAGAACTTGTCTTCCATATAAGGCACCCAAGATTTAGACAATTTGAGTAACTTTCCAAGTCACACAAACACATAAGTAGTTGCATGCCAGATCTTAAAGCCCCTAACAGCAAGCACTTTCCTTTGTATCTGAAGCTTCCCAGTATGTTTATTAAATGCACAAAAGAAATGCTAACTGAATGAATAGATACACTAGTAAAAGAAGATGACAGTGGCTGTAAATTTGTTGTATTGGTATCATCATTTCCATACAATGGCTTTAGTTAGAATATCATTCCCCTGAGGCCAACTAAACCTTAACTGAAATCTTCTTAGGCACTGAGTATATCTGCACAATTGAAGACATTTGAGACTTCAACAAATTTAAATACAAATATTGTGATACAAATTAAGCCATTCCATTAGTCATAAACAATTATTCACAACACTGCTTTTACCATTTTAACAGTGCCCTTTTAGTATCCATACATCGCTGAGCAAAAAAGCCCTCAGAAGGAAGTGTTTTTATTTTCTATTTCTGGGGTGTTTGAAGATGAGTTGCTGTTTGAATAAAACAGTACCCAAAACAAATTCCTCAATAAAAATCCATCTTTAGTGGAAAAAAGCAGAATTATTTTTTCAGGTTTATTGGAGTATGTTAAACAAAAATCATATGTATACAAGGAATACAGCATGATATTTTAACATGAGTTGTGAAATGATTCCCACTGGCAGACTATTTAATATAATAGTTACTGTTTGCAATGGGACAGGAGGGTGAAACCATGCCCCTTTCGCTTTCCCTTTCGCTCCCGCGCTGAGGAGTAGGTTTTCTGCACTTATTCTTAACGTTATGGGGTACCTTTTTCTGCTCCTCCTGAGGAAGGCATCTGGGACGTCGGGGTTTCTTTCCCAAGTCTCAGATTCTTATGGCACACTTCACTCCCTTGGGTGAACGTCTGGAAGGATGATTTGAAATATGTATTCATATCTTGGACCTTAGGTTGCAGGGGTAGAAGGACGAGAGAATACTGACTTTGGGGATCTGACAAAATTCTTGGTGACACCCCCTATCTATATAGTGAGTCTTCTACTGCCCTCCCGTACTCCTCAGGATGAGACTCTATAGGGTCCTTAGCACTGAAGAGGACCAGGAGAAACTGTTAGTCATGGAGAAGCTACCGTGCTAGGTATGTGCAAAATGCTCATTGAATCCTCACAACTCCATGATACAGCTGTTTTTATCATCACACAACTAATCGCTGAACTGAACCCAAGGAACCCAGTGACAGAGAGGAGTGATGAGCAAATTGGCAAAGAATGGGCTGGCAAAACCAGCAGAGACAGCTGATCTGAACAGGGGAGTGCCCTTGAACCCCAGACCAACAGTGGGGAGGCCAGCATGGGACTGATCTGGACCCCCCAAATGTGTGTGTCAGCGAGAAGGCCTGGGCAACCTATGGGGCCCTGAGCTGTGGATCAGTGTCTATCCCTGGTATACAAACTGTCTTCATGTGCCTATAGCACAAAGAGAGATGCTCTCTCAGCCTGGACTCTTAGGGGAGTGCCTTGACCCTACCAAGAGTAAAATGACAGACTCTAGATATCCCCTATGTGGAAGGATTTGGCAATAGGGTGGGAGGGAGGGGGGGAAGGGAAGTGCGGGAAGAGGGGAGGGAGAGGGAACTGGGATTGACATGTAAAACAAGCTATTAAAAAAAAAAAAAAAAGAACACCAGACAGCAAATTATTCCTCTGAGTAAACAGGTGTCTTTCATTCCAGTGCTAGAAGCAAAGTATTGGCAAGGTAGGGCAGCCTGCAAGATAAAGGAACCGGATGGTTTGCAGGTAATTAAAGATACCCAAATGAATTTTAATTTAAGCAATGATAAATACTAAACACACTTTAAATGTGCCCTGTATGGTTTAACAAAATAGTTCTTGACTGTTTATCTGAATTTAAAATATAACTGAGTACGCTATTTTATTAGCTAAATTCAGCAACCTAGAAATAATTATGAATATGGTTTATCATCATAAGGGAAGTGATCCCCAAAAAATGAATTCCGGAAGTGACAGGATAGATATAGAAACCTGATGGCCTACTGCCCGTTTGCCTATTAACATGTGTGATAGCCATTTTCACTGTGCAAGGTGCTGTTCATACATCATTCCATCTAAAGCAGTGAGTGGTTCTCAATCTTCCCAATATTGTGACCCTTAAATACGTTCTTCATGTTGTGGTGACCCCCAACCATAAAATTATTTTCATTGCTACTTAACAACTGTATAACTCCTTCTCTCTCATGAGAGAGAAGGAGAGGGAAAGAGAGGGAGATAAGGAGAGAGACAGAAATATAGAAGCATATGCAAAGTAGTTCATCCAACATCATTTCATCTCTGGATAATAGCTCTATAAAATCTTTTCTGCCAATATTTCATCTTTCCTAAGTGACTTTTCAAGGACATCAAAAATGCTCAGAGTATAAACTGATGACCAAAAGTGATAAATTTGTATAAATAGCATATGTCGACTTTGAAAGGAACATTTGTCCCTCTGTATGTAACTATACAAAAGCTACCAAAGTGTGAATGATATTTTTTTGAACATTGTGGATAAAGGGAATTTTTTATTTTAATCACATTTTTGCTACTGTTAGGGATTGTAAAGTAAATATATGTATTTTCTGGTGGTCTTAAGCTACCCCTGTGAAAGGTCTTTCAGCCCCCACAGGGGCTGCACCCCACAGGTTGAGAACCACTGATACAGGTGAAGATACTCTTCAGGTTCATGGGCAAGGAAACTGAGGCATAGGGATGAGCAGTTTTCTTAGGACCCCAAAGCTTGTAAGCATATCTAGATAATTAGACTTGGGGATCCTTTTCTTTGTTTCCTTTTCTTCTCACATGGGAGGTAAAATGAAAGACAAAGAAGAGGCATAAAGAGAAAGATTTTATCTGATGTTTTATGGTAACTTGTGCCTGTAACACTAGCACTTAAGACCAAGGCAGGAAGACTGCTTGTCAAAAAACATCCATAGTGAGTTCAAAGCCAGCTTAGGCTATGTAGCAAGAACCTGCCTCAAACAAAATAACACACACACACACACAAATAAATAAATAAATAAATAAATAAATAAATAAATAAATAAAGGCAAAGGTAGGATTCCTCCAGGAAAACTCAAGAATAACAATGCAGCTTCTTAGGACTCCACCTCTTGATGCGTGACTGCATCTCCTTGTCGGCCCCCAGGCAAGTGTATCCTCCCATCTGAACTGGCCTGGATAACTGCTCTTGCAATTAGGTCTCCTTCCAAAATAAATGTTGCTGCCATGCCAAAGTAAGTCCCTGATAAGTATGTGGAACAGAGGAATAAATATGTAAGTGAGGAGCCAGGTGACTGAACTATTTAAATTGCACCCAGATGAAGAATAATAACCTCCATGACTTCCCTTTGGCATGGCTTCTCGAATTCATCTTGTAACTTCATCTCTTGTGCAAACCTTTCACAAACTTCTACAAGAGACTGGTTTTCAGGCTCATCTTCAAATTTTCTTGCTTACTGCTTTATGAAAGTCCCGTCACCCCACTTCAATACACACTACTCCCCCATTACCTCTTTGATAGCTTCCATAGACTCTTTCAGAAGTGGTGGGGAAATAGACAGTTACACTGTCCCTCTGGCCCCATGTACAGCTTTGTGTTGTGTTTGACTTAATGCTATAGATTTCCTTATGGTATGCATATCAACTTCAGTTGTTGTTATAAATCACCTTGTGGGTATGTCTTAGGCTTCATGTTTTTGTGCCCTGGTCAATATTATATTTTTGTATTCTTTTTTGCTCTGATAACAAGCCAGATGACTTTCTCCATATAAAAACTTTTGTGTACATTTTTTAATTTTCTTTTTACCACAGCTGACTATAGGTAGAATGTTTGAAACAAAAGGCAAGATTACAGCTAAAGCTTCTGAAATATACTGCCAAATTGCTTTCTTGGAGAGTTATAAGAGGTTTCATACCCCATAGCACCAGCAATATGAGCATCTGTATTGCCATACCACAACTAAATGATGGGAGATCTGTTAACTCAGACAGACTCTGTTTCTATAAGACACAAAAAGAGGCCCTCGATTTAATCTCCGTTAACTTCATTCCTCCTGGGGTCAAGCATTTATATATAGGTACCTATTTGCTATTTCTATATTTTCTAGTGACCTTTGTTCAGTTTTTATTGGGTGTTGTTTTATTCTTCATTTATTTGTAGAACATCTTAAAAATGCTGATGATTTTATATGAACAGATGTCTTCTCCAATTAGTGCTTAATTATATGAGGGTCTTTTTTTAAGTCTTAACTCTGTGGGTTTGAGTTTCTATTTAGTTAATCATCTCGTGTTTTATTGAACTACTTTTTACAAGGAAGTTAATAATTTTTAAATGACTACTTTAGATTTATTTCTTACCTTTAAAATTTAATTAAAAAGAAAAAAGTGAAGAAAAATGATTTTATAAATTTCTAAGAGTGTAAAACGCCTGGTTTAGAGTGAGGGGTGAAGAGTTTGTTTCCATGTATTCTTATGTAGGAATCAATCTTCTGAAGAGTTATGTTTCCCTGGAGGATTAAATTTTGGAAAATAAACAAGATATAATGGTCGCGATTATTTTCACACCAGGTGCATATGTAAAGGAGCACCAACTAAACTCAGTACTAAAAACACTTTAATGCAACTTTTAAAAATAAAATTAATGCAAAAAGAACCAGTCATGAACCAAATATCAAAATCTGAAAGACAGAATTGATGGGTTTCTGGCCTCAGATTCTTTGAGATTTCATGGAGTCAAGCTTTGGCAGTTTTCCTGAGTAGCATAATCTACTTGCAGTGACTGAAAGAATCTGTTTTATTTTCTTTCTTAATTGCAAGCAAGAGAGCTGACCTAAACTCTGTCAAGGGGCTAAGGTGGTAGGTTTGTAGTTTTTCATTATACAACAAGTGCTGCAAGGAAAAAATCAGGGAAGTTCCGTGGCTTACATCTGCCTCCTAGGTTGCCTTATGGGATGAACCTAGATTGTTATTCTATAATGATCCCAGACTCAGAACGCATAGACATTTGGACACATGTAGTCGAGGTCTACTCTTGTTCTCTATAGTTAGAAGATGCCTTGACAGTGACTCTGTGTCTGCATTTTCTTATACTTTCAGCTAATTTCTTTTTCTTTAGCTTTATTCATAACTATCCAGTTCTCATAGAAAAATCCAATTAAGTAGTCCTGGTTTTTGTTTTTCTCTTTTTCTTTTGATCCCTACCGCACATGTCATGAACTGCAAGAGGGGCCTGATTCTGGTCAAATAGTTTAAGACACACTGTCTATTCCGTGGCTGAGTAGAGTTGCATCCAGCTGGGGGCAGAGAGGGGCTGGTACAGACAGGGTAGGTTTTCTAAACAGGGTATGGCTGCAGCATCCCTCTCCAGTGTGCCTTAATTGCACACGTGCTTGTGATTGAAAATACGAAGGAAGCAGAGCAAATAGCAAGTGCTAATGGAGTTCAGAGGTCACCAAAGGCCAGGATTGTGTTAATTATATACTACAAGAGCCTGCAATTATAAACCTGTAGATGAGCAAATAAATGCTGTTGGCTCAGCAGATGAGACCAAGAAGTCGTTTTTCTTTGGCCTTTGGTAAGTGCATATCACGATAAACGATTTATTTATAAATTCTCCTAGAGATTTCACTAATATCTTCAACTATCCTTTCCACTAGTCCTGGAGATAACCATAGAATAAAGAGAGCAAGTAAATACCTTTGTTGGATTTCCATATTCATTGCTTTCTAACTCTGGGTCCTTATAACAAATAAACAGGTCTTTCCATTGTGACTGGCTGACTCATACTGCAGAAAATTATGTCCCTGCTGCATTTCTTTACTGGAGCAATGGAGACATGTATTCCAGCTACTCAGATCCCAGTGACAGTGATTGGCATTTCTTGTCTGTCTGCAGAGATGTCACAGGGAACATAACTACAAGGAATGACTAATATGCTGGCTGCAGGAATTAGACATTCTGGGGCTTAGAGCTAAGAAGTCTTCAAGGAGAATGGTATACGTGAGAAGGAATTCTCACAAGAATGATGGGCAGGCACAGTGACCAGAGACTAACACAAGGGGCTCAATCTTCAGTGGGAACACAAACCCTGCATGCCAAGTACTTAAATCTTTTCTTTCATTGGGGTTCCATCCCTTTTTGTAACCTAAAAATTAAGAATTACATAAAAGTTTTTAGATCTGATGACAATCTAAAAATACTCAAAATACCTTAGGGCTTTCTTGACAGAGCCAGAAAAAAATGTATTTTCCTTGGTAAAGAAGAACAAAGACTATGTGTTGATTCAGTGAACATTTATCTAGTTCCTAGCATGAGCATTCTGAATATAGCTTGTGTAGCATTTATTATGTATTTTACTGAGACCTATATTTTAATACTACATGGCAGAATCTAGGACTTTAATGAAGCTATTGGTTGAAAAGCTTCAAAGATGAACCACCTTCTCACCATTGTTTTGATTTTGCTGTTTGCTTATAAGAGGACTTAGTTAAGGGTGCTATGTCATAGATTTGTTCCTCCTCATTGATTCATTTCCACAGGTATCAAGCATTCTTACAGCCAAGAAAAGACTGAGTCAGAGATACCTCGATTTTAGCATGTGACCATATAAAATAACACATAAACAAGGAAGAAAGGAATGGCAGATTAAACAGCAGAATTGCATGAATCTGTGACACCAGTAATTTATCTCTGCTTTCACAAGGCTTTGGATGATATATGATTAAGCTTAGATAAGTAATTAATCCATGATTAAGGAACACTGGAGGTGACCATAAGCAAGAAAAAAGAAGCGCCTCCTTCTAAAACCCAATGTATTTCAGCTTTCCCCAAACACTGAATTATTTAATTGTTGAATAATGTAAAAATATCATATAGACATAAAATTATTATAAAAATACAAGTGAAAGTTTAAAGAGTTTAGCTCTTGGCAAAGTACAAGATCCATTTTCATTGTCTTGGATGTAATAAAGATATTCAGAAAATGAAGCATTTATCTTCAGCTGA
This sequence comes from Mesocricetus auratus, assembly GCF_017639785.1. NCBI lineage: Eukaryota > Metazoa > Chordata > Mammalia > Rodentia > Cricetidae > Mesocricetus > Mesocricetus auratus. Next base: position 106,300,083 of record NW_024429182.1, on the reverse strand, counting down.
ATACAGTATAACTATGATGTTTTTGAGGATGCATGTTAGTCAGCTTTGATTTTATTTTTTCTCTAAATATGGTACAACTGAACTAGAAAAAATGGTAACATCATTTTCGTGACCTGTAGAGTCAACATCAGACTGAAAATTGAATCACTTCTCCTGTGCAAATAGGATATGGGGTTACATCATCATGGAAATATTTTATATTCATTAACTCCTTTTTTCCAAGATCCTATGCTGGCAGTTTAGAACAGATTCCAGCAATATTTTAACATGGAGACTCAGTGAGTTACAAACTCCAAATTATATAGTAAGAAAATAGCATTCTTTATATTTTCCTATGTAGGGAGAGTACTTAGTAAATTGCAAATATAACTGAATGTATTAGCCGTTATGGTGGGCAAAGATAGCTATTTCTTTATATTAAAGCTACAGCCATAAATTTTATAAAAGTACATTTGAATTTTAGATCCTGCTTATATAACAAAAGGTAAACTTGATAATGTGTTTTTATCCCACATGGAAGGAACCCAGAGGCTATAATATCCCCACATGTCATCAGTGACATCAGCTCTACAGCCTCATCCTTTATGCTCAACTGCCTGTATAATTTACCTTTATCCTGTAGGTTGCTTCACGGTCCAAGATAGCTTTTGAAGTACCAGTCATCATATTGCTTTGAGTCTCAAGTTACAAGAGGGAGGAATTCAGTAGGAGATAACTACAAAGATCCTAGGAAAATCAACTTCCCTGTCAGCAGCTTGTTCTGAAAACTCTCTGCCAGGTCACATTGGACTAAACACTTATGGTGCCATATCTACTCACAACTGAGGCTAAAGAATAAAGTGAATAAAGTCAAAACATATATAAATAAACCTATAAATAGGGTATATGATATATTAAATGTAAACAGAAATTTTGGTTTATACTACGATGTAAACACAAAATGTCATGAAGGTGGGTTTTTACTTTTAAATACAATGAAATACAACTAGCTGCTTGATTGGTCCTACTGTGTGCTAACTATGCATCTTTGTCTTCCTCTTGTATTACCAGGCCTCCGGAACCTGTTTACAGCACTGTGAACAAACTATGTGATAAGCCTGCTTCTCCCAGGCACTATTCCCCTGTTGAGTGTGACAAAAGCTTCCTTCTCTCAGCTCCCTACCCCCACTACCATCTAGGCCTGCTCCCTGACTCTGACATGACCAGGTACTGCATGCGCTTCCTCACTTCATCTCCAGTTGCATGTGCTTCCACAAGGAGGAACTGGTGGAATTCGTCTCCACTCATTTGTTTTTGTGCTCAGTACCTTCCTTGTGGAGAGATGTTCAGCTTCCATGGTACAATGGGAGAAATTAAGAACATTGCCTTTTTTTCTTGCTGCTGTGCTCACAAAGCACTTTCAAACATGATCATGTAGAGCTCCATGTATTTAATAAGGAAATAATTACATTGTTCCAGCCCCATTTCCTTCATTAGAGGGATAAAAGAGAACATTTATTATTTTAAATAACACTTAATAAATGTTCACTATGCCTCAGATACAATGACCTAAATATAAACATTATTATTGTCTTTTAGCATGTCAACTAGAATATTAAAGTGACTATATAACTGGCTTCCTGAGGAACCAGTTTCCTAAAACTATAGAATTAATTGGTTCTATCTAACCACAGTGAACATAAACAATGTTTATACTTTGCTACTTGCTAGGATTTTACATATGTAGTCTGATTTAATTCATCCCTGTGTATGTAGAGATACAAAAGTCAAAGAAGGTTGTGGGATGTCCCTTAGCATGATCTTGCCAGCAAATGTATAGTTCAAATTTAATCTTAGAAGGTTCTGAGTTTTTCTATAACAACTTTGCAAGCAAATTCTTCTATGTCTAAAGACTGGGCACTGATGTACTTTAATATCCTAAAGCAAGTTATCAAACAGTAGCCAGAGTCACAGAGAAAGCAAGATAGGAGAAATAAAGTCTAGTGCCCCATGAGATGCTTGAAGTTCTGGCTAGATGGGGAGCCCAGTTAGAAGAGTCTTATGCAGAGTAAGTACTTATTTAATTATGTTTGCTGACTCAATGTCTTCATACTGTTGTTAGTGCTAAGAAAAATACATACCGATTTTACAATGATTCAAGGTGAAAATAAATATATTGAAAGGATCTTTATTTATAACATCTTTCTTTATGTTTTCAGGCAATCCACATACAAGTCAATTACTGATCTCTAAAAAATTAAATAGAAAACTATAAGTTCTAGCTAGTATTTCTACAAATAAATGAGAAAATTTGACTATCCCATTAGCTGGAAATTTTTAACTTATTGCCATAATTTAAGTTTAATAATACTTCAGGACAATTTACAAATATTAATTAATTCCTATTTTTTTAATGATTCAAAAACCTGTTTATTGGTGTGGTGATCTATACAAGTAAGAAACTCAAGGACTTAGGTTTCATAGCCATGGGAAGAAAGGGAAATATTTAAACTGTACTAATGACTTCCCTATGGTCAGCTACATATGGATGGCTCTGCAAACCAAACTCTTATTTAGCTAAGAGTTTTCACTAAATGACAAATCAGGGGTTCAAGCCCAAGGGACAGATGACCTGGCAGAATAGGTTACATGCAGCAACACATGAATAGAGTCAGAGATATCTTTGCTCACTGGTAATTGTCTTCACCCATTTATTTTCATTTTTCTCTATCTTAATCTTTTTTTCATCTCTATTTTCTGACTTAGTATTAGTGTGTGTGTGTGTGTGCATACATACATACATGCATACATATAAACATACATATAACGAATGTGAGTTTTACATAGATACCTATTCACTTCACTGGGGATCTTGATAGATCCCTCCTTACAAATTCACCAATAAAGAGCTGTCAGGGTCTCACTCTGGCACGAACCCACCAGATTAGTTCTTTTCTGTCCACTTGATATGATCACTATCATGAAGAAAAGAAGACATTTCTTTCATTTTTCTTTTTTTTCAGATCAAGGCATTTCCTTTTCAAATCACATGCCCTAAGCGATTCTGATATACTCCCGTCCCCAAACCACACATACCTTCCCCATGACTTTAGGATTTTGTTTTCTGTTCAAATTTCACCTCCTGTTCCCCTTCTTTCACTTTACCACTACATTCTCTTTTATCTCTCTAGAAAAGCATTATACACATATCTATATACATACCCATTCTTTTTTCAGCAACACACTGATACCAAAAGTATTCAAACCCACTTAGCTCATCCTTCCTCAATCTTCAACTCAGTGAATGACATCAACATTGGCTCAGTGGCAGAAGTCAAAGACCTGAGAATGATACTTAGCACATTAGTTTTCCCACCTCCATCACTGCATCCATCGTCAAGTCCTATTGATTCTACCCTCAAAATAATACTTCAAGTCTATTCGCTTCCCGCTCTTTCTGGTTCTACAATTTTTAATCAGAGCCCATCATCTCCTCTGTTGTTCTCCCCACTTCCACTGTCAACCTCATACTTTCTTGTGAATGTGGCTAAAGTGATCTGTTAAAATTAAACAGATCAGATCTCTCTCCTTTTGCATTAGGATAAACTGCAAAGTCAGGCTCTGCATGATCTAGCACCTGTCTGCCTTTTGAACACCTTATTTCGCTATTTTTGCTGACCGCAGCATTCACACTAGCATACGTTCTCGTCACAAAATGTGTTACATCTCTACCTGTCTCAAGCATTTTCATGAACTGAAAGGTTTTTCTACACTTTACCTAATTAACTTCTGGTCATCTTAGATCCAAGCTTAAATTGCATTTGGTTAGAGAAGCTCTCTGAAAGAAAAATAGTGTCCCCATTAAACTCACCTCCTCTTACACACACACACACACACACACACACACATACACACACACACACACACACACCTCTATATCTCCCCTGGAAATTTAAGAATTGTGCACTTTTATTTTATTTTGGTAAATAGCAAATAAGTAAGCAAGGAAATATATCTTCAGACAGGCAAACTGATGCCTATTTCTGAACCAGGTTGCATTCAAGCTTGGTTCATTCAGTTCATGACAAATGCATGACACTATTCCATGATGTTTGAATTTACAGATGGAAACACACCACAATGATGGAAACTCACTGTGTGTTGTACTCCTACTAATGAGTGTTTGGTGTCCACATTACAGATCCATTAGGCAACTGTGGACTCCTCATCTAGAGGAGTGCCTTGTTTCAGTTTATTTACTTCTCCATTGGGGAGCAACCTTCCCAAGCAGATGTTTCTTGAAATGTAGCTAGTATTTCATGAGAATGATTCAAATATTCTGATTCAATGCTGTATTCTCAAATAAGTCATAGGCTTTTTTATAAAGAAGTCAGATGTAAATTCCATCTCTAAGTTAGTTACGCCAAGGAACCCAGTCTATCACCTTCCTAAGTCTGCGTTTTAATGTTACTCATAATAACCCTGAAACATTCTGAAATCTTGTACCTAAGAATAATATGGAAAAAATGTACCTACCTATTCATTCATCCAAGATTCATCAAGCTGCAGCCAAATGCAAAATACTATACTGTAACAATGTTTTACTGAGGTACTTTCTGAAAAGACCAGCCAAAAGTATTGGAGGGAAATAGCTGTTACCTTAAACCACAGCAACTGGTGGGGTGTGCTTTTCAGGGCTTTTGAGAATGCCCCAGAGTCTGTCTGAGAAGTACATCAATACTGGTACAGCAGTCGCTGCCTCAAACCTCATATTAATATTTGTGCTAGCTCAGGGAAATTCAACCTATGAAACTACCCTTGTTTGTATCATTAATCCTGGATTGACATCCAAAATGACAGATATATTGACAAAATTAAGGAGAGGCCCTCCTTCAATAATGTCTGAGTTTCATTGGAAAAGTTCTAGTTCTCAGCTCTTTGAACTTATAACACATGACCAGGGATAAACTGAGTATATATCTTACTACTAAACAATTATCCATAAGAAGAGGTGTCACATTTTCCTTAGGAACGCCTTAAGTTGCTTGGCACACTGGCTAAAGAGGCAGACTATTTCTAGAGTGACTTTTCAGGTGATTCACAAAAAAAGAAATGAGCAGAGCCTGGAGTTAAACTAAAATGTGAAGTTCTATAAAAAAATGAGATTGCTATGAGACTTTCACTTATCTAGTACATCATTTTTTCTTTAGAGAAAAAATAATTTTTGATGTTGTAATTGGTTTTTCTACTTTGAAAGAACCAGTTATGCCTTTTGATACTCCTAGGGCAATGTGAATAGCATTCTTGACTGTCTTTTCAACATCTATGTCATATTTTCATGTGTTCTTTTATAAAAATATGGTCTTTGTTATTATTTTTCAGTATAAAAGACAGACTGAGGCAAAATAGGTGATAGCCAATTAAAATGTTCTGGGAGATTTTGGATAAGAAATGGACTCAACGTATTATATGAATATAAAGTTATTTCAGCTATTGGAGCAAATATATCCATGGAACTGTAATGTTCCTGTTAGATCCTACAATTTGTGTTGAAAAGTAGATGAGACATAGTCTCCTCCCTTAAACACAATGACATACAAGTGATGACTTTGTCACTGTGTAATATAGATCTGCTCATGGGCCTATTCTGCTAAAGGACCTAATCTTTGTAACTGGTTGCTTTGGTTTTTTTAATGTTTAAAAACAATTAAATTTAAAAGTCTATTCTCACAAAGAACAACTCATGAATCAGGTTGCACTTGAACTCTGAAGAGATTTAGCACTGTAGCTACCAGATCAGACTTTAGAAACCTTAGCTACTAAAACAACTAAAAGTAAACAGACTATGTTTTTGGTTTTCCTGAAATTATCAGGAAGACACTGAAGCTATCATTCATATTGGAAAGTAAATGTGTTTGACATTAAAAAAAAACTGATGGTGTAGAAAAGCAGGGTGGCTAATGGGAATAACGGGAGGCCTGTGCAACTGTAGGTGAATGATCAAATTGTAGTTATAGGTACCTGCAGACCACAGAGGAACTTCCTTGCCAGACTAAGATTTTGGAGTTTTTACTATAAACAGTGGGGAGTTGGCCAATTCTAAACTGCCATACTAATTGTACTTTTACAAAAGTATCCTACTGTGTGGAAAGCATTTGAAGGCAGGGAAATGAGTGTGTCTCATCCATACCATAAAGCACACGTGACATTCTGATAACCAAAGATGAGTCTGCAGAGGTGATACAAATAGATTCAGGCTCTTGTGTGTTAAATGCTAGTTAGTGGTTGATTCATGGGCAGCAATGTCTGGAATGAAGCATTTACTAGATGGTGACTACATTGCTTCTTAAAGAGAATGGGCACTCTTCTCCATAGTAAATATGCTTAAAACTCCTTAAATGACAACAAAATTTCATGTTTATACATAAAAATATCATAATGAAAATCAGTGTTTTCTACAGTTAATGTACAATATGTAAAAGGAGCTTTGGTGTTATTTATAATAATAAAAGGTAAGGGAAACAAAGAACATTAGGACCCTCATTTAGAGTGAGCCATGTGATATTATAGAGAGGCCAACAATAGTACGCATATTGGTTGAGTTCAGTCCTTTCTTTGGCCATACTAATCACACATTTTAGCTATTCCTCTCTATCTTTCTCTCCGTCTGTCTCTCTCTCTCTCTCTCTGTCTCTCTCTGTCTCTCTCTCTCTCTCTCTCTCTCTCTCTCTCTCTCTCTCTCTCTCTCTCTCTCTCTCTCTCTCTCTCTCTCTCTCTCTCTGCCTGCCTGTCTGCCTGTCTGCCTCTGTGTCCCTCTGTCGCTGTCTTTCCTGTCTCTGTCTGTCTCTCCATGTATGTCTCTGTCTCTCTGTGTTCTCTGTCTCTCTCTGGGTCTCTCTCTCTTTCCTTCAATTTTCTTATGAAGAAGTTTGGAAATAATCGTATCTGTGCTGGTCCCCTTATAGACAGACAGTTGTGGGAATCTAAAGAAATTGAGTAAATGAATTTGTCCATCCATGGATTGACCTCATTAGTCTATATGTTTCTCCCCCACCTATTCATCCTTTAAAGCTTTGAATTCATACATATTCCTTTCTCTTACTACAAGTGTGGGGAAATGTGTTTATCAGTGTGAGTTCCAAAAAGCAAGTGGAGTCTCTGTACCCTACTGGGAGCACGCTCTGTTTTATACCCAAGCTCTCATGAAGTTGTAACCTCATTCCAACCCACTCTGCATGTACCTGCTTCTCATTCAGTTCTCCACATTTCACATACACTCTGTGACTAACCTGTGGCACATGGAAGAAAACCTGAGTCTTACTCACACTATTCAATCTGGGAGATAGCACCAACAGAAAAAAATCATTGACTTACTTACTTAAAAGGTAGGTAGAATCTAAAGAATTATTACTTTGTTTTTTTATTAAAACCAGAGATAATGGCTGTGGGACACAATTCCTAAGGCATAATACTTCCTGAATCCATGTGGCAGCTTCAATTTGAAAAGCGTCCCCTATCTTTTTTGGATATAAAGGTTTCTAATGAAACATGCCTTGCTTTTCAACTGATGCATTCTCTAAATGACTCATTGGCTCTAATTTCTGTCCCAATATGTTTTTTTATATTTTTTAATACTTGGGCAAGAATTTCCTTTAAATTAGAATTCAAGAATAGAATTTGAATCACAATGAAAATTGTGTAATATGAGACCAAACATACCTGCCTTACAAGCTCTGTGGCACTCTACAATTCTGGAGTGAGGTAGAAATAGAGGCTTGGTCACGAGTAATTAATTTGTTATGAAAGACCTTGAACCAGCCCAAGTTAGTCTCATACAAAAACTCCTTCTCTATTTAAATAGATACATGAAATTTAATAATGAAGTTTAATTGATCTGCTGCTTAATTTAAAAAAGAGTATATCTCCATCTGAGATGTAAGAACATTTCCCCTGAATTTGAGATATGTTTTTGTTGTTGTTTTAGGCATACTGGGTGTATTTACTTAGGCAATTATTTGGTGGTGGTAAGAGATCAGAGAATAAGCACAATGTCAAAAACAGCATTCCATGGAGGAAAATTCTATACAAAATCACTATAGCAACAAATTATAGGACTCAGAAAGAATGGAAATAGTAACATCAAGACTGGAGATATTAATTAGAACCACTAACATATATTGAGTGCTTTTATGAGTTAGTACTGTTGCAACATTTCTATTTTTATAAGATAAAACATTTTATCTTTATAAGAACATAACAGGTAGGTCTGATTATGCTAATTGTACTAAAAACAGTTCTTAGTTTGACAAATATATGGAACTATGAAGCAAAATCACTGAAAATGAAACAGTCAAGACTCAACACAGAAAGACCAGAGCCAGTGGCACATGCCGGCTGAGTCAGGACTGCATAGCAAGACTCTATCTCAAAACAGGAAAACTTGCCCTTATAATGCACATCCCATTAAAGCAAGGTTTTTTTTACTCATTATTTTAGACTATACTAAAAGTGGTACCTGGTGCATAGTAATGATGATGATTCCAATAATGATAATGAGAGTAATTGCTATCATATGCATCTTCTATTTATCTGCCAGTTAGTCATTTACAAAGATAAACTCATTAAGCACCATGGTACCCTAGGAAGGTATGTGTTATTACAATGTTTATTTTTCTAGAAGAAAAACTGAGGTCTCAAGAACCTAAGGGAACTTCGACATGAGTAGGATTTGAGCCTGAGTTGGCAGGCCCTGGAATCTATCCTTTACTTTGTATGAGTGTTGTAGTCACATCGCACTCTGAATATGAATTCTGCCTAAGGATACATGGACAGCGTTAAACTGCTGTGTCTTAGTTAGGGTTCCTTTTCTGTGATGAAATACCATGACCAAAAAGCTAGTGTGAGGGGAAACAGTTTATTTTGCTCACAGTTACACATAGCAGTTCATTATCAGAGGTATTGGGGGCAAGAACTCACACAGAGCAGGAGATTGGAGCCAGGAGCTGATGCAGAGGCCACAGAGGGATGCTGCTTACTGGCTTATACCCCATGACTTGACTCAGCTTACTTTCTTTTCTTCTATTTTAATTTTTTATTTAAATTAGGAACAAGATTGCTGCACATGTCAGTCCCAGCTCCCTCTCTCTCCTCACTTCCCCTATGCGCCACCAACCCCCCCATCCCCCGAACTATCCCCCCCTTCGCTTCCAAGGGAGGGTAAGGCAATCCATGAGGGATCTTCAAAGTCTGCCATATCATCCTGGGCATGGCCTAGGCCCTCCGCCTCAGCTTACTTTCTTATAGCACCCAAGATCACAAGCCAGGGATGACACTACCCACAATGGATGGAGCCCTTCCATGTCCATCACTAATTAAGAAAATACCTTCCAGCCTGATATTATGGAGGCATTTTCTCAATTGAGGTTTCCTCCTCTTTGATGACTCTAGCTTGTGTCAAGTTGATATAAAAATAGCAAGGGGAGACAGATGGATGGATGGATGAAGGGACAGACAGATGGGTGGACAGGTGGACGCATGGATGGATGGATGGATGGATGGATGGATGGATGATGAGAAATCGAACAACTAATATCTGGACAGAAGCAGAGTCTTTGAAGTAAATTTCGTGAGCATTGGAATACTGACTTCACAGCTATCTCTATAAATCACCTGAGTAGGTTATTTGTGATTGTTTTCTGGTCATTAGCTTCCTCATTCATAAAGTAACAACTGGGTCACTAGGAGCATTTCGTGGTTACATATGAAGTGCTGAGAGCAGCCCCGATCAGCTTGAACAATAAATACTATGTGAGTATTTTAGATGACATCTTATGATCTCCCCATGATAAAGATACCTCAGGATAAGATAAAAATGATTTTTTCTTACAAGATTATTACAAAAAGCTCTTTTCATTCTTGACCTAATTATGAATGCAGTAAATTATGAAGGTGGACAGATGGTTGGCTTGGCAGCATAGGAGGACTGCTGAGCAAAACTTCCTATATGCATCAAGATGCTTAAGTGTTTTTGAATATAGAACATTTTTATCTTTATTGTGAGGCCAAATTTACTTTGTTCTTGCAGCCTTTTCAAGCCTTTAATTTGTTGGCAGATCTTATGTATATTAGAGGATAAACTTTGTAATTGGCTTCCCTCCACAACAAGGTCTCACAGTATAGCAGGGACTGACCTCAAATTTCAGGTCCCTGCCTCAGCATCCTGAGTGATGTTGTTATAGGTAGGCCAAAGCATTAAAATGGTCTGTGCCAAGGTGGCCAGCACCTTTCTTCACGTTAAAAAAAGCTCCCTCTCCTCTAAAAGAAGAGCACATGTGCCAGAGCCTAGAGTCTAATAAGGAACTTTCAGGTTGAAACTGAATACTGACTCCCCTTCCACAACAGGTAGTCTTGTGAACACCCTACTTAACAGAACAGATGGTCCAGCATTTGGGTAAGAGATTCTTCTAGCATCCTGCTTCCTTTCTTATGCCTTAGGCACAATTGTGAAAATACCTTTCTGTTCAATTTTTAGGTGAATAGATAAAGAAGAGGCTAACATAAGTTCAGAGATGGAGGATGGACCAAACAATTTACTGCAAACTTATTATTTTCCAGAGGGGGAAACTGTGTCAGACCTCTAATATGTGTCAAATGTTCATTGTTGAGTTGGAGCATTTGCAGATATGCAACCCAAATGTGAATTATTCTTGTTCTCGGTAGGCTTAGTGACTGGATCCAAATAATATCTTCTGTACATAGTATCAACAACCACCTATGTTTTAAAAAATCTAGAAATACATTCTATGCATTATTTCAAGCATTATTGTGTATGCAAGTGTATATGCATGATTGTGTGTGTGTTTGTGTGTCTACATGGGTGCTTGTGCAGGTGCATGTGTGGGTTCGTGTGTGTGTGTGTGTGTGTGTGTGTTTTCCTTTGCTTTTTTCCCTACTTATTTTGGATCCAGCTTGGTTTCTCCTGATGCTAAAGTTTGTATTCATTGAGTTTCAGTTTCAGGCATCCAGAGGGTCTCTTGTGGAAGCTAAAGATCAGGTCATAGTCCATTTCTCTTTCTATCTGCCATCTGTAAGCTCAGGGCAATAGTTACTCAAGAAGGTACTATTTTTTCCCACCAGTGAAATCTGTTAATATCAGGTACACGTTACCATGACCAAGAGAAATGGGGTGGTTCAAGGGAGAAAAGTGGGGGAAAGATCACAAGCCTCTGACCAGATCCCATTGTAATTACTGAGCTTTTTTGTTTGGTTTCCTCCTTCCTTGCAGCACCCCTTGGTGACTCACCCACAGTCTCAGATATTCCCACAATGCAGCCAGCCATTTTCTTCAGTATTTTTCCACAGGGCTCCCCTTGCTTATAACATCTTACTTAGTCCTATGGCATCTCTCCCTGTCCAGATCCTTTAGAATGCTCCCGCAGATACACATCTCTCACTTTACCACCTTTGTCTGTGATGGAATCTCTTCCTAGACCAAACCTCTAGTTTCTGTGCCATATCTGGAAGTTACAAAGTGAGACCTTTCCATCTTTTAAAAAGGTTCATTTAGCAGAGATTCTTGCTACCCTGGACAGCTACTTCACAGTCAGTCAGGAGTCCAGACTACCTCCTGCAGATACCCATATGGCCCTGGACAGGTGGTCTGTGAGACTGCTGGTCTATGAGGAAAAGGAAAGGCCTTCCTCATCTTCAGTCTTCTAGAGCAGCTACGTTCCTGTCCCAACTGTATTCATTGTCCTGATTTTAGTAATGGAGTACTTTCCTCTGGGGTCCTTGTGACCCATAAAATCAGCCTCTCATTTAGACTGTCTCCCCAGCAGGGAAATAGACAAGACAGATACAGGCTATTTTGGTTGGGCATTATTAACATTCAGTTTTAAGAACATTTTCTTTCTCAGAAGATGATCTACTTGAAAGTCCCAGAGTTTAAAAGTTACCATAAGAGAGATAGGACACTGACTAAGATCATGGTAGATAAAATATGAAGAAGTCCTTGGCCAGCGAGGCATCACACAGCTGCTGATCATGGATGATAGGTATCCCCTGAAGCTCTAAGCCAGAAACCTCCTATATCACAGTCCCCAATTCTAGCCGGTTTTTGCTCTCTTTACTAGAGTTTATTTATTTTAGTTCTTTTTTAAAGGCTCTCTGATTTATCCCTTATCTTGTCAAAATTAGACATCATCACAGAGATTCATGGAATACTCTTTCTGTCCCTCTGTCACCAAGTACACATCCATGTGTGCTCCCCACTCAACTTCTCTCTAACCCCTATCTCATTAATTGGACAATCTCTAGACAGTTTCTTCTTACTGAGTCCAAAGAAGGTTACTAAGGAGATTGCAAATGATTTAAAGTTCTTCCACATGAAATCTCATCCCATAATGATCAGAGCAAGATTTCATTCTTTCCATGCTAAATGGCACTCATATAGGGCAGGGCCTAGACCCTTCCCCAAGAGTTCAGGGTGAGAGTGCACCTCACATTGTTCTATGGGAGTCCAAAGTCCGTGTGTATACTTGGGATGGGTACTGATCTGCTGCCCAATACCACCCTGAACGCGCCCGATCTCATCTGATCTCGGAAGCTAAGCAGGGTCGGGCCTGGTTAGTACTTGGATGGGAGACATCTATTTTTTTAAAAGTTAGGTTAATTTGTACTCTATGAGCAGCAACACCTAGTGAACTCATACCACCTATGGATACCTCTGACATATCTTAAAAGATTTGGATGTGCACCACTCAACTTTCAAAGGCACAATGCAGGTGCATAGAAAGAACCTTCTTGGCTACTCTGATTGACCCTGTAAAGGGTAATAAAACAAAAATCAATTCAGCAAACTTAGAAGATTGAAAAGGAACAGATTAAGATGTGCAAATGGACTTTATTTTCAGTGCCGGTCATTCTGAACATTTGTTCAGTGTGTTAAGCAAATACCAGTACTTGCCAAGGTGAAAGAATCCCATTCCCTGCTAATATTCCTTATACCCACTGTAAATGAAAATGAAAGGGAAGCATGTGACAAATAAACCTAAAGCTCCTCTCACATCTTCAGTCACTAAGTTATGTACAAACCACACATAATATGGCCAGAAAGAATTTTCAAGCCAAAGATCATATCTACGCTCTTTAAAAAAAACGTAAGCCCAACAATATCCAAAGACTCTTCCAGATATTAGAACCATACAGATCATTTTGTAGGATTATAACTCAACAACCTGGTAAAAGTCCATTTCGGTGTAAAAGAATTCATATAACAACACTGAAATGAAGATTATGACCATGGTCTTAAATACTAAGATAAAACAATATAGGCTCACTTAACTAGAGAGGAGTTTAGAGAACATGCCTATTGTGACAGCATATTGAAATAATCGCTTATGCAGGAGAGCTGAAGATCTTTAGACATTTTACATTTTTAAAAACTCTATTATATAGTTTTCATTTAATAAGTACTTACATTTTATTCAGTGGTCTGTAAACGTAATTACTAATCCTGACACAAAATCTACATAATAGGCATTTTTGTCTTCCCATATTACTATTAGATATAATAGTTGGCAGGGTGGAGTTATAAGCTGAGTTCTGTGGGGCTGGGATGATGGCTCATTGGATAATAGTACTTGCTCTGAAAGCATGAGGACATAAGTTTGAATCCCCAACACACGCATAAAAAGCCAGACACTGCTGTCATGCTTGTAAACTCAGCATTGAAGAACAGAGACAGACAAATGCCTACAGATTATCAGCGATCCAGCCTAACCAAAATGGTAAGCTTTGAGCTATGACTAGTACCACATACACACATGTGTGCACGCATGCACTCATACACACACACACACACACACACACACACACACACACACTGTGATACCCTTCTTCCCAGCTTGATGTGTTGTTCATATAATCTCACCCTTCTGTATTTCATTCACTCCTTACAGCACTAGAGCTCTAATCAGTTCTCTGAAATAGATTTCCGAAAGTCGTCAAGATTCTGTTTCTAAATCCAGTGGGAACATTGTGAACCTTATATTTTATCTTGATGCAAGCTTATCTCTGATGCTTGCTTCTCACAAAATCCCTTCTTTTATATATATCCACATACTATTTGCAGGTATGTGGCTTTGTTTGCTTCTAGTACTTTGCTTTCGTCTCTGCTCCCTTGACATTTCTCCTCTTTATCCCTTATTTATGCATTATACTCAACAATGAATTTTCCTCTGACTTCTCACGTCCTCAGTATCAGAATGTGTGCCTGACCCTAGATTTCAGCCATGCCCTGTGCCTCCCATCTGCCTAAGACAGCATTTTACCTTGGTTTCAATCCATACATCTAAATACCCACCAGACATCCCTACTGAAGTGGCCCATAGCATATTACAAGGAACACTTATGGTCTTTGATTTTCAGATTTTTAAAATTAAGTCCACAGTATTAATAAACACTAACAATGTGGTGTCACACTTACAAGGATGTAACTGACTTCGAATGTTCAAATCCTGACTTCACTCTGCACTAACTCTATGATCTCTCGATGCCATATGTTTCTTGTCCATATAATGAAGACAAAATATCTCACATAATCTCTGTGGGATTCATGTATTTATATGTGAAAAGAACATATCTCATTATAGACAAGTGTTTCAAGGCTGGAGAGATGGCTCAGTAGTTAAGAGCACCAGCTACTCTTCCAGAGGACCTGGATTGAATTCCCAGCATTGGCATGGCAGTCTACAACTGTTTGTAATTCCAGTGCTGAATGGTCTGGCATCCTTGCAGAGACATACATACAAGCAAAAAAATCAATGCACATAAAAATAAATAATTCAAAATTAATTAATTAATCTGTTTTAAATAAAATAAGACACACACTGCACTAGTTACTGCATCCAAGAATTTCCCTGGATTCCTCTTACTACTTCACCTTAAATTGATTTCTAAGCCCTACCAATATGTCTTTAATCGTCTTGAATGATTACTCAGCATCCTGTCTACATTGTCTCCACCACAGATCCCAGTGTTTCCATAACCACCTTGAAATATCCCTCATCATTCTTTCTACGTTGCCACCATCATAGATCCACCTGGAATATGCACCCATCTGAAGTGCTCACCTCCTTGTTTCCACTGTAGTCTCAATGCATCTTCACTCCAGGCCCCATACTGCAGCCCTTGTAGACCCTTCTAGACGTTGATGGTGTTGCTGTCCTGATTCTTCCTTCGGTCTCCCACTTCTTTCCCTTCCCAACAAAAAGCAACATCTCTCTGTCTCTCTCTGTGGACCTTCATCAGGCTTATGCTCTTGCACTATTTTTCCCTCTCTTGACAAGCAAACTTACCCTTCCCTTGACATAGCAATGTCAGGTCCCACTCACCAGCATATTCACATGTGTAGTAAGCTCAAATCCAGTCAAGGAGTTCATTCTCTGTGCTCCGTCTAGAAACTTCCCCAATGCTATCAGCCTACTAGAGAAGGCATTGTGTCATCCTTGAGAAGCCCTAAAAATAAGCCTACTTTATAAGTAGCAGTATTTATTATTGTTATTACATTTTATTTATCTGCCTTATTCCCTAGACAATAAGCTGGAAGACTGTGTTTAGATCATGATCTCAATTCCTGGTCTCTAACCATGTGTCTAGCAAACATTAAATCCTTATAATTTTTTAAATGCAATATAAATGAAAAATATTGAAGTAATTATTCACTTATTTATTCCCATATTGAATGAGCCCACTACAACTCTGTGCTTTGTGTTGTAAATACGAGGACAAATTCAGCATAGCCCTTTCCTGAAGGGACTCCCAACCTAATAGAAGGAACCACGGCAACCAGGAAAACAATTAGAAGCTTATGTATCAGGTTCTGTTACAGGAAGCATGTGCTTAAAGGGCTTCAAGAAAAGAATATGTTAACTTATTGTGATGATTAAAATGAGAGAGGGGCAATACCCAGCAGATTATTAGCCAAGTCAAGTGACTGCATTTAGTTTGAAATGAAACAGAGAGATCTACTGGGTACAGCTGCCTGTTGCTGGATTCTTTCCCCAATTAAATTGCATTGTTAGTAAGCTCTTCTCCAACCTCAGACAAAGTTACCAACAAGCAAAATTAAACAATAACTTCCCAGTTTTCACAGGCTCACACTATTGCTATCAACCACACTCCATTGGACAGAAGCCTCCATGAGTTTTAAATTTCCCTATGATTTTTGGTGCCTATTTTATAAAATTATGGTGGTACAAAAACACATGCTGTAGTTATAACTTGTATTTGCTAGACAAAGGGGTGTGTTTGTGCACAAATAATATGTTTAAATTGTTCTTGTCACTGTGTTCTTGCTCTGGAGTCAACTAGCAGTATTCCTGTGGTACCACTGTTTGGTGCCCTTTAACTATCTTCATGCAAGGACAGCCTGAAATCTTGGCCAGGAATGCTGTTTTTCCAAAAGTCCTTGGATGCAAGCTTTGTAATCAATCAACATTGGAAGCCCAAGTAGAACAGACTTTAAATATGATAACTCACTCATAAATTTGATAATTACTATACACATATATTCATTAACAATGTTGCTTTACTTTTCATTAGTAATGTTCCTTTACTGTTAACTTTGGAGTTTTTTCCTTGAAATTAATAGATTGGTGTTTCCCTTTTTATTAATTTTTAAAGTTAGTATACCAAGTAATGGGTTTCATTATGACTATTATATATTTGTGTAAATATATAGCATATATTTATGTACACTGTGTTCATACTCCTCCTCCTTCCCCACCACCCTGTCTCTTCCCTGTGCCCACGCTGCTCTTTCTGGTGCCCTTCTTCCTCCTAGATAGTCACTACTCTGTTAAGAGAAGCTTTTTCTTTGAGAAAAGCCTTCCCGCCCACCTGGTTCTAGATCGGCATCAGTCCCAAATAAACACACAGGAGGCTATATTAATCATGAAGCTGTTGGCCTTGCTTGTTTCTTCCTGGCTAGCTCTGACTTAAGTAATTACCCCATAATTGTTAATCTAAGTATTTCTCTTACCGGAGAATGGTTCCAGGCTTCCTACCCCCATGGCATTACATCTTGACTCTCCTGTGTTTCTCCTTCCCAGAATCCTCCTCGACTCCTAGTCCCTCCTATCTAGGTTTCCTTTTGGCTCAACAATACTTTATTGACAAATGCACAGGACTTCCCCCAACACTACTCTAATTTCATGTCACATGTATCCCATTGCCCTGCTGTTTATCCTCATCACTTTCCCTATAACTCTTGATACGGGGGTGTCAGAATAACTTTTCCTAATGATCCATTTGACAAAGTAAACCTCACATATGTAAGTACAAGTCTTGTTTCTCTTTCTTTTCTCCACTGTATAGCTGTGGAACAGAATTGCCTTAATCTGCTATCACCCCCCCCCATTGTATTTTGCTTTTCACACTTACGTTTTTGTTGTTGTCACTGCTGTTTTACTAGATTCTTCTCCTTAATGTGGCTCTAAGCTGCTTCTTCTCTAACAGTTGGTTAGATCAACAGGTTATCTATACACCTTCAAGACACCAAAATAAGAAAACACATCTGATAATTGAATAATCTGAAGAAACTTCTTTATTTGTTATCATTTTTTATTTTAAAACAGTCTTTTCTCATTTTAGATACCAATCCCAGCTCCCATTCCCTCTCCTCCTGATTTCCTCACTTCCCCCCCCCACCCTACCTCCCATCCACACCCCAAAGAGGTTAAGGCTTCCCATGGGGAGTCAACAAAGTCTGGCCTGTCCGTTGGAGGCAGGACCAAGCCCCAATCCCATATTTAGGCTGAGCAAGGTATCGCTCCAAAGAGAATGGGCTCTAAAGAGTCAGTTCAAGCACTAGGAATAAATTCTGGTCCCACTGCCAGTGGACCCTTGACTGCCCAAGCCCCACCATAATCAAACTGATGACTACCTGAATTATTATCATAGAACCTTCATCCAGCAACTGAAGCAGATTCAGAGATCCACAACTAACCACTGGCTATGCTCTCAGAGTCCGACTGAACAGAGGAAAAAACAAGAATGTGAGCCAAGGGGTCAAAACCATTTTGGAGATACCCACAGGAACAGTTGGCCTAAGCAAGTGGGAACTCACTGACTATAGGCTGACACCTGAGGAACCTGAAAAGAAATTTTTGCTTTTCCCTTGGAAGCAGGCATCAAGACTGTCACATTGTTCCCTTGTCTTTTTCTCTCTAAATTTGATGCCTCAGTATTTGATTTATTTCATAGCCTTAGGAAAAAATATCTTTGAGGAATTCCGGGGGTATATTTGATAGTTCTGGATAGTAAAGTAATTTAATAACTTCACATGATTAAATATTATAGGGTTAGCCCGTTAGAAAGTGGTGTTGAGAGTTTTAGAGGCAACATGGGCCAGCAATAATGCACAGAATAGATAATTCTGTTGCAAAACCAGAGTGCTTATGTGTCACTGGTAACACTGTGTATGCTGAAGAGCTGGCATGAAATACAAAGGCAAAATCCCACACATGAGAAAGAAATGAAATAAAAGCTTTGGTTCACAAAACATTGGATCTAAGACAAGGTGCGCAGGAGGAGAAAATTATAGGTTTAGCCTTTGAGTTCTGCTAATGGGAAGTTGTAACCCAGAGGAAAGAGTAACTCGAGAAAAGCAATACAGAATCAAAAGAATTTGTACATACTAAGCTAACACCTTTGTTCTCTCTTTTCATTAGCTGACTTCTGAAGCAGGTCCCTCTACTTGCATCTTTGTTCTCTTGCTCCCTTTCAATGCCCTCAGGCTTCCCTGTTCCCTCATAATGTGTTGCTTTTCCAACTTCCCAGATTCTAATTTTGTTCCCCAGACTACCTCAAGGCTTTATTGAGTCTATGAATCTTTCCTGAATATTCCCGCCTTTCTGACTGCCTGTGTCCTCTAAAGTTTGGTATGTTATGTCTACTGAAAGACAAGTTAATAATATTTAATGAAAGACTGTTTTGTTTTACTTCCAAATCATGCATTTCTATATTCTTGTCCCACTAAACTATTATTATCCCCTTAGTGTCAATTTGTTAGTGTCCCTACTAGACCTGAAGTAGTGTCAAACACACAGTAGGTACTCAAATGCCCAGTGTGTTTTCCTCAATAGCCACTGCTACAGTGACAGCTGTTAAGATAATCAAAAGCAACTAAAAAGTTTTGTCAAAGTAGATGTATGAAAACACCATTTTCTTAGGTTTAAGTAACTACTCTCTTTACCTGTATTATCTTTTGTAGTACAAATTAAAACATCCCAGACAATGAGTTCCACCAGTGCTTCTAGGCCCTGCTTATTTGATGTTCATTGTCTGGTAGGTCCTTGACTCCTTTAGAAGCAGAAAATGTCAAATTAATGCAAACATTGTCTGTTAGCCAAGTATGTTTTTGGTTCCAATGCTGTTGATCTGAGGTCATTGAGTGTCATTCTGATAACTCAAAAACTCTGCTTTAGAACTAGAGCCCTCTTCTGGTGTCATGGCGCAGTGTGTATGCAGTTTCACCGAGCACGTTAACTTCTCAAGTTGCTCCTTATGCTACTTAGTGACTGTGGTTCTGTTTGTTTGACACCTTTTCTGTTCAACTTTTGGATGCAGTGTGTAATCCACTTTGTTGATTTGCTCTGTTGAGTTTACTATTGAACTGTTCATTTAACTTAATGACGAACAAAGGACTCAGATACAATTCCTTGTCCCATTTTTAGAGCCTAACAAAATTAGTCACTCCTCCCACATCTGCAGGTATCAAACCTAATTAGACTCACCAGCGGATCACTTTGTAGGGCAAAAACAAGCCATAGTGACATTGAAGATTCCTGTCTGGTCAGAGGGAGACTTCCCAGGCTTTCCTGGTATTGACCTGGATCTAATGTTTCACAAGAATCTGGCCGAGAAGACAAAAACCCTTGTGTGATATCATTCCAAAGAGTGAAAGTCCTTTTTCCTCACCCAGGAATCCTTGATGAAACATAACAATTAATGATGTTGTGGAATACCAGATAATCCAGAATGACTCTCTCTTTCTCTAGATATTTTATATGTTTCTTTTCATCATAAATTCAAAATTAACCTCCACAAACATTCAGAGTTCAAGTTTTCTCTTTTTTACCACAAGTTTCCTGCTTTCCCATGTTAAATACTGCCTGGCAAAGCTGTGGACAGTAGATGACAGTGTCAATCACAGTACACAGTACTGCCAAGAATTACTGTATTCATTCCCCTGATAAATTACTCCAGTCAAGCACCTTGAAGCTGCATAAAACCAGTATTAGTCCTGAAAGGAGCCCCAGGAACTGTGTGTTTCTGTACTCCCCATTTTTCATGCAGGACAATGGCCTCAGGAAGGAGAAAGTATTTGACCAATGTTGTGTAGTGTTGCCCTTGGCAATAAATATTCTACTATAGCAGATATGTTGCTTTTACTTAACTACCATTATGATGTTCTGTACTTAATCTACTGATGACTGTATAATGCCTTGCTTTTCCTTTAATTCATTCAAGTTACTATTCAATTAGAGAAGGAAACAAAATCCACCATGGCCAAGTGGCTGCTTATTGTGTCATGTCTCTGTCCAGTGATCCACTAAAAATAATCATGAATGATAATCATCACTCTAAAAAATACTTATTACCCAAGTAAATATTTTATTATGCTTGGAATAGTAGCCAAAATGTTCATGGTAAAAAAAATATTTAAACCATGACCTGTAGGACAAATTTGAATGATTTGAGGTGCCTGAAAACAATAATCAACACTGAAATCATATATTCGAACCACACGTAATCAGAGGGTCATAAATGAGCAGGAAGGAGCTCATGGTTTTCTTAGGAGCATCTTACCACTTTTAAGCATAATCTTCCTTTATTAGTAAAGTCAAGAAGAGATTTTTAAATCTTTTTATTTATATTAGAAACAAGCTTACTTCACATGTCAGTCCCAGATCCCTTTCTCTCCC
This sequence comes from Mesocricetus auratus, assembly GCF_017639785.1. Lineage (NCBI taxonomy): Eukaryota > Metazoa > Chordata > Mammalia > Rodentia > Cricetidae > Mesocricetus > Mesocricetus auratus. Next base: position 106,279,117 of record NW_024429182.1, on the reverse strand, counting down.
CTCCTCCCCCAGTCTCCCACCCAATCCCTACTCTGCTCCCAGGGAGGGTGAGGCCCCCCATGGGGGATCCCCAGAGTCTGTCATTTCATCCAGGGCAGGGCCTAGACCCTCCCCCATGTGTCCAGGCTGAGAGAGCATCCCTCAATGTGGGATGGACACGCAAAGTCCATTTGTATGCCAGGGATAAATACTGACAGGAAGAAATTATAATCATTACAGTAATAACAGTTATTGAACACCCTACTGCACATATTAATATGGCTGTTTATTTATTTTAATCTTCACAAGCATGCTATGAATTAGGTTATCTTTCCTAACTAGTATATTATAATCCTGAAATACTGAAGCTTAAAGATATTAATCCCAACACTCGGGAGCCAGAGGCAGGCAGATCTCTGTAAATTCGAGGCCAGCCTGGTATACAGAGTGAGTTCCAGGACAGCTTACAAAACAATACAGAGAAACTCTGTCTCGAAAAAAAAACATGCAACATGCTGAGTGCACTGTTTGTCACTCATTATTACCCACAATTGCTGTTGTTAAATTGAGTTCAATTCATGTTTTGTTCTATTGTCTGGTAAATGGTTTTCTTGCTGTCTTTTCTGCTTTATTTCCTAAGCTGTCTTTCCTCATTTAACACTGTCTCTGCACCTAAAATGTCAGTATTAAGATTAGGGTATATCATGTTTAGAGTTTTAGATGAAAGAGAACAACAGATATAGATATCAGATGATTGTATTGATGATAGATTGAGAGATAGTAAATAGATAGTAGATGATAGAGATGATAGATGATTGATAGACAGATGATAGATAAATAGATAGATAATAGAGAGAAATAGTAGATGATAGAAAGAGATAGTAGACAAATTATATGACATACATGATTAGATAGATAGATAGATAGATAGATAGATAGATAGATAGATAGATTTGCCTGTCACCACTAAACTCTAAGGCCCTTGTAGAGGGGAAAAGTCCTCCTAATGTGGTTTACAGATTAGATTTTAGAGCCCACTGACATGGACTGTTTCAAGGTTATTTATGGTAATCTGGTTGATTGATTTTTGGTTTTGCATATTTGCCACTCAGCATCTTTATTCTTTAGTCCAGTGACCTTGGAATTTTTAAAGTTCATGTAAAAAATTGAGGAAATGTTTACTTCAAAGATTATTTAGAACTTGAAGTTGCCACATAGAAAGTCCCTTGCAGTGCTGCATACATCATTGCTACAAATTCAGTTCTCTTTTCATTTTTATTTTACTCAGGCTACACTGTTCTCTAAAAGAAAAACCAAATTGTTTTTATTTTAGTACCTTAATTTTTCTCTCTTTTCTTTTATTTATTCTTCTCTAATACAATAAATAAATCCTGAACACAACCTCCCCTCCTTCCACTTCTCCCAACCACCCAAACCCCAAATCTACTCCTTCTCTGTTTCCCTACAGAAAAATCTGGTCCCATAGCAGTATCATGTGAACATGGCACAACAAGATGCAATAAGAATAGACACAAACCCTTATATCAAGGCTGGATGAGGCAACCCAGAGAGAGGAAAAGGGTCCTAAGAGGAGGCAAGAGTCAGAGACACCCCCACTCCCACTGGTAGGAGTATCGCCAAATTAAACAACCATAGTATGTATGGAGAGGGCCTAACACATACCCATGTAGGCTCCATGGTAACCTCTTCAGTCTCTGTGAGCCCTATGAGCCCTGCTTAGTTGATTCTGTGAGCTGTGTTCTCCAGCTGTTCTTGACCACTCTAGAAGCCAGGATTTTTAATCTGTCATTAAATGATAAACATTTTTAAACAACTTTTGATGTGTTCATTGAACATTCCATGCATATAGAAGCTACATTCTGATTATTATCAACCTCAACATCCATGTTGTTAATATTCCCATCATCCACATTCTTTCCAAAATCATGATTTTGTTGTTGGTGTTGTGTTGCGTTCTGAGATGCAGTGAGTTAAATCAGGATCTTCTGACCTGAGAACTATCCATCGGAGCTTGTTGAGCTCCTCGGGGTATGTGGGCACAGCTGAAAACAACTGCCCTCTCCCGACATCCATCAGTAGTCAATAGTTCAGTTAGAATGGGTAGGATTCTATAAGTCCCTCCCTGGCAATTAATTTTCCATGGAACTAGCATTCTATAATATTGTAAAAAGTTCTGTTAAACTTTTCCTCTGTTGCCTGACTCCAAAATTGTATGTGCCCTCCCTATCTTTATTAAATATTTATGTGCTCTCCCTATCTTTATTAAATATTGTCATCTAAAATACGTAAAATTGAATTTGCTTCTAACCACATGTAGTCATTCACAAAACTATTTGCAATTTCTATTTTTGATCTTTTAAACTGGAAAACAATATAATTTGTTTAAATTGCTTCTCTAAAGAATAAATTTACAGATCATAATTTTTGACACACCCCACCTATCACACAACTGTGTATAATTTTTTTAAATGAGTTGTGGAAGATGAACTTGATCATTAAAATGTAGACGGTAACAGTCCTTCAAAAGGTGATAATGAAAACTCAATGGGGCATTTATGGCATTTAATGAGTAGAAGTGCTTGGCAACCAGTTCAGATAAAATATTTCAAATGATATAACTCTCAGCAAATGGGCCACAAAGTGTATATGTGACCAAGAAAAACAATGGAAGATATGTCTGTCTGTCCTCTGCATTCATTAACATTCCCTGTGAGCTGTGTTTTCTATAATGCTTCCTGTATTTTACAGACTCTGAAAATTCCTCCCAAAATTCCCCTCGGGACAAAGCTCTAGTATCTTTTTTTTTTTTTTTTTTTTTTTTTTTTTTTTGGTTTTTCGAGACAGGGTTTCTCTGTATTGTTTTGGAGCCTGTCCTGGAACTCCCTCAGTAGACCAGGCTTGGTCTCGAACTCACAGAGTTCTGCCTGCCTCTGCTTCCCGAGTGCTGGGATTAAAGGCATGCGCCACCACCGCCCGGCTAAAGCTCTAATATCTTATTTATTAAAATAATATAAATCAAATATTTGTTTAAACTAAAGCAAAATAGCTGCATGGCCTAATGTTTGGAGAACAATGAAGTCAGCACCATATAAAGAAAATAATAAATTGTTTGAAATCACTTGAATACACTCCATTAAGTGGTATGTTCATTAATTCAAAACATTCACAGCACCTGTCCTGCCAAAAGCTTTGGAAGACAAAATTGACATCATACCTTTGCCTATGTATCTATGAAGATGGGAGACATGCAGTAAACAAGCCATGGGAGGATCCCTTGGTTAATCCTGGGGTGAATATAAAATGGGACAGGTGTTACAAAGGAGAAGAGCAGAGAACAAGAATAAGGACTGGGGGTGGGCTTTGTAAAGGAGTTTTAAGCAGAGACTAAAAAGATTAGTAAAAATAAGGTCAAAGAAATGACTAGGTGGTTTGACTCTGATTCTTCTAAAACATATCAAGTCTCTGTCGTCATCTGTCCTTAATAGATGGCATAGTTGAATCTTTTTGAGGATTATATGACACACAGCATCCTTTCCCACTCATTAAATGTCAGCCATCATTGTCCTATTGGATATTGCCCATACTACCACTGATCCTATATGCCTGGGATGCCACTGAACACAGGTTAAACAGGTTTAAACAAGATAATGTATGTCTGTGAGGTTCACCTTATGTGCAAAGTCATCAGTTCTCTGCCTAGGATGTCATCAACATTGACAGAAGGTTCCTATATCAGGAGACTCCATTCCTCACAGTAGTATCTGTAGCCAGAATAACAAAATTTTGAACAATTTCCAGATCCCTGGTTCTATACAGCACCCCAGAGAACACTAGGGATGCTTGTGAATGATGTGTTTCCGTGAAACAAAGAACACCCGGTATAAGGAACCTGAAACCTTTGTAATGAGCAGTAAATGAGCCTTCTCTATACCCCAGAGATACTGTCTCTATTTTAAGGTTATCCACTACACTAATATCCTTGAAAATACTGTCCAGAGCAAAGACAGCCAGTGCCTCTTCTAGCAAGGGGACAAGAAATGCAAGAGACCAAATCAGAATCATTTCCCATGAGTCAAATGACCTGATCTGATTTTCTCCATAAGCTATCCAGCTCATTAGCTAGAAGCCACACAATTTCACACCTTTTGCTTCCATTGTTACATCATTAAGAATTTTTTCCAAGCTGCCATGTTGTACATTACAACACTAATTCTTAAATGATTTGACAATGTATCAACCATACAAGTCACAATTGTTTATCTAGCAGTTCTCCTATTATAAAAGATTCAGTTTGATTCTAATGTTTAGAAATGATCCAGGAACACTAAGACGGGAGTTTGTTGAAAATATGTAAAACTGTATACCATATTTAAGCCATAGATTCTGAGTACCAGATGAGGAAACTAGATAGGTGATGCTGCTTGCTTCCCTAGATTCATTAGAGGTGACATTAAGAATACAAACTGACCAGTCTGGTTGCCAAAGCAAAATGCACAGAATTTACATCTGATGGATGTAAGTTTTGCCAGAAGTCTGCTGGTTTGTTCTGTTTCTTTTGTTTTGGTTTTGTTTGGTCCTTTAAGACTGAGCATCAGTGGGTACTATTCCTAGGATAGTAAGACCTGCCTCAATGATACCCATCCAGAGAGGGGGCAGAAGCAGAAGCAAGGCAGAAGAATATCACATTGTTTGTGAGTCTCTGCCTCCATCAGTCTCCATATAAAATGAACCCAGTGAGGTGGGTGGTTTTTTCCTTCTCACTTCAAAATCAATTTTTAGATTAGTGTTCATATTTTAATGATTGGAAAGTAATTTTGTATTTTTTAATTAGAAAGTTTACTACATAGCATTATTGAGAGTGCTAGAAGTTCAAATGCAAAGCTCTTGTTTACTGCTGAGGAAACACATTAAAGTACAAATGAATTTCCCATGGTCATAAAACTAAATCAATTCCTGGTATTGAACATCCTCTACAATCAAGGAGCTGTCGCTGAGGCTCTAAAGAACAGGAAGCTGATGGCATTTCCTGTGCAAAGACAGCTTCCATTGAAATGGTGATGTACAGATAAGATTCAGTATGTGGAAAGTACTGGGATCACAGTAGTACTGTAATGGAACTTGAGATGTACGAGTATTACCCTGTTTGGCAGGGCTGTGTAGCACCAGGAAAAATCTCATGGAAGAAGAGAACACTGGGGACAATGCAGAACATCCTTTTCAATCCCTATCTGGTAGCTTAAGGATCTCTTCAATGTCCTCTCCCAAACCCTTCTCTGCCAGCCTCCAGGACAGGAAACTGGACTCTGCTCATGCCTGCCTCCTGTTAACCCTGTGTTGTCTGCCCTCTCCCCAAGCCTCTCCCTCCAAAACCAAGCAACCCTGTGAGACCTACTATTCCTACTTTATTGATATAGAAATTGAGGCTCAGTTTAACATTGCAAGGTCACTCAGCAACATGGTGGCCACATCCAGGTCTTGTGACTTTGTTTATGCTACACTAGCAGCAACAGGGCCAACATGATATATAGATCAACATGAACATATTCTAAAAGGTGAACCAGTAACTCTTAAAACTGAAAGAGAAGGAAGAGGTCCACCATGACTGAACTTTCTAACGTGGGAGATGCAGATGGTGGAGACTGTATAAAACGGGTGTTCAGGTGTGTTTTGTAGCATCAGAATGGCCCCTTCTCTGGAAGTATGACTGATGGCTGTGACTTCAGCTAGTTTATCCATAAAGTCTCTGGTGTGACAGATGTGCCCTTGGTGCCCAATTTCTCTGCCCCAGAGTTAGCAGTGAGAGTCAGCCATGTATTCAAAAATGATTGCCTTTGGTACTATTTTATCAAATAATTCAACTTGAAAATACCCTCATCCGCCCTATATAAAATATATTCCACTTAGTATATAAATTCTACCATCTGGCAATTGGTAATGGAAGCGGTGCTGTTTAGTCCTCACCTCTCAAAACAGAAATGTTCTTTCATGTATTTATGAGGCTTGGTAAGATTGTTAAAAATAGAAATGTAGACAATATTAACCATATTATGCTAGAGTCATATTTCTTCTGGCTATATGGGGATATAAAGTAAAAGAGTGAGTATTCTTTGAGGAAATAGCAAAACTGAAAGGAATCTTTCATTAGTCTAGAAATATTTGGAAGGTGTTAATAATGTCTGACGAACACAAGATTTATGTAACTAAGGTAGAAGTGAGTAGGTTTGTTATAAGTACAAGTAATTTAAGGAAAAATAAATCATATAAAATCTCAAGTAGATTACTGAGGGAAATATTTTAATATGACATTAACTTTGAAGCAGCATTTCACAGAAAGTGGCCATGAGAGAAACTGGGACAAGAAAGCAAGACTGTCCTTCAGTTTGTTTGAGCAATGTTAATCGAAGCTCCTGACAGTTGTTAAAAAGAAAACTCCCTCATTAGTAGACTTATGATAAATGGTAAAATTGTCACTATGATACTACCTTATGGTCTGTGTAAAACATGACCATAATTTGCTATTTTAAGCACAAATTTTTACAGAGGCTCTTTTAGCATGAGGAAATCAATCATTTATAGCCTTCTGAGAGGCAGAGAAATTTAGAAGACATTTTTATGTTTATGTCTACACATATGTCTACACTTATGTATATATGAAATGTATGAAGAGATCACTTATTATTGATATTCAACCTAAAATTCTCATGTTTTAGCACAGACCTCTATTATGTGATGCAATTCCCAGAGAGCTTTTGTTTTTTTAACTCACTGTGTAAGTGAGGATAGCCTTGAACTTCTGACCCTCCTGTCTTCTCCCCAGAATTGGGGTTATAGGTGGGCATCACCCTGGTTTAAAGAGTGCTGGGGATCAAGCCCATGGCTTCCTATCTGCTAGAAAAACATTCTATCAATTGAGTCACATCCTCAGCCCCCTACAGGTCTTTTTATCTATGTACTCTGTGGATAGGCATTCACTGTTCAACAGTTCTCACTGCCCTGTGTATAGGCAGAATTCAGAGGAATTAAAAGCAGCCTTTGTACTTCAACAAAATAGAAGAAAATAACTTAATGTTTTTTTATTTTTATTTGTTCTTTGGCAGTGTCATACATGTGTTAATCATTTTATGCCTCTTTCCTGATTCTTCCCACACCTACCTTTCCTACCTACCCACCCAACTATGTATCTTTTTTTCTCCCTTCAAGAACAATATGCGTATCTCAAATATTCTTGGATGTGTGGTCTTCCACTGGCACATAGTCAGCTTACCAGAATTACATTCTTAGAGCAAACTGGCTCTTCTTCTCCCAGCAGCTGACATTTGCCAATAGCTCTACAGCTAGGGCTAGAAATGCATGCTCAGTCCATCTCCATGCTGGCCTGGGCTTGCACCGGTTTTGTGCATGCTGTTGCAACTACTGTAAATTCATATGTGCATTTGCTTTGGCATATCAAGAAGACACTATTTACAACAGTCCTTACAGTCTTTCTACTCTTTCCTTCTCAATGACCTGTGAATCTTGAGAGAATAGATATAGAATATATGTTCATTGCAAAGCCCAACACTCAGCAGTCTCCTATTCTCTGTACTTTAGCCACTTGCATGTCTCTGTGTTAAACAGGATCTATTGCAAATAGAGGCTTTTCAGATGATGGATATAATGATAATTAAATAGGAATTGGTTTAATACTATGTCTACTTAGCAGAATAATATTAGTAGGCTCTCTTCTAGGTCCTATTGTCATTCTAGCCATAAGATCTTGGCCTTGATAACAGACCAGGTATGGATTTTAGCTTGTAGAGATGGACTTCAATCTGAAAGGGATTGGTTACTCCCATGATGCCCATCCCACTATTGCATTAGTTGACATGTTTTGCCAGACCAGACATTATTGTAGGCCACAGGTTTCACAGCCAGGATGACTGATGATTACTTTTCTGTTTGATTAATGTGAATAGTGCTTTCCAGCACTATAAAACCTAACCAGTAGAGATGAAACTTCATTATCTGTTTGATTTTTTCATGTTCTATGACTCAAGTATGTGGTTTCTTCAGCGACAGTGTCTTACCATCATGTTCTGGAGGAAACCAAAAGCAATACCAATAGACTATAATATTTAGGGATCTATGGAAACTTACTGACCAGCCACTCCCAAAGAAGTAACTTATTCCTGGCACTAGAGTAACTCCATTTTAACACAACCATGTGTGTGTGTGTGTGTGTGTGTGTGTGTATGTGTGTATTAGGAAGTTTGTACAGTAGTACATTTCAATATGTCTTGTTTTGAAAGGTCCTTAATGTTGTTTATCCTTCCCCATACTCCTTCCTCTACTCTGCCTTCCACTTCCCTGATCCCAGTTTAACCCTTCCTGGTCCCTTATTTCCTTTTAAGCCTTTATACTAGTTCTGCCCAAGGCCCCTTCAAATGCCCTTCAAGTGGCCCCTTAGTATTTCCTGAGGTCTAGCACTTTTACCTCTTTGAGCCACAGTTTTTTCATATGCAAAGAGAATGATTCTGCTTTGAAGGGAATTAAAAAAGATACTGAAAATAAAGAAATGAAAAAAATTAAACGTGGTAAATTGTAAATAGGAATTAGATGTTGTCACCACTATTTTGTTTTTATGCCACCATCTCCCACTACAATAACATAAGCCAATGAAAACAGGATTGTTGTTGTTTATTTATTTTATTCATTGTTTTATTTCTATATTCCAGAGGGTGTTTGACATATGTTAGGCATGTAGTACATATCTGTGGATGGAGAACTGATTAAATGAATAATTCCACCTCTAGTTTATACAGGCTTGTTATGCCTTATATTCTCTATGGTAATTAATGTAATTTCAATATTCAAATTAACAGAGGCTTAGAGTGGTAGCACCTGCCTTTAATTCCAGAAGTCTGGGGACAGAAACAGGATGATCTCTGTGTGTTGATGGTCAGGCTGATCTACAAAGCAACTTCCAGGACAGCCAGGGCTCTTACACAGAGAAACCTTGTCTCATAAAACAATAAAATAAAATAAACACTGAAAGGTTATTTGAAGGGTAGAGGTTCAAAAAAAGTCTGAAGTAATTGCACTTCTGAATGTTCATGTTGTGATTGATTTAATACCTAATTTGGATTCTGATAGTTTTACCTTAATAATTAGTTTAGATTCAATATATAGTAAAGAACACTGAAAAACACTTTTGGGATAGTCCCTGTCCTTCCCTTTAAGTCTCCACTTTTCAGATCAGTTTTATCTCTTGCTTCTTTGCTAATATTTTACTTGGCTACAAAGCCCTATATCTAACCACTGTAAATCATCAATAGCTCAAAAGCCAGGAATTTAGTAAAGCTGAGTCAGCAGCGGATTCATGTCCATGCCAGTGAATGCCCCAGCACAGTGACCTCTGTGCAGATGGGCATCAGCAACCCCTAGTGTCCTCGGAACAAATATAAGTCATTAGCAAGTGTCCAGTCTCATATATAAGGTGACACTTTCTGCTGTGAAAGATCCAATGAAAACATTTGACATGTCCTAGAGTGTAAATTTGGAGAACATAGTAAGTGTTCTCTGTCCTGTCACGGGCAAAGGTAGTTATTTCTCTATACGTTTTAAACTTCACAAATTTTTCTAAAATGCTTTTAAGTTTTACAAAGCATGTTTTAAATAAAACATCCATTTAAAGTATATAATTCAATGAGTCTCAGTATGTCCAGTGGTATCCTCATTGCATAAACCAAGAAGGCATGTTCGTGCCTCCAGTCAGAGTCCATAGGTCCATTTATAATTACTGTTTTTCTCATACAGCCCCAGGCAACAGTCTAGTTTCTTTTTGTATCTACAATACATCTTTTCTGGATTTTTTTCTGCATGTTTGTTTGTTGTTCACATATGACAGACATTAACTGAGTAGCCAAGATGCCTTCAAATTTGTAATTCTCCTGTCTCACCCTCCCATGTCTGGGAATCACAGACACATGCTGGTAACCTTTGTATTTTCTTAACATTAATCTGTTTATTAAGCCTACCAGTATGCTTATTAACTGGTTTATGATCACCATGACAAAATGCTTAAGAAGATCCACCTTAAGGGATCTTTATTTTTAGCTCAAAGTTTGATGGTGTAATCCACTATAGCAAGAGGCATCATGGCAAGAATGGCTCCTGGCTGTGTAGGTCAAATGTGAGATGCAATGTACTGGTCTCTGTAGGGAGAGCTCTTATTAGGTACCTGTGGCGCTGACCACGCCCATTTGGGCAAGGACACCGATGCATAGGTGATGGGAGATGACCTGAGGAGAGGCAGGCTGTGCTTTCTTGGGGTTCAGGTCGGGTCTTGGAGAGAGAGAGCTGATACTGCATGCTTGCAGCACTGACCTTGGGATATCAATTTCTCATTAAGTGATTTTCTCTTCAATAAAATTAACTTACTTCATCCCAGTCCCTTGTACCATAATTTGTGCTGTTACAGGCCACATTGCATCTATATCCTGGAAGTAAGAAAGAAATGAATGGTGATATTTCCCTTGCTCTAACCTCTTTTCCTTTATATTCCAGTTAATTGGGATTTGGGCCAAATCAGGCCTTTGAGATAATATCAACCACAGTTATACTGCATGTTTGTCCTCAACTAAATGTTTTCAGAAATACCCTCAGAAGCTTGTCCAGTGATATGTCTACTAGGTGATTCTATAGCTGGTCAGATTGACCAGGAAGATCATCCAGCACAACTACTTAGAGGAAGTGTTGAGACTATCTGCTTTAGAGGTCACAGTATCCTATTTCTCTTCCCTTCTGTTTAATGTGAGCAGATTAGGCAGATCCATCTTTTCCCAAAAATGATACTATAGAGTAATCACAATGAGCATGTGGGCAGATTAGGCTTGTATAATTTCATGCCCAGCTAAAACTGATGACTCTCAGCCTTGTTTAAGTAGCACCAACTTGGACAGCAATAAACCCTGTAATGCCTTGCTATGGCCCAGTGCTCATATCACTTATGTCTGTGATTTTTATGGCTTCCATTTCATTTGATGTCCCCAATAAGACACAAGATTATTGGAGCAGAACAAAATTAATTTATTATCATTTTCATATATTAAAATCTATGCCATAATCTATTGCAAGATTAAAATTCAGCATCCTATTCTCCAGTTGTGGTAAGTGGGGTTCTCTCTAGTTTGTATTACTCTGTGTCATGAGTTTGAGGTCTGACAGAAAAGGTGTATTAATTTCACCCTGTGACCATTGCATTCAGATTCCTGATATATTTATCAGTTGGTTTTAGTAAATGCAACCCTGAATGATGTTGCTCGACAAAATTAACATATTCACCTTAGGATTCCAGTGAAAACTGAATTGCGAACATTGGTGTTCAGTTGAACAGAAAGGGAATATGCTAAATGTACAGTGAAATGAAGGCATCAATCATTATGCCACCAAGATACTCACAGTCTAGTTACAGAAACAGCTAGTTTTAAAATAATGACATAGTCTTATATGGAAATGTCTTGATGAGGATGTGCCTGTGCGCTGGGCAATCAGATTGGAAGTTGGAAAATCTTTCACAGATCTGTTTAGGCATGGGATAAGTCCTGAAGACTGAATGGAAACAGACTGAGAAAGAAGTAATGGCGCAGACTCTGCTGACAAAATGTGGCCCAGTTAGCAAGTCTCATACTGAGAGGGACCAGTACCAAGTACCAAGTCAGTACCCAGTACCCAGAATCATGTCAAACATGGTTGGCATGTTTTCAAAGTATTTGGAAAGGCTTCTTGTTTACAAGTTACACAAAGCTCGTGGGTATTTCTGTCAGTGAATTAAGAGCACAGAACTTCTTAGACGTGTGATGTTTCCTAGTAGATGCATGTACACATTATTTATTGTTACTCTAGTTCTATTCATAATGAAATATTTAGAAATTTGAAGTTCCAAAATAAAAACACAAGCAGTTCAAAGATAATACTTTCTCAAAACTTTAGGACATGCATAATCTTTTCAGAAAGAGATATCCTCCCTACACACAAATGACAATACCCTTTTTCCTAATCCTCTGCAAAATTCTAGGCTAGATGAACTCTCTTCATAGTCAGCACCTCTCTTTTTCCTTTACTTTCTCTCTCCCTTGCCTGTTGGCCACTTCTTATTTGTGGCTCTCTTAGCACATTGCCAGGTTTCAGTAGGATTAGAAATGTCCAATAGAAGAATATGGAATACTACAAGAAAACAGAGAATCATTTAATGTATGAGGTGATGGTGAATTACAGACAGCATGAATTATTGGCTTACATGCATTCTGAAGCCAATAAATATCTACTGATATAATATGAGTTCTAATAAGTCTTAATAACAAAAGCCCAGAGTTAGATATTAGGGGGTGAAATCATAAAGATCAGAGAAGCAGAACAGTCAGCCTCTAGAGCTCTTACCTCTATGAAATCCTTAGACTGAAAAGACACTGAGTTCCTGTATCCTCCCACCTTATACTCCTCTCTCTGCCCAGCCATCTCACTTCCTCTCTGTCTGTACAGACCTCCAGAACTCTATGGCTAGCTAGTGGCAAACTCTACTCTCTGATCTTCAGGCAAGCTTTACTTGTTAAGGTATAAATAAGATATCACCACACACTGAATACGTATGAGTAAAGGTGTGCTCTGATATGATTTGGAGATGTGTGGAACAATTTGTCACACTTATAACCAATTACATTAACAGGATAGGAAATGACACAGTTATCCACAGTGATAAGGCTGGATGCTCCTTCTGTAGCAAGACAACATGCTATTCTTAGATATTTTGAAGAACCATGGTTCCAGGAAACAATGAAGTGTAAGAAAGCAAGATACAAACATGTTAAAGTAATGACCTTTGGCTTGAATCATGGCGTTAAATAATTATGGATGTGTTTTTTTCTGAGAATAGACTGATCTCAGAGACCTTCCCTGCTCTGTACAAACATAAATGTGTATGTGTGTGCACATGTGTACACGCTCACACAGAGAGGGGGCAGCACATGTATGTGTATGCTAAAATATTTACTTTGTATCTACGCATGTACTTATGGAAGCAATGTTCTCAAAGGTCAAATAAATCAGAGGACACAAGTAATCAATAACCAACTAATTGCCATTGATCATGGGTGATGATGACATGGAGAAATGTAATAAATTGTGTAATACCTGGGTTAGGAATGAAAGCTCAAAGCTGGGAGAAGGTTTCTCTGCAGAGGGAACCTTTCTGCCAAGACCTGAAAGAGAGGCAAATGCTAGGATAAGGGCTAGATGCAAGCAAAGTCTATGTGGGTACCATTAGACTGGTGAGAATGTCAGAGCATCAGAAAATATCTCAGGCGCCCATGTCTTAAGAGAGAGCAGGCAGAGTTCTGATCAAAGACAGAGTTCTGCCTCAGGATCTCATGCAGCCCTTGAAGTAACAGTGTCATTCCAACCATAATGGGAACACTTTGGGGTGTTTCCATTAAGGGGATCAAAGCATGACTTGTTTTGTGGTTTAAAACCATCACCTCAAAAGGCACTGTGGTAAATGACTCTACACAGATAATAGAAAAATAGGTGTCTTCCATAGCGGTCCACTAAGAGAAGGTGTTGTTTCCCTTAGGATGGTGGCCCTAAAGAGATGGAGCTGTTTTTGTCACAGAGGCAAGAGAGCTAGGTGATATGCAATGCCATTGAAAATGACAAATTATTGAAAATGTCTAAAGCTTTACTTTAAAACTATGTTAGTGGCACTGTTTGTGGAAGGAATGGCAGAGATTGATGGGGGGTGGGAATTAACTGGAGTGGCCAAATTAATGGGTAAATGTCTATGATGGCAAATCGTTGTTGTCAACTTCTCCTAAATTAGATTATGAGTGTTTGAAGATTGTAGCTCCAATTTTCAGTCTTTATGGTTTCCTTCATTACATCAGGCACAATGCTTGGATTATTATGAACACTAACAAATAAGTATTTGTCTGTTAGATATGCAGGGCATGAAGTATTGATGTCCAAGTCTTCCTCCTACTAGATTAAGGAACTAGAATTAAACCTTGTTCTCTTAAACTAGCAGAGACATTGTGGTTCTTAACAAATCTTAAGAAACAGAGTAAGAAAGCTATTCTAGAATTTAAATATTTACATGTAACATTTTACATGTTCTCACTACTTATGTCTCTTCAGAGTTGTGACTTACATGTAATTTAGTGGCTAAGCACAGAAAAGTAAACACTTGGACTTCTATGCGTGTTGGCTTTTAGTATCATGATAGTTATGGCTCTATGGTGATCGTTTCAGGGGAATGCTCAACTACAGATATCAAATGAAAAATTTCCCTCTCTCACTAAACAGCTGGAGCTTTTCCATGAGACTAATACCTATAGACTAATACATTTCACCAAGCCAAATAGCTCACATTTGTTTGGATGTTCCAGCTGTCTGCATGAAAAATCAATAAAGAAAACAAATTGCAGAATAAGGGTAGTTCTTCACTAAAATTAAAATCCAGCAAAATGATGGAAGGCAAAGTCTCCATTTATTTTCACTTGACACCTACACTGGCTTATCAGTGGGAGAGGTACTTTTTCCATTTGTCCTACAGAAAGGTTCTGTGGTGACTGGAAATGGTCCCGCAGACAGCCTCCAAATCAGTCTTCTTTCTTTCATGGCCCTCTGGCTGTGTTTAACCCTTCTCTAGCTGTTTAAGATCTGAAAGCATGAATAGTGCTTTCTAAACTTCAAAGAGGACTTAAAATCATCTGTGACCCTTTGCTCAACTACAGAATGGGATTCAAAATCTATTTACTAGTTTTTCCACTTCAGATTTAAGCTCTTGCAGGACATTAGCAATTGTCTAAACTCCTCCTCCTCCTCCTCCTCCTCCTCCTCCTTCTCCTCCTCCTCTTCCTCCTCCTCCTCCTTCTCCTCCTCCTCGTCCTCCTCAAAATAGCTGTCTACTGGTGTGGTTTCTTCTGCCTTTTTCTTGTTCCTTTTATATTCTCCTCACTCGTATTTCCAGTTTGACTTCCTCTTCTTATTGTTTAACCTCAGCTATCCCCAAGTATCTGTCTGGGCTCCCAGTTCTTCATTTTATCACAGCCTTTCTAGGGATATTCATGACCTCAAATTCATTGGTACAATGTTGACTAAAAAATGCGACTTTTTATCCAGAACTGTCTAATGAGATTAGGTTCCATTTCTAAAAAAGCTTATGAGTTATCTCAACTTTCATGTTACCCAGGATCTCACCATACACAACACTGATTAGATATATTTTCCCCCAAATCTATCATTCCCATTTTCTTTTATCAGTTTTAAGTGCCACTGTTGACCTATTCATACTAGCTGGAATTGGAGCTATTGTCTTTTTCTTTTTCTTTTTAACCTTTTTGCTTCTTTTGCTTCTTTTGCTTCTTTTTTCTTTATTATTTTAATTTTAAATAGCTTGTTTTACATGTCAATCCCAGTTCCCTCTCCCTCCCCTCTTCCCTTACCCCCATCCTCTCCCCCAGCCTCCCACCCTATCACCATTTCCATCCACATAGGGGAAATCTAGAGTCTGAAAGTTGAGTGGGGGGTAGAATAGGGGGAGGAGGGAATCATAGGTTAGAAGACAGATCAGGCACCAGTGTGACCTCTAGTGATCTAAAGGGATGATACCAGCTGGCAAGCTAAGCAATAGTGGAGAGACCACCTCGAATGCCCATTCCTGATAATGAACTTGATGTCCATAACCATCCTGAAGCCTTCATCCAGTGACTGATGGAAGCAGAGGCAAACAACCACAGTTAAACACTGAACTGAACCCATGGAACCCAGTGACAGAGAGAGAGGAGCGGTGAGAAAATTGGCAAAGAATGGGCTGGCAAAACCAGCAGAGACAGCTGATCTGAACAGGGGAGAGCTCTTGGACCCCAGATTGACAGCTGGGAGGACAGCATGGGACTGATACAGACCCCCTGAATTTGAGAGTCAGTGAGGATGCCTGGGCAACCCATGGGGCCCTGGTCAGTGTATCAGTGTTTATCCCTGGCATACAAACAGACATCATGTGTCCATAACACAAAGAGGGATGCTTTCTCAGCTTGGACTCTTAGGGGAGTGGCTAGACCCTGTCCTGAGTGAAATGTCTTTTTCTTTTAGTGTTTCAAGACATGGTTTCTCTGTGTAACAGCTCTGGCTATCCTGGAACTATCTCTGTAGACCAGGTGAACTCACAGAGATACCTGTCTCTGCCGTCCAAGTGCTGGGATTAAAGGTGTGCACCAACACCATAGGGATTTGTGAAAAATTACTATCAAAGATGATAGTGCTAGAGATGGGAATGCTCAATTTTTGAGATAATCAAATATCTAATCAAGAAGAATGGAAAAGCCTTGCCGGGCGGTGGTGGCGCACACCTTTAATCCCAGCACTCGGGAGGCAGAGGCAGGCAGATCTCTGTGAGTTCGAGGCCGGGCTGGACCGACAGCCTCCAAAACAATACAGAGAAACCCTGTCTCGTAAAAACCAAAAAAAAAGAAGAAGAAGAAGAAGAAGAAGACTGGAAAAGCCTTAATCCAAGATGACTGTCTCCCAAGTCCGTACTCCTCCACTTCCTGCTGGTCTCTGAGCTGCATTAATAACTTAGACAGGGATAATATTAGCAGTTGTCTGTATTCACCATAAAGAAAAACAATAGACTAAGGAAAATGAGGGGATGCCTTCAATCATTGAGCTATTGAGTGTAGTGGGAAAACCCATATCTTTCCATATTTCTCACCTCTAGACATCTGTTCTTTCCTATTCCGCACAATTTCCAGATGCTGTTAACAAATTTTTTTAAATTTTTTAACAAGCTGCACTATGTAATCTTGAAAAAATGCAGTTGTTCCTCTGTAGAATGAAAAGGATATCTCAAGTCATATCAATTAGTTACCTAACAACTCATAAAGATATATGTATATACATATATACATACATACATATTCTAATCCATGGTATATTTTATAATATCTGTCTATGTTTTCTATAAAATTCTTAACTAAAATCCATTTCCATTTTGATGTGGTAACATCCATGAAACTAATACTTGACTTAAGTCATCATAAGTCATTTTCCTTGTAAAAAACAATCTGTAGAACCTTATGAAATTTCCCCTATCCATGTTGGTGTGTATCACTATTGTACTGTTTTGGTGTTGTTTTGAGAGGGAGTTATTGCAACAACAAGAAGTAGGAGAGAAGAGGAAGGGGTAGGAATGACATAAATACAGAATTCATATATGAAATTCTCAAAAGCATTAAATTTTTAGAAGAATAAAAAATACCTGTGAAAATAGGCTTTTTGCCACTATTCATGGATGCTTTATTATCCTGAGATGAAGCTTGTATATGAGGAACACCAAGAAAAATGATGTACATGCTGACAACCACAGACAGGGTGGGAAAAGGAGGACATACTATTTCCTACTATAATAAAACTCTCCATTTTGCTCTGGTGTTTTAGACTTTCAGACCAGTAATAACCAACTCGGGTTATTTTATAGGACAAAGCAATATTTGTCATTATTGCTTTAATCAAAGAGTTCATCTTGGAGATAAGATGGTCATTTGAAGTACATTCCCAGGTCTCCTATTATATAACAATGCTAGGAAGGATTTCAGAATAACCAGTGTTGTGCTGTCATCATGGTGTCATAAAGAATATGAAGAAGTCACAGGGGGAAAGATCAGACACAACTGTGGTCCAGGAATTGAATCTGCATTAGGATCTCAACCACATTCTATCTCTGAAGTTTAGCTTCACTAGTTAGCCTCTATAAGCAGATACTAGCAGTGCTGGAGAGATGGCTCAGAGGTTAAGAGCATTGACTGCTTTTCCAGAGGTTCCGAGTTCATGGTGTCTCCCAACCATCTGTAATGAGATCTGGTGCCCTCTTCTGGTCTGCAGAGGTACATGCAGGCAAAGTACTGTGTATATAATAATAAATAAATATTTTTTTAAAATAAGACCCTAAACCGGGCAGTGGTGGCGCACGCCTTTAATCCCAGCACTCGGGAGGCAGAGGCGGGAGGATCTCTGTGAGTTCCAGGCCAGGCTGGACCGACAGCCTCCAAAACAATACAGAGAAACCCTGTCTCGAAAAACCAAAAATAATAATAATAATAATAATAAGACCCTAACATCTAAGCCCTCCAAC
This sequence comes from Mesocricetus auratus, assembly GCF_017639785.1. NCBI lineage: Eukaryota > Metazoa > Chordata > Mammalia > Rodentia > Cricetidae > Mesocricetus > Mesocricetus auratus. The sequence continues at coordinate 106,260,954 of NW_024429182.1, read as the reverse complement.
TATTTTTAAATATTTTGCATAATAAATTGAGTTGTAAGCCAGAAATCTGGGTCTAGTTTTTTTTGAAATTGTGTTTCACTTTTCTTATGTAAAATAAACATATCATTAATCAATTACCAATGATGTGCAGTTTGGGTTTCTTTAAATTTGCAACAGAACTAAATGTTCTCTCTCTTCTTCTCACTGTTCCCTCTCCCCCTCTGTCTCCCCCTCCCTCTCTCCCTGTGTATGTGTGTGTGTTCCTAGAAATTGAACCCATGCTAGATTAAGCATTGTACCAATTAATTGTACTTCCATATACCAAAAAAAAAACAGTGAGTCTTTCTAGATTACTAATTTTAATCCCGATGTAAATAAGTATTTTCAGGCATCTTATTTTACTTCTATCATATTTCATAAGTCAACACATTTAAACACTGTATAAATTCTAATTGAATTGATGATCTAATGTAATCTTAAACACTAGGGAAAAAATCAACACCAAGATATTTGACATAGCATATTGAGTTTCAAAAAGTTCAGTGCCCAGGGACACAAAGGTTTGATTTTTAATATTTGATGTAAAAAATACACTGGAAGTTATGTTGACCCTCAACTTAAAAGTACAATTTGACACATTTTAAGTCTATGTTATCTTGGACACCACTGACAGGAAGAGGGGACCCAGATGGAAGGAAGTGAGTATCTTCATCTTCTGGCAATTTTCATTTATCTGAATGGCTGGAGCTCTGAGCTCATTTCTAGACTCCAAAACTTAAATAGAAATCAGAGGGCATGTAAGCATTTTAAATAATACTTACATTGTTTAAAATAACTAGGAATCTTGAAACCATCAAATAAAGAAGGAACAAAATATGTTAGGATATTTATTTATTTATTTGCAGAAGTAGGATATTTATTTGCAGAAGTAGGTGATGCAAGGAACGTCTGAGTCATTCAGTGGCTACTGTGGACAGACAAAGAGCACTAAGAGGTCTTTTTAAAATTATAGCTACTGCATTATAGATCATATTTTCCCACATGTGTAATGATAACATCAGGCTGACCTTGTACATTTTTTTAGCCATGCATCTAGTTTCCTTTTCTAATGCATCCATCTTGGTTCTGTTAACAGTGCCATGATTTTCACAATCAATATGAGGACACTGAAGTTCATTCTTTCCCCTCTGGGCCTCAATCATTAACATGAAAGTCTTATTTGAAAATTCTAGAAGGCAATATAACAACTCCCATGCCTTGGAAAGAACAAACTTCTTTTATCTAGGAAAATATATCTTTCAGAAGAAAAAAATCTACTCATACCCAGGCTACCCAAATAAAATCTGTTTATCAGAGTGCCTTCACCAAAAGGGATGTAATTATGGAAAACAGTATGAAGATTCCTAAAATAAATAAGATAACGTATTGCATAGTCCAGCAGTCTCACTGCCAGCTATAAACACAAAGGAAATTAAATCAGCATGTTGAAGAAAGATGTTCCCTCCTGTGCTTATTGGCATTATTTATAATAGCCAGGATATAGATTGTATACAAAGCAAAATACTGTCAAGCCATTAAAAAATATGAAATGCTGTTATTGGTCACAACAGGGGTATATATGTAGGATGTCATGTTATGTGAAAAAAGCCAAACACAGGAAGACAAACACCACATGATCTCACTCGTATGTAGAAGCTAAAAAAGGCTGGTATCACAGAAATTGAAAATAGAGATTGGGAAGTGGAAAAGATTGGTCAATGAATACAGTGTTATGAGTAAAAAACAGTAAAAGTTTCTGGTATTCTGTGACACAGTCAGGTGAAAACATTAGTAATAAGGTGTATATCAGGATGCCCAGAAGAAAGGATGTATTAATGTACTCACCATACAGGAATGAAAAATTTTTTAAGGTGACAGTTATGCTAATTACCATGATTTGATCATTGGTGTACATTAATCAAAACATCACATTGTACATAAAACCATGTTGATATTTGTCTATCAAAACCTAAATTTTTTTCAAAATGTTTAAGATGCCTTCTATGTAACTCCTTCCATTTCATTCCTCAGCACTTTGCTTTTAATTGTGTTAATACCCACTGCATATTTGAGTATTTATTTTCTCCATCATTCATCCTATTATTTTCTCAGATTGCAGGTTGCTTCCATTGTGCACATACAATTTTCTGAGTTATAAATATTACCACCTTGACCTTCACCATTTCCCAACCATGGAGAGTCTTCCATTGCTAGTAAAGTCTAAAACTCTTGTCAAGCTATTGTCCTTATGATCTGCTCCATCACCTTCTTTTCCCTATCTCTCTGCCCAGACAAGATGGTCAGGCTTCCCAGAACATAGCCTGCTTCTGACATTGAATAACCTTAAAGCTGGTCTACTCAGTTCTCAGAATACCATCTTTCTGATGTCTCTACTTTCAGTTACTTACTCCTCTCAAGCGCAGCTTAGGCTCTGTGGGATGCATTGAGATATGTTAGCTTTGTGGACATGAGCGAATAGATTGTTTATCATCATCTATTTTATTATATGATATTTGCTGAACCTGCAATATTGAGGAGTTAAAATCCATCCCAAACACCTAATACATCTCTAGCATTTAATAACTACCCAGTTAACATTTGTTTAATGTAATACAAACCTAAAAATAGTTGTTCAGGAAAATGTTTGTCAGTTTTTCAGAATAAAAGGGTTATGTTTTCTTTATGTTTATCTGAAATACTATTGGGTTCCTTTTAAGGATATTTGCCAACTTAATACATTCATACAATGTCTGAGAAAAAATATTGAGACATCAAATATATGTAGTTAACTATGACAATGAAGATGAAAGTTCTTTAGAGATGTAAGTGAAAAAATCAACAATATTGAATATATATATCAGGAGGTATTGTAATGCTAATGGAAAATTACAAATCAAGTAAGATTATTGTTACTATTTCATTAATGAAGGAAATAATGTTATGCGCTTGGCCTGGTGGCACAGGCCTGGAATTCCAGCTACTTGAGAAACTAAGACTAGAGATAGCAAATTCAAGCCCACTTGGGCTTACAAAATGACTTACAGGATAGTCTGGCAACTTAGTGAGACCCTGCTCAAAATATAAAAACATAAGAGAGAGGCTTATAGAGGTAGGTCAGTTATAGAAGAGTTTGTGTGCAATACAGGAGGCCCAAGGACCAACTCCCTATACCATTCCATAAATAGTTCATGTTCTTCAAAATAATTTAGTTGAACATTATAAAATATTAGAAAGACCTTGCCTATCATTGTAATTGTGTCCTTTGGAGGAGAAAATTCAGATATTTATCACTACTGGTGCTTAAGGTTCATGTATATTAAAACAATTTCAACTCAGATACAAAAGAAAACACTAGCAATAGGAATGCATCTCTTAATACAATTCAAGTGCCATTTTCTTAAGCAACACCTTGGGAACCTCACTTGGAAATTTAGAATTCTTAGGAAATAAAGTTTATGGTGATGCTCCATCTCAATTTTATTCAAAGATGGCATGATTTAGACAAATGAGAGGGCCACCACCTCTCTGTGAATCTCACAATGCATTCATTGATAAGGGCAGGGAGTATTGCTAAGTGACAAAGCACCCACCTAGCATGTGGACTCCAAGAAATATCTTAACAAGATTTTCCCCACGGTCACCAGATCTAAAGCCTCGACCCCTCCATTTTAACATAGAGTTGATGCCATGAGTATCCTCTCTACAAGATGGTGGGGGCTTCTTCCTCAAGATCGGTGTGGTGAGGCAAAGCTGAGCTCACCTCATGCTAATCCTTTCTCTCCATTGCCACTCCAAGTTGCATCAGTATCCAGGACTTCCTATCAAGATAGTGTGGGTAGGACAGTTAAGTCACTTTTCCAAGTGATGAAAACAAACATGATTTTGGAAGCCACGGAGATAGAATTTTGTTGTTTGTAATGGAAAAATAGTATTCTGTGTTTCAAAAAAACATTAATATTGCTCAGAAATGTTTTCAGTACTTCCTTATCATAATGTTTCAGAGCCTTAGGGAGGACTGGTCCCACAATTCCGAATGCTTCTTTCCGTAAGAGAGGGCAAGCACTTTGGAGTCAGCCAATCTGGCTTCCATTTTGTCATCATCCAGCCAGAAGATCTTAGACTTAATTTACTTTCTGTGAAAAGTAGATAGGATACCTGATGCTCAAGGTCTTCACAAGTTTAAAAAAATGAAGTGTGGGATTTTTTCAAGTAAGTGGAACTTAGTTATGGTGTGTTTGTCCCTCAAACAGACATTGATGTATATTTTCTGTGTCAAGCCTGGGATAAGACTGAGGAAGTGGCAAATGCAGAGCCCTGCTCAGAAAGCAGGTAAGACCTAGTGAACAGACCTGTGAACAGACCTAGTGAACAGGCTTGTGAACAGCCATGGTGAGATTTCACTTCGGTGCCACTGTGGCTGTGTGAAAAATGCCAGGGTGTGTACTATGTTACTGATGCTGAAGGGATGGGCAACCTGCCATGTGCAGTGTGAGTACTGTGTTAGCTGTGCTGAAGGGATGGGTGGCCCATTGTATGATATGTGAGTACTGTGTTAGCTGTGCTGAAGGGACGGGTGGCCTCTGTTGCCTATCTTCACAGAAAAGATGCTTGCCTGGGAAAACTGCAGCCACGAGGAAGGTGGCAGTAATCTATACACATTCAACCTCCTAAAACCTGTAATGTTAAAAGCTGTAAGTTTTACTTTTTCTTTGCCTTTAGTTTGCTTCTCTTGCAGTTCTCAGTTCTCCATCTTTCTACCCTCATTGCCTGAGGAGGTGAAAAGGCCATGGTACAGTTACCTGTAATTTCTTAGTCATAGAATTAACCACTGTGTGCAGTTAGTCATGGACAGGATGGTATCTACTTGGTCCCAAGAGGAAGTTGCCCTATGTCTTATAAATGTTAACCATATTTGTCAGGCAGCATCTGCTTGTACAAGTGTCCCCTACACACACTGCACAAGTACACACACAGACACACACACACACCCAGGAGCCCATTCAGTCACAGATACTTGCACTATACAGACAGCCACACACACACAATACACGTAGCTATATAAATTATTTTTATTTTAAAGTCAGTAATTCTAATATTGGAGAGAAACTTATATAGACATATCCAGGGATAGTCCCCTAATAGGTCGTTCAATCCCTGAACGTCATCCTAAAAACATGCATATATGAGAAGCACTAAATGGAATCAGTAAAAATATGTGTGTTTCTATCTATAGAAAGAGAGAAAAAAATATATATATATATGAAGAACCTAGGAACTGCTTGTTTTTGAAGTAATTCATCTAAAATAAATCATAAAATAAAAAAGTAACCATTAGCAGCATGGTCATTGCAGCGCTATACATAAAACATTAAAATAACATAAATATTCTAATGATCCAACTACAAGGATGACTAAATAAACTGTGTATAAATAGGAAATAATATTACATTGAACTAAAATAATAGATACTGTCAAAATGCTTCAATTATATTATGAAAGGAAATCATAAGTGTGTGTGTTGTGAACATATATAACAGTTTGCTGTTGGGTTATTATTATATCTTTCTCAAACAAAGGATTCTCCATATCCTTAGTTGAGGCAACTCTTCAATCAATCTAGATGGCAATTCAGGCTCAGGTGTTGATTAGCTGACTTTGAGCGAGCTCTAAGCCTCTTTTATTCTCAATTTTTTAATCTCTTAAGCAGGATCCAATTCACAGACTTGGCAAAAACAAATGTCATAAGCCTATAAAATATTTTAAAAGCTATTTGCTGATATAAATGATCATTGATGTTAGATATTATGTTGATTTCAACTACTTATATACAAAATCAGTCTTGCTATATGAAACCAAAACAAAATAATGAATCACATCAAATTCCAAGACTGGAAACCCAATTTTTCAAGATTTAATAAAATACCTGAATCAGTACTGAGTAATTTACAAATAAATGTTGAATTAGTAAAGTATTCCAATTTGTAGGTTAGTCTTTGTACAAAGATTTGCTTTAAAAGAAATTCTGAAGCTTAAGAGTACATTGTTTCCTTTTTTAAATCCCCTGAGTCCAGATAGTACTACCTAGATATGCATGGATGTGGGACCAGGAATGACTAGCCTCTCATGGACTACAACCATGAAGGAAAATGACACTCCCTTACCTATTAGCCATTGGTTGCCAATAGCTTCTCGGCTAGGGGTGGAATGTCATGAGCCCCTCCCCCATCCATGTTAGAATTTCATTTGGCCTGATCTGGTATATGTCTCCTGCATGCAGTCATAGTCATTACAAGTTTATGTGTGCGATAGCGCTGTCATGTCAGTTAAATACCATTTCACTGTAGATGTCCACTGCCTCTGTCATTTATAAAATTCTCAGATGACATAAAAACAAATGACAACATAATCAAATTGATGTTTTATGTTCTATGCCATATCTAGGTATCATTTAAGGCTTACTCCAGAATAATTCATGTTGAACCTAAATTACAAGGGAACACTAACCCTTTGTCTAAAACAGGGTTCCTTTTTCTGGTATATTATTCTACTTATCACTAGCACTTTAATTTTTGTTATTTTCTTGACAGTAAGACTTACTAAACTATACAATGCATTTTACATAAATATCCCAGTTTTATTTTATTTTTTTTCCTTACAGTCATTCCCAGCACAGCACTACAACTCGTCAACCTTCAGTGACTCTCCAACGGGCCATCTCCCTGGAAGGGTAAGAGAATAATATAATGCCTCTCATAATGAAATATGCAGTGCTCAGCTGTAATAAGGTGTTCCTTCTCCTACATACACTTCCTCCCCTCATTCTCCTCCTTTTCTTCCTCCTCCTTCTTCCCCTCTGTTTCCCTTTATCCATACCTCTTCTCTACTCTGGCAATTATTTATGAAGTTTGTGCTATGTGCCAGTCACTGTGGTAGGGGCTAGATTTAAAATTCAAATGTAAAATGTCACCTTTTCTTCACAGGACTCATTGTAAGTGACACAAACACTCATATGTGCTTGAAATACAGTATAATCATTGCGGTGTACAGGAGGTGTTTTTGATGGGTTAGTGGGGAACCCAGAATGAGTACTGGATTGAATCAGCATCAGAGTGGTAGGGGGAAGGAAGGAGGGAGGGGAGAGAATATGTAACTTAGCTTTATTTTCAGTGAACCTCAGCCATAGGTATAACTCTTGAGCTGAAAACACATGCCTCTGTAGATACCTGTACAGCAACACAGGTTCAGAAACATTGCTTGTATGCTTATTATGTACTTGGGTGTGTGTGTGTGTGTGTGTGTGTGTGTGTGTGTCTGTGTGTCTGTGTGTCTGTGTGTCTGTGTGTCTGTGTGTCTGTGTGTCTGTGTCTGTGTATCTGTCTGTCTGTCTAAATAGCTAAGTAGTCTCTCTATTCATTTATCTACCATATCTGATTCCATTTCCAAAATAATCATATTACATAATTGTCTTTTCTAAATCTTGCTTCTCTGGGGCATTCCCTAATCTTCTCATGGACACTTACTTAACATAACCCAGCTTGTATTTGAAAATACATCACTCTTCTGTGCAGACCTATCTTCTATAATCTGATATGAAAAGACTTCGCTGATCTGGGGGAAGCAGGTCACATAATTCACATGCCACATTTAGGCTGTTACATATAGCAAAGACTTCCCAGGGTAAAAATTAGACAGCTAGAAAGACACTGACTTTAGAGAAAGTCATATAAAATCAGCAACCTGCTTTGAACGGCATGACTGTCTCTACACATGACTCCTTGTGGTGATGATATTGTCTGTAGTGAAGGTGCCAGTGCAAAGATCTATTTTCCAGTTGTATTGCTTCAACTTAACCCTATGAAGAGTTCTCAAGGCAGGGATCAGCATGGGACCTTTCTACATTGCGGTCATAAACACCAAGACTGAACTTCTGTGAGTGCTAAATGATGCATTCTTCTAAAGCTATTCACACTCCCTCTCTTCGTTTTTATTAAGAGAAGCTTATTAGTAGTATGCCTAATAAGCGTTTTGCTTTGCCTTTACCATTCTTTCCACTTGAGTTCAATGAACTCTGCTATAGACATAATCACTAATTCTAATTCTCCAATAAGATGAAGTAGCCCAAGGGGGGAATTGTATTGAACTCAACAACTTCCTGCAAAGTACCAAGAACTTATCAGATCTTCAATAAGCAGGAGTTGAATACACATGTGCCCAAATGCTCTGAAAATGGAAATAATAAGCAGAACAGTGTAACTTCAGTAAGTTTGAAGACCCACACTCAACACATAATCTCAAAGACATAAATATGAAATTATTTATATAAAATACCTCTGGGTGCTGAAATAATCTAAACACAAATGCAGTGTTTCAAAGGAAATATCTTGGAACCCAGCACACTGTAGTCTATTCTATAGTCTATGCTATGTGTGCCAAGCTGGCTGCAATACCAAGATAACATAGCATGGAATACCTACCACTAACCTCATAATGGAAGAGTTATTTTCTGTTTTAAATAGAACAATGAGTCTTAAATAGGCTTACCATTAAGGCATTAAACTTCTTAGAGTAGATAATCAACTGAAATTGGAAATCCAATTATTTTAAAACTTCTTTCTAATGCTTTTGTGAAACTAAAATAGCTACATAAAATAATTACTAAATGAAATGTGGTTTAACATACCATACAGCTATATAATTCTCACCTCAGTTTCTATTTACATTACATAAAGTAAGTGGAGATGTTTTTCTTTTCCAGATAATTTGATTTATGGAGACAGAAAAGCTGTCTAACTGAGCACATCTACCACAGTCAGTGCTGTTTTTAAACAATATCCAAATTATCAATAACTATACCCAATACAGCAAGGCAGAACAATCTTGTCATTATTAGTGTGGGCTCTATGCTCCCAGGTCAGCTTGACGGACACAACCCACACCTTGCTCTCTCTTCCCTCTGAGACTCTATCAGAGAAAAGTAATGGAATTTTAAAGGGGATGGTGACAGGGTGATAAAGGCAATGGAATGGGGCAGATGATTTCAAAATGTCACAGAAAGGCAACTGGGGTGTACTGGTGGATGAAGCAGAACACAGGAGCCCCAGCTTTAGATCCTATGGAAGCAGGACCATGGACTGTGAGACCCCAGTGCCAATCTTCACATCTTGAATAACCATTATGTCCCAGTACCCCAGTGGATGGGTGAAACTCAGAAATGAACCAAACCGCATAATTACAGTTTCTTCCAGGTTAACTGAGCACTCAGCATACACTGTGGACATAGCTTTTGTACAAAACTAGCAGGGATTTTTTCCCTCTTTACAGTTTCATGTCTGGGTGATTCTACAGAACTTAAAAGAATGAACATATGACATTTTTTCTTCCTTTCTATGAGTATTGCTCTCATTAATGAAAGAGAACACTTTTTTGGACACTTTTTGACATATCCAAATTGCCCTAGTACTTCAGGATTCATTATTTGCTAAGGGCTACTTGAACACTTTGCTATGACACCAGTTATCAACCCAATAACTGAGCCATCTCATACAGGACTAGTGGGCAGGCAGCATATGCAGCATGGTTACATTGAACAAAAGGGATGGCTTGTATCCTGAGCAGGTTCCCTCAAACTACCCTAAAAATTGAACAGTTTAAAACTCAAGAGCTATTTACTTCCAGGGTTTTCCAGTTGCTATTTTCAATCATGGTTGACTGACTAGGTAACTGAAATATCGGAAAGTGAAATGACTAGGTAACTGAAATATCGGAAAGTGAAAATACTAACATTAAGGGATGCTAGCCTATGTAAGTGACATCTCTTGGGTTGTGTTTCTGGGGATGTCACCCATGAGAAGCAACCACAGTGCAATCGCACTGTAGAAAGAGAGCAAATCTGCTCAGCAGACTCCAAGTAAGTTAGAGACCTAGGACTCTCCCCTGTGACTGAGACAGAGCCTCAGCAACTCAGAGCCTTTCTTCACACTGTACAGAGCCAGTTTTATATTGCCTTCCACAGTTGTTTCAGAGACATTCTATAAGAATTTTATAGTTCACTAGTAATCATAGTAAAGTGGCTGATATGGAAGATGTTAGCACCCCTAATGAGAAGCTCTTAGGAAATGAGGACATCTTTAAGAACATTACAGACTTCAGTAACAAGAGAGGGGTCTAAGAGCAGATTCTGAGAATGAGAATAAAGAGACTGACACTCATCAAACATACCTTTGTGTGTACAAAGTTATGTAGAAAGTCTTTTAAACCAAACACCAAAACAGTTTTTTTCTGAAAAAAGTAGGCTCTCTCACTCCTCTGGGGAAGCTATATGAACTAATTTGCATGTTGGCTTCCAACAAAGGTCAGTTAATGGGCCAGTTTTAGATTAATTGACCTAACTGAACACTGTCATTAAACAACAACTAGCCTTGTAATTCAGGAAGATCACGAGGCTGTATAGCAATTTTCAGACTGATCTGAGCTACACAGTGATGAATGAATGAATGAATGAATGAATGAATGAATGAATGAATGAACGAATAAACACATACATGCTGTCAGGATTCTGTTAGGAATTCTGAGAAGAAACAGAGATGAGAAATAAAAAGAAGAAAATGTTTTTTAAAAGACCTCACAGAACCCTTTGCCGACTTTTACACTTTTTCATTCATAAACAGAAATGAAAAAAGTTGCCAAACATTTTAGCAACGCATGCAAAATGACAGAACCACAATAATAGCACATATTCAAAGTCAAAGAGCATCCTAAAGAAACAGTTGAGTGGAGCAGCAAAATAGAATTCAAAGAAACTCAGCCTAAGCAGATTTTAGCAATATGGGTAACCAGGAGAATTAACAGGAAAATGGTCAGAAGGAATTGCCTGTGTTGGGCTTGATTCTCACAAGAGGGGGCATGGGCTGAATTATGAGGATTCTGGGCAGAGGTTAAAAACAGTAAGGAAAGGAAGTTATGTGCAAAAAATCAGGAAGGATTTTGCTCATGCTCCTGAGACTTACAAGCAGCTCTGGCTGCTTGACAATTTTCTTTACTGGGTACAGATCCCCTTTTATGTAGCCTTACACAGTCATTTTGGAGGCATCCTAGAGGAATAATCTTCTAAGCTATGTTTTTGTATTAGTGAAGCAACTAATACGGGAGGTGTCTACAGGCTGCCTTTTCTAATGAGCTCTTACAAAATGAGGTGGGTGGGGCATATTTAGGAACATTACAGAAGAAATTCCCTGTGTTAAATGTTTAGTCTACCTGGCCCTGCCCAAAGCTATCTCCCAAATCATTAACTTTTCAACTGCCCAACTAGAAACCAGACTACTCAAAACTCAGACTAATGAGCCTGTAGTGATATTCCCAATGTGCTGTTTCAACAAGACAGGTCCCATTCCATAAGTACAATCTCATGCCAGCATTCATCACAAGAGATGCCCTTCTGTACTCTAGAACCACTCCAAGCTCTTAATATCATGAGATCTGAGGAGTCCCTGGAGTTCCTGATTAAGTGTCCTTCCAGAGAAAACTGTGGAAATCAGATCCTAAATGGAATTACTCTATTTACTATCTTCCTATTTTGCCTGGATAGAACCAGTTTGTTTGTAGCTAAATTTGCTTCACATTTCTCAAGAAGCCGAGTGGCCTTAGAATCAGGTCATGATTCCATTAAGATTTAGAGTTTGGGTCTGTTATGTCTCACTATATAAGGTTGATCGCTTCTCATCTATCACACAAAATAAGATGGAGATAGTATGTCTTGTAGCTCTAGCACAGTAGTTCTCAACCTTCCTAGTGCTGTGATCCTTTAATACAATTCCTCATGTTGTGGTGACTTCCCAACCATAAAATTATTTCCTTGCTATTTCATAACTGTAATTTTGCTACTGATATATATCATAGTCAAAATATCAGATATGCAGGAGATCTGATATGTGACTCCCAAAGGGGTCATAACCCACTGGTTGAGAACTACTGTCTAACATTTTGGAAATGAGCATTTTGCTTCCAGACTTTGAAATATAATTTCATATGTGGAGCCCAGACTTTGGCAGGGCCTATTGCTCTCCTTGTCTAGGAATATCTAGCCCTCTGGGACAGGTAGCTTCAGACATCCTTACCCATGTACTGTGAAACTAGTCAGCAACAATATTCAGCTTCTAATACAGTTTTTCCAGTACACTTCTCTACCAAGACCACAAAAAGTGATATAAGTAGTGAGTGACGGAGGCTAACATTCTGACATATGTACCAAGATGCAAAGGTATTCCTCAGACTTGAAGAAGAGCCTTCTTAGTTGTTAACCAGTTGGTAGTTGTTGAGGTCAGTGATTCAAAACTGGAGCCAAATTATAGGCCTGGTGACACACAGCTCTAATTCCAGCACTCAGAAGCTAAAGCAGGAAACATTTATGTTCTAGCACAGCCTGGGCAACATAGAGTGATGAAGGGAGAGTGGAGGAAGGGAGAAGAGGTAGGAACAGAAAAATAAAAAGAGTCAGTAATGCCATAAAACATAGAGGCACATGGGGTTAAGTATAGAGAATTTTTGTATATGCCTATAATGCACATGAGAGAAGATACCCATGAAGGCCAGAGGCATAGGATCCCCCTGGATCTGTAAATGCAGATAATGTGAGCTACCTCAAGTGGGTACTGGGAACTGAATTCCAGTCCCTTGCCAGAGTAATACACACTCTTAACCACAGAGACACACTCGCATTTGCTTCCTGCCTTTTTATATTGTTATCCAGCCACACAAAGAGTGTATTTACAGAACTGATTTTTTTTAATTAAGGGAACAAGCAACAGATAGTTATAGTTTCAAATGTATTGTAAATATTGAATCCTCATATCCCTCCCAAAAATCTATTATGTTCCAATAGAGACAGACCTGCCTGTGGAGTTTGAAAGCTCCAGGTAGGAGTTCTAGCCTAACTCTGGAGCCAGTGCTCCTGCCAAGGATCCTAGACTAAATGAACTTGACTGGGGGAGAACTGAGTCTTCACAGGCTGAACTTAAAGTGTGTTAGGAACAGCAGACAACCTTCCCCAAGCATCTCCTGGGGCTCTGGTCACCTTTCCTTTCCATTTCTCTTTTATCTTCCCATTTATTGTTTCCACCTCTGTTCTTACACACCATCAGTTCATTTCCCTTTGCCTGGTTTCTGTTTCCCCCCCTCCCCCTACCCCATTTCCTTAACCAAAGAAGCATCTCTCCTGGACCCTGTAATCTTTCCTTCCCTGTGCAGAGCTGACAACACAAAAGGTTTCATCACAGGAAACTTTAAGGAGGGCCCAGAGTTTATCAGTGTTGAAAAGTGCTGTGACTGCAGAGAGGGAGGAGATATTTAAGGACTTTCAGTGCTCAGATGCTAAAGCTCTCTGGGGCCTCCTGGATCACTATTGCCATCTGCTGTTGAAATAGCAACTGTGAACAAATAAACATATTTTTGTAAGACAAAGCACTCTTAGGAAATTTAGTTTTTGACCTCAAAACCTCCGAAATTATATTAATTTTCAGTTTGCATCTCCCTGCCTTATCTAGGTCTCCATATTAGCTAACTTCTAATAAACTTGGGTGCTTTGTCTTACAAAAATACTAATAGAATTAACTCATAATTTGATTTGTTCCCCTGGAAAGGCACTGAATTAGAAGGAGAAAAATAAAGCCTTCACATTATGGTCTTGTGTTTTATCCAGTGGGACCAGGGATAAAGCAGAAGAGATAGGTCAGAAGTCTAGTTACCAGGAGCTGTCGGGTTGCCCATGGCTGCTCATACTGATGACTCAATCAGTGGCAGTTTGTCAAGCATGCCACAGAATCCACAGGAGAATTTGGCCTAAAACATTTTCTTAGAAAAGTTCTTATTTTCTTTGCATAATCTGAACTAATGTGATTACTTACTACCTCCAGGCATATCTTCCTTGGAATTCCTTTTTATTTTTAATAAATTGGTTTAATAAAGGCCTCAAAGTAAATTATGAATTAACTTTCTCCTCATTATTGTGCAATTAAGCAAACCCAAACAGTAAGCTTAAGAACATTTATCTGGAAAATTGCCCCTTTTAGCCAATACCCAGTAAACAATAATGATACAGCCACATACAGTACAGACTGAGACTGCACTAGAAACCTGGTTCATACACTAATGGGTCAAAGAGGACTACAGACAGTAACAATTTTCAAGTTTATTAGGCAAAAATTTATACAGTAACCATTATTCCATGGCAGGGTTCAGTTGTTCAAACTGTGACATTTATCAGTCACAAGTCTCCTAACATACCCACAGGACAAACGACCTCTTTAGATTCATACCACATCTCTCTACAAATACTTCCATTTTTTATATTTGCGGAGTTAAAGCTGTTCTTACTGACTTTTCTCTGCTTATGATACCTCCAGTCAATAAATCCAGTTGATAATATAATAAAAAAAACAGTGTTTGCTCTATGCTGAGTTTACCACAGAGAAGGAAATATTGACCAATCACACCAACAAATGTAAATCTAGGAATGTGACATATTCTATAAAAGGGGGAGGAGGGACTATGATGTCCTGAGTACCTATGCCTATGGTAGGGCATCTGACCTCAACAAGGCTTTCATGGGAATGAGAAGCTAGGCAACAACTAGACAAAGAGAAAGCACTGTCCTTAGTTGCTGGACAGTAGATTACATATTACTTGGCTGAGAACAAACGAGAATGTGAATTTAGCTGTATTTTTGATTTAGAAATGTCTAATAAGGAAGATGACTCATGCTGGATTTGCTGTCTCCTCCGGAAATGCTGTCTGATGCAGACTTCTGGTTGCTTATCAGGATGGTATGCTGTGAAGACATAATTTTCTAAATCCCATCTCTGATCGGTTCTGCTGTTCTGCTCATTGTTTGATGCCTTTCTTGCTTGTTTATCTACCTGTGTGCTGGTGCTGCCATTCTTCCTGCCATTGCTGCTTCCTACCCCTATTACCACCTTACTTCCTGTCCTTTAGTCTCCCTGTCACTCAGTGAACTTTCTTCTGCTTTTATTTTACTATTTTAATTCGCTTTTCTCCATTCATCTATATCTTCTTTGCTCTATGCCAAAAAGGTAATAGACTTTATTTCAGATGCTGAGACAATAGAGTTGCTATGAGTTTAAGTTCAGACTTGACTACAATGTGAGACTATGTCACCATCACCCCTCTACCCTCTAACCCCCAAGAAAAAGTGGAAGAAAGAAAAAGAAGCTACACTTTCGATTGTATAGATCACTATAATTTGCAAAGGGCTGCTGGAGATTATTCCATTTGATTTCAGTAACAAATTTGTAAGGTAGCTATGTAATGGTAATTTTCCTTGATTGCAGATTAGCAGATAGCAAATGGCATTTCCAAGGTCATTTTGAGAAGGAGAAGATCCCAAAATATAACCTAGCTGACTGTTACATACCCCATATTATCCCTCAATAATTGCCTGCCCTAACAGAATGTCATGGATATCTCAATCTTGTCTTTCATTCTAAAAACAGAAGTCTGTCTCCATCCTGTCTTTACCATTGGTGAAAATAGGTCTTTACAAAAGCCATAGTCAGAGGTTCTTTCTGATTCTCATCCATCATGTGAAAAGGACCATCAGTCTTATCTGATGCAAATTTATTGGGCATTGCCTTTTGACCTTGGACTTAACCACATATAGCACATTATTTTTATTGTATTTCTGCCTTGACTGAAAGGTGGAAGGAGAAACAGCTCTAGAAAACAGAGAATAGAAGAGGGTTGATGCGGGCATCGTTTGTCATCCTGAATTCAATTGCTCATCTTGAGACATCCGTCTTCATATACCCAAACTAAATCTGGTGTTTTCTCTGCATACATTGTTCATCCCTCAGAGGCTCTCAAATTCCATTAGGATTTTTGTTTACTTCCTTCTCCTGGCCAATTATAACAGAGTACATCCATATTCTCTGCCACAGGCCAGCTGCTGCTCGGCTATCAAAGAAAAAGCCAGCAGTCTTTATCTTTACTTAATCTCACTGATGATTTTCAGGACTGGCAGATGATTCTTCCACCAAAGTATATTTTTACACTGAGTCAGCAATGTTTACTATGTCTCACTCATGATAAAAGCTCTTTCTTATAATATAGTCAGGAGATACCCACTCAATAAGTCATTGATTTGATAGATACTCTTCTAATTCATCCATTCAACAAAACACATGTTGAATGTCTATCCAGTTTCAAATATTCTGCTAGAGACTTTGAGAAGTCCTTGGAGAAAATAACATCCCAATCCCTGCCCCTGAGTAGCTTGCAATCTAAGGAGGTGAGAGAATGTGACTATTACATGTATGCAATGAAGTTTATTTCTGTAATTTCAAGACTAAAGACAAACAATCTGATTTTGGGAAAACATGTAGCAGTTATAGTTCTGGTGATTTTGAATCATGCAATGGCTGGACCTACCATGTAAAAATACTCCCTTCAAACAAGGACATTATGTGTTAACAGTACCTAATGTCACGAGCTGGAACTTTCTCTTTCTAGGCATAAATCTACAAAATTCTCACAGAACTATAAAGAAAGCCACACTCTCCAGAGCCTACTCAGTTTTGCAAAGGAGATTTCCTTGTTCAAGGAATGTTATGAACATCAGTAGGAAGTTGAATTTTGAAATCCATGTTACATAATAATAAAATATGCGAGCACTCCTCCTGTATTAGTTATATTTCTTATTACAGTGGCCAATCCCTGGCAGAGAGTAACATAAAGGAAGGAGGGTTTAATCTGTTTTACAATCTGATGGGACTGCTCCATTGTGGCAGGAAATACTTGGCCTGCTGGTCACATCTCATTCACAATCAGGATGCAAAGACAGATTAATCCTATGGTCAACTGATTAGCTTTTCTTTCTTAAGCATTCTGAGTCTCCAGCCCATGAAATGGTGCTGGCCACATTCATGATAGGTCTTCTCACCTCAGTTAACCTAATCTAGATAATTCTGCACAGGCATGTCCAGTGTCTTGTCTCCTAGGTGTTAAACTGACTATCAATGTTAAATATCACATCTCTTATTATATTACTGCACATTTAGCTTCTGTACTCTTCAAGTCCATCTCCACAGTAAACAAGTCGAGCATAAATTTAAGATCAAGCCATTCTTTTGGCACTAAAAATTGCAAGGTATATTACCTTGAACAGCTACTGATAATTATAGATTAACCAGTGACGTCTCCTTCATATAAAGTATTTTAAATTCCTGGTACAGTTTTTTTAAGATTTAGTCTCTCTCTCTCTCTCTCTCTCTCTCTCTCTCTCTCTCTCTCTCTCTCTCTCTCTCTCTCTCTCTCTCTCTCTGTGTGTGTGTGTGTGTGTGTGTGCGTGCAAATACACATGCTCCTGAAGGACAGCAGAGATGGCCCGATGTCTAGGAACTGGAATTATAAGCAGTTGTGAGCCACCCAATGTATATGTCAGGAGTTAACTGCATCCTTCTGGAAGAATAGGAAGTGTCTTAACCACTAAATCACATCTACATCCCCTTAGGATAGGTCTTAATAAGCAGTACATGCTTATCAAGAATAAGTATCCTTGCTTGTGTTTCTCCTCACATCTCATCTACCCCTTTTCTTTGTGATGAACTAAAAACTCTTCCCTCACCACCCACATTATGAGAAATCAATTAAACCAACAACCACAGGGAGACCGTCAGAAGAATAGAAGCAGAACACACACACACACACACACACACACACACACACACACACAAACAAGAGACATTCATCCCATTTAGAAAGAAATACCAAGTTTTCGACTGCCCTCCTGCACCCAAAGAAACAAATTTCCTATTGCAAAGTTTCAGTCATGGTAGTAGATATGAAAACAAACCTTTGAGGATCATACAGTAAGTCCAGAGCCAGTGACATGCAAACTAATTCATGCAGGTGTACATTCATTCTTTCCACATGCTTGGGGATCTCTATAACATGTTTAGATTTATAGGAAACTTGTGAATACTTGGCACCAAGATTTCTTGTTGGTTCATAGATTGCTGATCAAAACTACCACCCAATTTAAGGCTTATTTGGTTCCTCCTTATTTTGTGCATCTCTTGCCTGCTAGATCAGTGGTTCTCAATAAGTGGGTCAGACCCTTTGGGGTTCGAATGACCCTTTCACATTTGTTACCTGCACCATTGAAAAAGACAGATACTTACATTAAGATTCATAACAGTAGCAAAATTATAGTTATGAAGTAGCAACAAAAATAATTTTATGACTCGGATCTCCACAAATGAGGAGTTGTATTAAAGGGTAGCAACATTAGGAAGGCTCAGAACCACTGCTCTAGATGCAGTGATGAGTATTTCTTGCACCCCATCCTATGCTGTAGCCATTGAGCAGCCTCCCCAGTAGACTATGTTTCACGTAGTAGCATAGTTGTAAACGTTTCTTTTCCTAAATAACCTGATGAAAATGGGAACTCATGTTCCCTAGGTGTTAATTGTCTTCACTTCTTTTCATTCTTGCTGTCATGGTGCTGAGGTCCTTGCTCATAATAGGCATGTTCTCTGTCAATTGCCATTGAGCTGTACCTCCTTCCAAGACAACACTTTTTCTATCCTTATATAATTGTAAAAGCTTTTATAGAATGTGGTAAGTGTATGATTGTTGTTGTCACTGCTAGGACAATCTTTAGCAAGAATGTTGACCTTTCTAAAACCACCATCTTTTTCATCTTTAAATGAAATAGCAATATAGTAATTCCAAACTTACAGGTATATAAGTTCTTAGTAAACATTAGCGACTATAATTAAGACCAATTTTTATCTCTCTAACCAAAAAACAAATTTATATTATATTTGGCTATGTAAGTAGAATTCAGGGCTCCTGGTGAAAACTGGTAGTGAAGATTCCTCTAACTACACCTTTTTTACTTCTTGCCTGATTGGCTCTCCTCTTCCACCTGAAAGTCATATAAGGTACAAAGGTCCTTCTATAAATTCACTGGAAGCTCTAGAGGCGGTTCAGTAAGTAAATACTTGTTGTACAGTGTGAGAACTGGAATTCAGGTCCCTGGCATCTAGGAAATACTATGTGGATATGGATAGAACAGCAGAAATGGTGAGTTCTGCCTCAGAATATAAAAAAGAAAATGATCAAGGATGATACCCAATGTCAGCCTCTGGCCTCTACACATTAGCACGCACACACACACACACACACACACACACACACACACACACACACACACACCTGCACCTATGCATGTGTGATCACATATCACACAAAAGATAAGATAAAGAAAATAAATTAAAATAAAGCAAATGCATACTGGGTTAGAGAGATAGCTCAGCAGTTAAGAGCAAGCACTTTCTGGAGAGAAGCTGAATTGATTTCCCAGCACCCACTTGAAGTGGTTCACAGCCACCAGTAACTCCAGCTCCACAGGGTCTGAACCTTTTGTGGCCTGAGAGTGTATGGCCACATACACAAACACACAGGCATATTTTCACATGGTTTAAAATAAATAAACATTTTTGAAATGTTTTTATAGAAATTATTTGCCAGGAGCGAGAATAATTATGGAGAACTAAGAATGATCTTCAGGAGAGAAATAATTTCTAAAAGACGTAACATACTCATGCTGTTGCCCAATATGGTGCTGGCCTTACGACATATCCACTTACCTCACAGAGAGAATCCCTGCCACACTGCCATACTCAGGAAGTGGAGCCTGCGATAATTCTAAGTTGGCCTTGTACAGATGGGAATTAAGGTTGAGGAAAACGCATGGGTGTTTATGCTGCCCATCTCCATTCCTGTTAGATCAAATCTGAGTGCCCTCTCACTGTCCTCTGTGTTTGGTCTCCAGTGCCACACTCGCCATTTATTTGAACTAGCTTCTGCACCCAACCTACTTACACAGATACGTAAATAGTGTCTGGAAATTAATATCAAGATTATTTACTTAGCAAATAATGAGGTATGTGCCAAATATTAAAGACATGAGAATAAAGGAAAGGGACTCATATTTGCTAAATGCATCTGTTTAGCAACTTCATTTTTTCAGGGCAATTTTGGGTTTACAGCAAAATTGAACAGAAAGAGTATGTGCTCTTCCCTAACATATGTACAGGCACACCAGTTACTAACAAATCCCACAAAAGTGACACAATTGTTACAGGTGGTGAACCTGCACTGACAGTGGATACCCCAATCTCACTCAGTGTCTGTGGATTACATTAATGTTCTGTTTCAGTATTTTACCTTCTATAGATGTGGACTCATATATGACAGCATGTTTATACAGTCATGACATCACAGACTACAGACAGCCTTCTGGAAGTAAAACTGTACTAATAACTGTCGATATAGCACCTATAGATTCAACTAACTTAAAGTTGGAAATAAGATTTAAAAAATATTGTCACGCTAATGATCTGCAGACGTTACAAACTTGTCATTATTCTATAAGCAACGTTACATGACATTTACATTGTATTTGGTATTAAAAATAGTCTAGAGATGATTCAAAATGCATAGGATTTGTATATTTAGCATTCAAATGATTTCCCCTTTATGTAAAGAATTTGGGAGTCCTTGAATTTTAGTATCCATGAGGACTCCAGAAGCCAATCACTAGAGGAAACCAAAGAGTAAGTGTGATTTATCTCCTAAAATATTTCTGTTCTCTGCTTATCCATATTCCCCTGATCCCTAGTCTCTGGCAACCACTGATCATTTACTGTCTATAAATATAGTATACAGTCTTTCCATACTGAGTTCTTTTACTTAGTGATACGCATTTAAGTTTCTTCTGCTCCCTTTTATGATTTAAAAGCTAATTTCTTTTTGCTACTAAATAACATCTCATTTTCTGTATATTATGCAGTTTATCCTTTCATGGACAACAGGATACTTTACTGGTTACCAACCGTAAGGAGGAAAAAGAAAGCTGCTATAACTATCCCTGTGCAGACAAGTTTTTTAGTGTGTTTGGGTAAATACCAGGGAAGATGATTGATAGATTGTGTAATAAAACTACGTCTGGTTCTGTAGAAATCCACCAGCCTATTTTCCTAAACAACGGAGGCATTTCAAGTCCCCTACAAACAGTACATGAGTGGGAGTATCTATTAACTCAGATACTTGCCAGCTCTTGGTGGTTTTGGTGTTCTGCCTTTTAGGGATGCTACTGGGTAGCTAATGCCATCCCATTGTTGTTTTAACAATTTTTCTAAATGACCTCAAGTGTGCAAGATCATTTAATGTTCATAATTCAACAATATTTTAATGCCCTAAAAGGTATATATAATGTCACATTTTTGGCAAACTGGGTTTTCCTTTTATGTGCTTGTCTAACATCTGTATATTTTGGTGTTTACAGTCTTTGGCTGATTTTAAAATGTATGATTCGTGTTCTTTTTTATTAACTTTCTGGCACATAAAAATATATATGAATGGGTTACCTTTTAATCTTCTATTCATGCATATTGCATAATGTTTAAATCAGGTTAAACATATATTTCATCAATCAAAATCATTTATATGGTTTGATAGATGTAGTACATTTTTATTATCTATAGTCATACTATTATTTAGTAGCACACCAGAAAGTCTTAAGTCAATCTAACTCTAACTTGGTACCTGATGTTTACAGATAACAAAAATTGTCTTCCAATCTGCGGCTACTTAATTTTTCTTGACAGTGTGTTATATTGAGCAGTTTTTTATTTTAATAAAGTCTGACTGATCAATTATTTATTTCATAGATCATGCTTTTGATCTTGCATCTCAAAAAGTCATTGACAAACTGAATATCCATTAGGTCTTTTCACTCTGTTATTTTTTCTACAAGTTGTACACTACATTTTGTATTTAATCCTATGCTGTTTTGAGTTAACTTTTCTGAATGGTGTTTTGTTTGTTTTTTAGTATGTGAATGCCCTATTTTTCAACATTATTTTATAAAAATACTCTTACCCAAAAGATAGCCTTTGGCCATGATCTGCTACCTGTCCTCTGCTGTGGATTTCTTGGCATCTTCAGTTCCACTGTTTTACTTATGTATCCTTGGCCATCATCACAATGTCTTGATCGATGCAACTTCTTTGTAAATCTTTAAGTCAGTGACTTTAAGTTCAGTCTCCCAACTTTATTCTTTTTCAATGTCTTATTTACTTCTCTGCATCTTTTAGACTTCCGTATTAACTTCAGAATTGGTTTGTTGGTATCCATAAAATAACTTGCTTTGTTTTTTACTGAGATCCTATTTAAATGATAGGACTTGGAATAGCTCTCCCTCCATTTATTTAATTCTTTGTGGCCTTGTTTTAGAGCTGTGTAGTTTTCCTTGTGTAAACTTTATACTTTTTCCATAGATTTATTTTGAAAGATGCTAGTCTAAATAATATCGTTTTCCATTTCTCATTCTTCTAGTAGTATATGAGAAAATGATTTGCTTTTATGTACTAACCTTATATTTTAAAACCATGCTAAAATTGCTTATTAATTTTGGGAAATGTGGGTGATATTTTGAGTTTTGTTTTGTTGTTATTTTAGAAGTTCCATATAGACAATTATGTTATCAATAAACAAAAAGTTTCATTTATTCTCTCCAAGTCCATTTCCTCTCAATTTCCTTTCCTATGCTTATTGAATTAGTTAGACTTTCTGTGGTGCTACAGAACAGTGGTAAAGAGGCACCTCTGCCTTCATCTTGCTGGGAAAGCTTTGAGTTTCTCACCATGAGCTGTAAATATTTTGTAGATTTTTTTATCAAGTTGAGGAAGTCCTGTTTACCTGTTACTGAGAGCTGTTATCACAAATAGCTGTTGGCACTGTGCACTTTATGTCAGATGGAATTCACGACATGAATAAGACACTAAATAATCAAAGAGTCAAAAGAAAAAAGTGAGCCTGCAAATACATGGTTATTATTGTCATGGTTACAACCTTAACATATTGGCTTATAATTGCCAGTTTACTCTCCATTTTATTGTTAACTCCTGGGAAGCAAAATCTCTCCCTTTCAGGCACAGCTCTATGCATTATGGAGTACTCCTAGAATATAGTATTTTGTCAATTGATATTTTTCAGTGAATTAAGAGATGAAGTATGGTAGCTTTAGAGTTAGTATATGAGGTCGATGTAATGGAATTCCAGGGAAGCTAGTGTTAAGGAGCACTAAGGAGAAAAAACACTCAGATATCAACAACGAACAAGGGAATTATCTCCAAGTATAAAAAGGGATTATATACACATGGGAAAATAACACTAGAAAAAGACCAAGGGGAGGAAGAGTAGGGCCTTTGAAGAAAAGTCAATAATTTAGAGAAGGTTCAGGAGTTTTAATACAATCAACATTTAGAGTATTTCCTTGTATCAGAAGGTGAGGTGCCAAATGTTTGTTAGGAGAAAATACTGTATTCATTCCAGTGTCCAAAGCTGATACTGAAATGTCACCACATTAAGGCAGAAAATCAGTGCATGGTTTTAAGAATGGCATTCCCAAGAAGAACTTTGAGCAGCGTTAGTTCTAAAGGTAGACATCTAGGCAAAAGTAGGTCAATGAGAGAAATAAAATTTCCCTGCTTGAAAAGTCTGATTGTGAACCAATAACCTGTAGCCACTTTGCTTATTAAAGAAAAGGGGAAACCAGAAAATTCATGATTTAACTACTTGCTGTGTACATATTTCTGTAAAATTATTAGAACATAAGCCTTTTAGCAAGAAAAGGCTACACCTGTATGAGCCAATAAGTAAATTTCCCCCAAAGAAGACAGTTGAATGATGCTTTAAACTCAAATTTTAAGGATCCAACAAAGGTTAGAGGTTAGTGAAGTATTTGTATATCTTTATATTTCACCACTGACGGTGAATTACATTCATTTCACTGTGGCTAATAGTGCATGCATTCATATTAGCGCTATGTGATTTTTTTCTATAATAATTCTTCTGTAATAATTCTATAATAGACATCTTAAGTATGCAGCAACTTTGAAATTCTATTAGTAAGATTTATGGGAAGCCTTTCCATCCGAATACTAAGGTCATTGCCCAGGCACCTGGTCACAGCTACCAAATGGCACTAGTATTTCACTTTCGTAGCTATAAAAATACAGGTAAAATTAATTACTCTCTACTCTAGAACCGTGTTTTAACTTGACAGGTCATAACAGAGGATCAAGCTTGGTGACACCCACCCCTTCCACTCCCTCTTCCTCTCTGTGCATTGGATAACCACTAGGTCAATGGATTGGATTCCTGGGGATGCTGTGACAAATTATCTAACCAGGTGGCTTAAAATAATAGAAAATGGTTCTAAACACTACGGTCCAAGATAAAGGTATCAGAAGACCATAGTCCCTCTGAAACTGTGGAATCTTTCCTTGCCTCTTCTCACATTGTGATGGATTGCTGGCAATCTTAGACGTTCCTTGGCTTGCAGCTGTGGAGCTCCAGTCCTTCTTCTCTCATTGCATAGCTTTTTTCTGTTTGTTAGTTTTGCTTTTTATTTTTTTTGTTGTACCTGCCACTTTCTGTGGTTATTTTCTTATAAGAAGCCTAATCAGATTGGATAAACAGACATCTCAACTCCAGCATGACCTCATATTAATATACCTGTAATGACTCTATTTCCTTATCTGTCATATTCTAAAGTATTGGGAGGTCTAGGACTCCAAGATATTTTATAAGACCAGACAGAATTGAATAGACAACCCAGGACACGAGCATCTCAGCAACAAAGAGGTCTTGTGTCATTTCCTATGCTCCAGGCTAAGACAGATCTTGCCCATTAGCTTTTGAGCAGCATTTGTTGAATGAAGGAAGCATAAATGCTGTGCTCTGTTTCCTGAAGACTTGAAAACTGAGTCTCTATATTATTCAAGGGCATTTTCCTGGTCTGGCTTCTGCCTCCAGGACTTCAGCATAATATACACTGAAGCTGTATAACCCAGGAACATGAGAGAACTTGCCTTTTTTTTTTTTCAAACTCCATGTATTCTTTTAGAGTTGCCTTACCTTATTCATGAACCATCCTTCACTCACCATCAATGGATGGCAACCAGTGCTCTCCTGTCTGTTAAAAATGTATCTAAAGGACTGGGAAATAATTAATATACCTATAGTACGATTTGTTATTTTTATGTGCCTTCTATACCCTCCCAGCTAGAGCCCGTGAAGTCCTGAGTTGAATCGCATTTATAATCATATTTCTACCATCAAGCATAACACCAAGAGTTGATTTATCTTAAAACTCTATAAAAAAGAGGGGGCATAAAGAGGGCTGTTTTATTTTCAATTAACAAAAGCTTTTACACACATTTGTAGAGAAACTGGTAATAGTCAATGCATTATACATTCTGGAATTATCAAGTCCGAGTAGTTCAAATATCTGTCGTCTTCATTGTTTATCATTTCTTTGAGCTAAGTACATTTATTTTGGCTCAGCACTCTGATATCATTAACTATAGTCATGCTTCTGTGCAATATAACACCAGAACCCCTTTATCCTTCCTATCCAGGACTTTGTGTTTTTATGGCTATGAAAAATCCAAGCAAGTAGAGATAAATGACATATGATCAGTGCTGTGAGAAATCTAAAAAGTTTGGACTCTTAGAAGTAGATAGTAGAAACCAAGTTTAGCAACTCTTCTGCTGTAATTGTAAATTGCCACATTTCCTTAAAAAGAAAGAAAGGAAGAAAGAAAGAAATAGATGGTAGAGTGGTGGTTCACAGAAGTTGGCTGGGATACAGGAAAGAGGAAGAGACCAAGGCAACATCCACGGGGATTTATGATCATCACCACCACCACCACCACCACCACCATCATCATCATCCCACAAGCAATGTAGAAACAATGGGTGCTTTAGAGAAGAGAGATGAAGTAGCTGTTTTTAGATCTAAGGCATTTGTTGTGCTCTTTCCTACTACTGCAACCCTTTAATACCGTTCCTTGTGTTGTGGTGACCCCCCCAACCATAAAATTATTTTCATTGCTACTTTATAACTATAATTTTGCTACCACTATGGACCTTATTGTAAATATCTGTGTTTTCCAATGGTCTTAGGTGACCCCTGTGAAAGGATCATTCAATACCCAGAAGGGTAGTGGTCCACAGGTTGAGAACCACTAGTCTAGGGTTTTTTGATTGGTTGGTTGTTTTTGTTTTTCTGAGAAAGGGTTTCATATAGCTTGGGTTGACCTCAAGTTTGCTGTGTAAATGAGACTCACCAGGAACCCTGATTCTCTTGTCCCCACTTTTCACAGTTCTGTGTTTATAAGCATGTACCACAACACCCAGATTTATACTTTTAAGGTTTCTTTGGCAGCAACATGGAGCGGAGGATCCAAGGATAAAGGAGTGGTAGGAAGAGCCTTGTTAGAGATTCCTTAGAGAGACTGCAGTGTGGAACAGTAAAGCACTGAACTACATACAACTATATAAGCATGGGTCAGAAGGCATTTCTGTGGAAAACAGACTGGCTTTGCTAGGTATTGGAAGGACTAGATGAAAGGGGGAAGCAAAATGCAGAAGTTTCTGATTTCTGAGATTGGGCAGACATCATTAACCAAGATAAGAGGAAATATGCTTTCTGTGGAAGATGGTAATTTCATTCTAGAGCAGTCAAATGGAAATCTGAAGTAGAAGATGCCAGTCTGAGTGAGTGAGAGAGATTAGCAAATCATCAGTAATGGAAAAAGATAAGATCACCCATTTATTGGTTCATTCAACAAATATTAAGTCCACAATATGTGTCAGGCATAAAGGGAGCTGCTGTGTTCATGTAGATTACATCCCAGTCAGAGATGGGGAGCGGGAAAAGTAATGAGCATTGACAAAGTTACTTCACTGTAAGACAAGCATCACAAGTGAGAAACACAGGAGGATATGACAATAAAGAATGAAGCAGAGCTTTTCTGCATGGAGTTGTGACAGTAGCATTTACACTGGGGTCTAAAGAAGAAAAAAAACTCTTCCAAGGACAGAAATATGGAGGAGGTTTCAAGCATATAATTTTCAGCAATGGCATTTATGAATGGCAAATAAGAATTTTTGACCTGATATACTTTAATATAGGGAGCCAGTATAGGTTTAAAGAGAAATCTGGCACTAGGAAAATGTTCAGAGATCCACAAGGATGACCCTCAACTAAGAATCTAGGCAATAGTGGAGAGGCCGCCTTTGATGCCCTTCCCCTATAATGAGATTTATGACTACCATAATTGCCTTTCTAGAGCCTTCATCCAGCTGCTGATGGAAGCAGAAGCAGGCACCCACAACTAAGCACTGAGCCATACTCCTGGAATCCAGTTGTAGACAGAGAGGAGGGATGAGCAAAGGAGTCAAGACCATGAAGGAGAGACCTACAGAACCAGCTGATCTGATCTAGTGAAAGCATACCTACCCCAGTAGTAAAGCTGGAGAACCAGCATTAGACTGAGCCAAACCCTCTGAATGTGGGTGTCAGTTAGGAGGCCTGAAGAGTCTATGGGGCCTCTGCTAGTGGAACAGTATTTATCCCTAGTGTACAAATAGATTTTGGGAGCCCATTACCCCATGGAGGGATACTCTTTCAGTCCAGATACACAGAGGAGGGCTTAGGCCCTCATCCAAATGATGTGACAGGCTTTGATGATCCCCTAGGGAAGGCCTCACTGTCCTTGGGGAGCAGGTTGGGGGTGGGTTAGGGAGGTTGGTAGGGGACAAGGGAAGATGGGAGGGAGAGGGAACAGGGGCATTAATATGTAAAATGATTGTTTCTAAATAAAAAAGGGAAAAAAGATTTTTGACCATTTTACTTTTTAATTAAAATATAATTATAGCATTTTCTATTTTCCTTTTCTTCCCTCCAATCTCTCCCATGAACCAGTCAATCATGACTTAGTTACATACATACATACATACATACATACATACATACATACATACATACACACACACAATCTGTTTGGTCTACTTAGTGTTACTTGTAGGCATATGATTGTAGGGCCAAACCACTTGGTATTGAATAACCAATTAGGATGCTCATCCCTGGAGAAGACTGTCAGCATTCCTTAGTTTCTTGTAGTTCTTTGTCTATGTGTAGGGCCCTATGAGACTTCCCCCTTCCATAGTAGCATAACTGTTGGTGTTATACTTATTCAGTTCTTGTTTAGGCAGTCATATTGTTGAGTATCA
Source organism: Mesocricetus auratus (assembly GCF_017639785.1). NCBI lineage: Eukaryota > Metazoa > Chordata > Mammalia > Rodentia > Cricetidae > Mesocricetus > Mesocricetus auratus. Next base: position 106,232,775 of record NW_024429182.1, on the reverse strand, counting down.
TTGGTGATGCTTCCCTGTCATTTTCTTGGAGGCACAATCTCGCTGCAGATTTCCTGGTCCTTTGGCTCTTAATATCTTTTCACCCTCTCTTCTGCAATACTCCCCAAGCCTTAGGTGTAGAAGTTGTGTTATACATTCACCAACTGGGGCAGAGAATCCTATAATCATTTAGTCTCTACATTTTGACCAGTTGTGGTTTTGTGTAATGGTTTCTGTGTATCCCAAAAATAAGTTTCTTTTATGAGTTGTTAGAGCTATATCTATCTGTTGGTATAAAGATAAATGTTTAAATGCAGTTAGGAATTATGCTGGCTGAGTAAGATGGCGGTCATAGCTCTCCTCCAATATCTGCGACTTCAGTAGCACCAAGTAGTTGGCTAAGTTTCGAGTACCAGGTATGATTTCCCTCCAGCTGAGCAAGCCTTAAGTCCAATTAGAGAACTGTTGGTTACTACCAAAATATTAGTGTCACTACTACATCCTTAGGGTTATCATGCAATGCTGGTTGTTGCTGTAGTTCATTAAGTTGGGTAGGAATATTGGTTGTTTCTCTCCCTGGCAACCATGCATAGTACCTTTTAGTACTGTGAAAGCTGATCCTAAGGGAGGAGGCTTTCAATTGAGATCCAGTTTGGATCCTTCAGGTCTTTTGTTCAAAGTGCACCGTGTCTTCAGCAATGGGGATTTATCAAATAAGAATCTTTTGCTGGGCAATGGTGGTACACACACCTTTAATTTCAGCATTTTGGGAACAGAAGCAGGTAAATCTCTGTGAGTTAGAAGCCAACCTGGTCTACAAATTGAGTTCCAGTACAGCCAGGACTCTCTCAGGAAAAAAGAAAAGAATGAGGGAGGGAGAGAGGGAAGGAGGGAGAGAAGGAGGGAGGGAGGGAAAGGGAAAGAAAGAAAGAACAAAAAAGAACAAGAGTGAGAAGGAAAGAAAGAAAAAAGAATGACTATTTTAAAAAGACTAAGAGGGAACAGAGGGGAAACTGAAAGCGTAAGTTCCTTTCACAAGAGAAAAAATTACTCGAGGACTGCACTGTCATGGTAGCAACTAGACATGTGAGATTATTTAAAATAAATTACTTCACAGCCAAAAGGAAATCTTAAGCTTCTTGGTCGTGCCAGCCATGCTTCCAGTGCATAGTAACACACTATTACAACATTGGACAGGACAACCACAGTCAGTTCCTAATGTCTCAGAAAGTTCTACCATGGAAATGTGAAGAGGAAAGTTGGTAATGTCAGAATCCAAAGAATTTACCTCAGAGTGGAACTAAAAATAGAGTCATTTCATCCTCTTTACTCTCTTGCAAAACGACTGCTCCATAGTCACAGTCACACAGATACTTGAATATATAATACTGTAATAGGATTGTGACTGAGAATTGGAAAGAAACCTGTTTTCATTAAGAAAGTATTTGAAATGCTAGGATTGGAAGGAGTCGGTGTGATCCTGTTTTGCCTTTCTCTCCACTACGATAATGACACAGCTGTTGTTCAAAGATGTCTTGTTCAAAGCTGAGCATGGCCACCCATACTAAGGATGTAAGTCTTTCTAGAGGCAATTGCTGCAGAGTTGGGTGCTGTGGATGAAAATGTACAGCCCAAAGCATGGGCTTCACTGCTAAGTTCCCTCCTGTTTTTGTTCTCTGGAGAAAATCTCCAGCACTCAGGATATATAAATGGTGAGTTGAGGGTGGAGCTGGAGGTGATCAGTAGTTTGAGGCTTAGTGGCACAAAACAAAACTCAAATAAATAAGAATAAGAGATGTGTTCAGAGCAATTCAGTGGTTAATGTCGGTGGAAACTAGAAAACTGGGCTAGACTTAAACTTTTTCTACAATGATGTGAGGTTCCCAAATTAGAGTTAAGAGTTCTGAAACTTGAATCTAAATGCTTTTAGTTAGTTAATCCGATGCATTGCCTGGACATCCGCTAATTGCAGAAGACTGGAATTTTGTAGTTCCATGGGGCTCTGACTCAAAAGACAGTTTGAAACTTATTTCATAAAATGTGCTTTTCTTTTGGACTAATATATAGAGCTGTTGTTGAATAATAGTTATGCTTCTACCTTGGCTTTTATAATATTTTCAAATAGTATTTCAATATTTCACCAATTATGGATCACTTGAGATCATGTATCACAACAATCAAAAATTGCACAGAACTGTAGTTTTATTTAACAAGATAACAATTTTTAATAAACAACAGTGGTTTAAAAATATAAAATACAGCAGAAAGCAGAAGTAGATTCCTATCATTGCATATAACACATATAATTTGATAGGAAAGTTTTCAGATAAAATAATATAAAAGCAACGAAAAATAGAAGAATAACATGTTTTCTTTTTTTGAAGATTAAACATTTAGAAGGCATAATTATGGAAATGTGAACACACATATGATCAAGGCTTAACTGCTCCTCTATCTTATAAGCTTATATCAAGAAAAAATGAAATAAAATACATGTTAGATTATCATACATGTTAGATTCATTGATATATGAATAAGCAAAAGCTCCATAAATTTCAAAATCAAGCTGATTGGAACTAATCTACAGCTGATTTATGTTTGTGGGAAAAAGTGATTTGACCTCTGTCTTTGATTCCTTTTACCAGGATATTATATGTAATCTCAGATGTGTAACTAACTCCAAGATTTTCCCTAGAGATGACAGTTTAGTGCAGATCTCAGAAAGTCTGCAGGCTGGATCTGAGCAGCCCAGTCTCAGATTTTGGTTGCACAGCTTCAGTCACAAGCCCTCCCTTTGCAGCAAGTGTCTGTAGAAGGTCTTCACATGTTTAACCTAAGCTTCTTGTGCGCTAACTTGGAAAGCTACTGAACAAGCACAACGCAAAGTATAGAGCTCAGGCTTCAAACAGAAGTCACTCATTCATAGTGTCTGTGGGTATAGAGATCTAGCTCAGCAAAGTCAGCATTCCTAGCTTGGTATCTGGGATCCTCCCAGTTTCCCTCCAACATCTTCCCAGTTTTCATTAATGCTGATGAAATTGACGAATATCCGGGTCTTCAAACACTTGGGGTATTTTTTCCTCTCTTGAGCACTGTCCACCTGCGGGTACATTGCACCCATCACTTCCCTGGTATTTATCTAATATCTGCTCAGTCCTCCAGATCCAGTTCATATTTTATCTTTCCACATCTTAATCTTTCCCTCAACATAGAGTTCTCTCATCATCCACAGCATTCGTTTACTACTAACCCCACGGAGCCTTGCAATGCTCATTTATTATCTTACGTGTATCCATTTGCCGTCCAGTGATCATCAGCCACAGAACATAAAACAGTGGGTTAGCATTTATTGAACACTGGCTGTATGATCTTGGTACTTAATATTTTGTTTAAATTCATCCTTATAACACCATGAAATAAATGCTATTATTCACAACTTGAAACAACAGCAATAAAGATGACTTTAAAAGTTTCCTAGATTGGACTGGTGGGATTGCTCAGTGAGTAAAGCACTTGTGCAAACATGAGGTCCTGAGTTCAATTACCCAGAACTCACATAAAGCCAGAGACAGTAGTGTGTCCGTTTGTAAACCCAGCATGCCTATGCAAAGATTGGCGGTAGAGACAGGACAGTCCTGGGAAGTTAAAAGGCTGGCTAACATGGTATATGCAACAGAAAACTAAAAATAAAAGCAAGATATCCTGTCTCAAACACCGAGGAAGGCAAGGACCAGTACCCAAATTGGTCTCTTATATATACACACCTGTGCTGTGGCCTGCATGCATGCACCCATATTCATACACACACACACACACACACACACACACACACATCACATACACGCACACATGCACGCACACACACACTCACTCACAAACAGACAGAGGCAGAGAGAGATTTAATTTCCTAGATTATCCATCTATTAATAAGAGTATGAATCAAACACAGATCTACCTACTCCGATGCTCATAGTCTTAGTATCACAGCACTTCAGACTATCATCATATAATAGTTTTGTGAGTTTTTTAAATTCAGTCTCACATAGTACCTACCAACCACACTATGTTTAACCCAGACTCAACAGTTGTATTGTAACTATCTTGCAGAAATCAGCCTACCTTCTGTTGCTTTCCTCAAGTCCAGCATAGATCCCCAATGCATGATGGTAACATGCAAATGCATTGTTTAGCACATCCTTGCAACAAAGCTTCAACAAAATTCCTTTCTCCATTTGACTGGCTGTTTGACTGCCCACACTAATTATTTTACTGTGTGGTATGCATTTTGCTGCAGTCTGCTGAGGAGCCAGCTCATGAAGCTATGTGACATGAGTAATAATTTCTGAACAGCTGTGAAGCTTGCTGAAGTTGACCTCCAAGTGTCCACCATTGCTGTAGATCTCTGGAAATCTCACTAGTGCCAGATCTCTCCTCAAATCTATAATGACTCCCTCTATTATGGTATCTCTTATCCTGTTCTCCTCTATTCTTCCCCTGAATCAACCTTTCTGCTCCCCCATGTCTTCTTATCCCCTCCTCTTCTCCCCCTCTCTTTTTCCAAGCTCCCTCTCTCCTCTCCCCGTGCTCCCAATCCACTCAGGAGATCCTGTCACATTCCCCTTCTCTGGGGTACCATGTATATCTCTCTTAAGGTCCTCCCTGTTTCCCAAGGTAATCTCCATACTGATTTCTAAAGTGGCTGTACAAGTTGACACTCCCACCAGCAGTGGAGGAGTGCTCCCTTTTCTCCACATCCTCTCCAGCATAAACTGTCATTGGGGTTTTTGATGTTAGCCATTCTTACAGGAGTGAGATGGTATCTTAGAGTCATTTTGATTTGTGTTTCCCAGATGGCTAAGGATGTTGAGCATCTTTGTCTATCAGCAATTTTAGGTTCCTCTATTGAGGATTCTCTATTTAGTTCTGTACCCCCACTTTTTAATTGAATACTTTGAGCTGGGTTTCTTCACCTTCTTCTATACCTCTTATTCTTAGGTTTGGTCTTTTCAGTGTCTCATATTTTGTGGATGTTTTGTGTTAGGGATTTGTTGGACTTAAGATTTTCTTTAGTGGGTGAATCTATTTCTCCTAGTGTATCTTCAATGCCTGAGATTCTCTCTTCCAACTCTTGTGTTCTGTTGGTTATGCTTGCATCTGTAGTTCCTGACTGTTTCTCCACCTTCAGACTGTGTTTTTTATTGTCTCTATTTCAGCTTTCAAACCTTGCACTGTTTGAATTGTTTCTTGCAATTTTTGCTTTGTCTTCTCTTCCATTTCTTTAATGAATTTTCTCATTTCCTCTTTTATGGTCTCCATCATCTTCATGAAGTTGTTTTTAAGGTTGTTAGCTTCTGTTTTATCTGCTTTGGGATGTTCAGTTCTTGCTGTTGTACAGTCCTTCCACTCTGATGGTGTCATATTGGTTTTTCTGTTGTTGGATGTGTTCTTATATTGTCATCTTCCCATCACTTCTTCCAGTGAGTACAGGTGGAGGTCTCTTCTTTTCTTGGTGGGTATTGGTCCAAGGTTCTCTTCTGGTGGGTGCAAATAGGTCCAATGCTCTGATGGGGCTCACAGTGGGTGCAGGCCGGTCTGAGGCACTCCCTTTCCTGGTGGGTGGGAGCTTGTCAGCAGACTGGAAGTTGCTTGGTGAGCCAGGGGCAAGTGGACCTGCCTGCAGTCCCCAGGCCAGGAGATCCCAGAGTATATCTGCTTCATTTTTAACCCCTGAACATAACTCTTATTAATAAGTTAACTACAGCTTTAAAAAATATTTCAAGTATTCTGTTCTGGTGTTTTAGCTGGTCTTTAATGAGAGGAGCCTATTGAGACATTTGATCTACCATATGACTAGAAATAGAGTTTCAATATCTCCTATTACTTTTTAGATTTGTGTGTGTGTGTGTGTGTGTGTGTGTGTGTGTGTGTGTTTAGCTTACTATCTTACCTGAATTTTATGGCTTCCTTATAAGCTACATGTTATTCCCGCATTCCTCAAGCACAGAAACTGTGCTGTAAGAAACAGTGACACACTTTTCTCTGTTCTCTACTTGTGGAACCACAGATCTGCAGCATTTCTCCCCAACACTCTAAGGGAGACATATCTATTATGTGACTCTTACGTGTTTTGTGTGGTACCTTCCAGAACTACAAACAAAAACATAACAAGAAAAAAATCTGAAGGTGTTTATACTTCTGGGTCACACAGATCCACCATGTAGATGGGTTAAAAAAAAAGTCAGGTCCAAATAGCAAGGGAAGCTAGAATGGTGTCAATAAAGTGAGTGTGCTTTCTTTTTTGTTTTGTTTTGTTTTTAAGATTATTTTCTGTTTGTCAGTGTTTTCTTGACATGTACATCTGCTGACCAGAGAGGTCACTAGATCTCCTAGATGGTTGTGAGCTTTCATGTGATGCTGACAATTGAACTCAGAACTTTTGGAAGAGCAGCCATTGCTCTTAACCACTGAACCCTGACAGTGTGCTCTCTTAAGGGAAGAAATTAATCTGAGCACAGCTGCATATACCCACAATACTACCAGTCTCAAGTGTTGGATGGAGGATCACTTGAACCTAAGAGTTCAAATCTGGCCTGGGTACTACAGTGAGATTCATCCATTTCAAAAAAGGAGGGGTCCCATTTCATTTGGAAGTAAGGATGGGGGAGTAGAGAATAGGGAGCCCCAGCTCTTCGGATTTGAATGTCAAGCAGAAGCTTGTTAGAAAGATAAGAAGAGCAAGATTAAGGATCATCCCAGAAAAAGGAGAGCTGCATACAACTGCCCCATGTGAGGGGCTATGGTTCCCAGCTTTGTTTATTAAGACAAGAGTACATAAGGAAAATAGTGGCGTTAGGCATTGCTGAAGTAGCTAGAGGTCCTGTGATGAGGAATTCTGAAAGCTATTCTTAGAAGTATAGACCATCCAGGGGGCACTCTGAAGGCTTCTGAGTAGAGAAAATATGGACAAGCTGATGTTTTTAAAAGATGATGGGTAACACTGCTATCCTCCCTCAACACAAGTAATTCAGGTTTAAGTGGTCATTTTCCCCTTGAATCCTGAACCCACTCAAGTCATCAGAATTAAAAAATATCTCATGGCACTTCTCTCCCCAAAACTCCCCAGCTGCCTTAGAGCCTCCTCTGGAACTCCATCTAAATCATTGTGTGCTGCAGCTGACCTGACAGATCTTGAAGCAAAAGAAACTCACTTTCTTAGGTTGCCCAACATCCAGGGTTTTTATAATAGGGTTTTATAATATAAAAGGAGGGCTTTTGCACCATGTTAAGAGATAAATAAAACTGTATAAGTGAGTGCATCCTATATCCAGGAGTAAAGATAATACAAGGATAAATTCTTTTTAGATTAGTCACTCTTCACTCTTATAATACCTTATTGTTCCTGAGTCACTGCAGTGTTCTTATTGGTTGTTTATTTCTAATTAGCTCACCCAACTCTAGGCTCTTTAATACTTGTATTCACAATGTCCAATGCAGGGTAGGCATTCTAAACTACTAACAGATTGGCTAGATGAATAAGGCATATATTAATGAGTATGTGTCCTTTCAAAACATGCTGATATTATAGGTAGTTGGTTGTAGCTTCTGCAGAGTCCATCTTTAATATGTAATATGGAAACTGCAATTAACAAATAGAAATCACTTAATTATATGCTAAATATTGAAGACAAATAAACAAATGGCATGGATACTGCTCTCAAGTTAACTACTATAGATGGAGAAGGACATATGTAAACCAAGCTAGGATAATGAGCATTGTGATAGCTACATGGATATAATGCTAGAGAAAGCTTCCAGTTCAGTTGAGAATTGGGCATCTGAGGAGGGTGGCAAAGACCAGATGATCAGTCAAGTGACCTGCACTATGTCATGAATAAAGAATGGGGGGTTAGAAATTTGTTCTGCTGTCTTTATATAATGATTTGTGATAATGGCTGGTAATAGTCTTGAGACTATATGAATTCTGGAACAAGAATAGCAACAAGAATAGCACAGCAAATTAAAAACAGTGTTTCCACATAAAAAGTATTTGTGTTCTTTGTAAATTTGTGTGCTGATTTGTTTATTTATTAATTAGCAGGTATTTGTTGAGCATTTTTCCAGGTGAAAGTAACACTGAACACCTGGAGATTATGGCCTGTCTGAAAGGTCACAGTGCCTCATACAAAATACACTTCATAGAAATTCAATTGATCAGGTCCAGAGTCATTCCTTGATAGTAAACATGCAGGCAAGAGAACCATGACTTCTTTGAGAATGGGTTATCATCATAAAGATCTGTTCTCTTGGAGCTGGAGAGATGCTTCAGAGATCAAGAACACTGGCTGTTCTTTTAGAGGCCCTGAGTTTAATTCCCAACAACCACATGGTAGCTCACAACTATCTACAATGAGATCCAGTGCCTTCTTCTGGCATGCAGGCAGAATACTGTCAGCATAATAAATAAGTCTTAAAAGAAAAAATGGCCTTTACCCAATTGCACTACAAAAAAAAGCAAAAATATGACCAAGGAAAAATACAACAAATGGGAAGATTATTCTAGAGTGAGCAAACTTGAAAAGGGAAAGATAGAAATGGCACTAAATGTAGACTCTTAAAAGTACAGAGAATTGCCAGTTGTTAAATCCCATGCATACAAGCAACGCTGAAGTGAAAGCCACAAAACAGGTATCAACTGTGACCTGAAACGTCACATAAGGCCATCTCACACTGGCAGCCCCTAGCTGGGTCAGTAACAGAGAACGCTATAGTTGGAATGACATGGTGCTTTTTTTAATCATTGATGATTGAAAATGCTAGAAACTTACATAAAATCTAGGTTCTTGGCTTGTCTTTAGAAAAAGACTGGACAACAAGGCAGTATTCAAATGATGCAATTTCTACTTGAAGTCATCATCTAGAGCTAGCTAGTTGCAGCCATCTTTAGATGCAATACGCCACAATTACTCTTCAGCCTGCTTCAGTCACTTACATTGTCTTTATCATCCCTGTTGTGCATGCATTTTTCAATCCCTGATTAAAAGAAGGAAAACATTTGCATAAATAATTATAATCTGAAGTGAAGGCCTAAGTCACTGTGGGAGTTTGTCCATTCTCTCAATACCCATTTCCTGTATTTCTTCTGATTGTCAAGTCTCTTGCTGTGTTGGGGGAATGCTGATGCTTGGCCTTCAGCACACATTCTGGTAAGGGAATTGTGAGCCAGCAAAGTCAGTGGCTTGCTATCTGAATGTAAATCCACCATAGCAAAAATTTTCATGTCGTTTGAAAACATTCTGAGAACCCACCCATTTAGACAAAGGCCTGGTACAGTTAGTGCCTATCCATTGTTTGTAGAATACAGTGAATTACCTGTATGTCAATTTTCCTCTAACAGCATATCACTATATAATATATGACTTCAAGTTTAAGCTGGGATGTGTATTTTACATTCTTATAATGAAACTCAACACAGATTTATCATTTTAAGCATGGAAATATCATCGCAAATAAACTCTCCATATTATATGCATAAAGGTATATTGAATGGTTCTTTACTATCCATATGTCACTGAGAGGAAAATAAAGGAACTGTAGTAATTTGAACTGAGATGTTTAGAAGAGAAAGTTAGATGACAGAAAGCCTCCTTGGTCAAATTTAAGGCTAACAGAGCACATTTTTTAATTGCTATTAAGGAAAATGGAATGAAGTGCCGATGAGATGGCCCAGCTCATAAAAGTAACTAACTGCACTAGCCTGATGATGTGAGGCTGGCCCTTAGAATCCATCATAAAATTAAAGAACGGACTCCCAAAAGCTGGGATCTGGCCTACACACACACACACACACACACACACACACACACACACACACACACACACGTAATAATGATTTTAAAAAGAAAATTGAATTAGGTGCAGGAGAAACATCTTACTCAGTTGGGAAAGTGTTACCAATTAATGAAGCATCTGATGCGAGTTCAAACCCCAGAACCCACAAAAATATTCAAGCATAATGACACACACTTGTAATCTCAGCACTGGGCGCAGAGACAGGTGAATCCCTGGGTCTCTCCAGCCAATCAGCCTAATCCATGAGTTCAAAGTCAGTGAGGAATACTGCCTCAAAGGAGTAGATGGTACCAAGTGAGTTCCAGACCAGCGTGGTCTACACCAAGCGAGTTCTAGGACAGGCTCCAAAATAATACAGAGAAACCCTGTTTAGAAAAACAGGTTCACATACCTATAGCCTCCATACACATACACATAAATGCCATTGGCACACACATGAAAACTAAGAGAGAGAGAGCGAGAGCGAGAGAGAGAGAGAGAGAGAGAGAGAGAGAGAGAGAGAGAGAGAGAGAGAGAAATTAAATCAACGTAACCCAGGTGTTTTTATTGTTGCTGTTTCTGGGGGTTTTGTTTATTTTTGTTTCATTTTTTTACTCAGTGTTGTCTCATTTGTTTGGGTTTGGTTCTTGGTTTTTCTGGGAACCTCAATTCACATTTGTCCCCATCAGCTTCAGAATATCTGCAGAGGGGTGTATGACCATTAGCTGGAACAGGAGATGCCTAACCGTCCTCATCTTCTCAAGCCTGCATCCCATGCCTTCTCTTTTTGCTAGTTACTTAGGAGCTCTCAGCTTCTCCAGTGCCCCACCACATCTTTCTTCAAATTCTTCTCTGCTTGGTCATTTGTTTTCATCCTCACTGCCATCAGCCCTTCTCCAGCTGTCACTTTTTCAGATCTGGGTTTCCTAAAAAAAAAATCTAGCTGGTTTTCCTGCCTCCCATGACATCTGCTGTTCAACAGTATGTATGAACACCTCTTACTCTTCTTCATTTAAATTGTCTTGGTGCCTCAGAGATTCCAGGGCATTTCACCGCTGGCAAGGTCCAATCCCATTCCTCTTCCACTTTCTGTTTCTAATCTTCTTTTGGTGAAATAGAAGACAATTTCTTTTTGTTTCCCTTTTTATTTAAATTAGGAACAACTTGCTGCACAGGTCAATCCCAGCTCCTTCTCCCTGCCCTCGTCCCCCATCCCCCCACCCCCCCAACTCCCCACCTCATTCCTCCCCAGGGAGGGTGAGGCTGTCCATATGGGATCTCCAAAGTTTGTCATATCATCAGGGGCAGGATCTAGGCCCTCCCCCATATGTCCAGACTGAGAGAGCATCTTTCCATGTGGAATGGGATCCCCAAGTCCATTCGTATGCCAGGGATAAATACTGATCTACTTACCTGAGGCCCCATAGATTACCAAGGCCTCCTCACAGACACCCACGTTAAGGGGATCTGGATCAGTTCGATGCTGGCCTCTCAGCCATCAGTCTGGGGTCCATGAGCTCTCCCTTGTTCAGGTCAGCTGTCTCTGTTAGCCTTTCCATTCTGTTGAGTACTTTATGATCAATACAATTACAGGTATTTTTTAAGAGAAAAAGTGGAAGAAATGCTGATTGGAGGTGTTTCGGGAATGGTGTTGCATGAGATGCTGATAGTTGTGATGAAAAGAACTCAGATATCTACCCTCATAGGGCCTTTCATAATCTGAAAATGCATTTTTTATCATGGGAAGCCACCATCACTGTACTAGGTGGTGATCAGCTACTACAACATATTCCCAAAAAAGTAGAAGAAAGCTGAAATCTGAGTAGGGTCACCCTGTGAACCGTTTTCTTCATTTGTTTCTACAGGGAACCCCGCAAGGTAGTCCTTCACAAAGGTTCCACTGGCCTGGGCTTCAACATTGTGGGCGGGGAAGATGGAGAAGGTATTTTTGTATCCTTCATTCTGGCTGGTGGACCAGCAGACCTGAGTGGAGAGCTCCAGAGAGGAGACCAGATCTTATCGGTGAGTATGTCTCCTTAATGTTCTTTCCATCTACATCTAGCATCAGCTTGGGGAGCATTGCAGTTTAAGTGGTCCAGAGGTACTTGGTGATTGTTACTTTACTTCTCTTGGATAAATCTGGTGGTTCTAGTGTCTTCTTTTAGATGATGATGCATATTTGTATGTAATAGAATATTGAGAAGCAGGCCTTATTAAAATGGTATATTGTTCATTAAAATAAAATCTCCCCAGAACTTGTGACCACACTCCTAAAACTTCAGTTTTATAATATAGTTTGGTACATTATAAGTATGTGAGAAAATATGTAAGAGAATGCCACAGGGTGTGGTTATAGTGATTAGTGGCAGTGGGCAGCCTTCACCTAAGTTCAAGAATTACCAGCAACAACAACAATAAAATTTTAAAAAGAATTACCAGTAAAAATTTTCTAATCATTTTCTAGTAGTTTTATTAAAGTGAAGTTTAAGGTCACTTAACTAATGTGTCTGATAAATAAAAACCTGTGCCTATTTAGTATACACAACTGAATGTGTTTAGAAGAATATGAGTTTATATGAATCTCTTACCATAGTTACCATCATAAATATATCAATCATCTCTAATAGTTTCTCCTAGTATTCTGTCTGTGGTGTTATCACTTACAACACACTTACATCACATCTAACCCATTAACAAAAAATGTTAAGTGAACTATAGAAATGGCTCAGTCTGTAAGATGCTTGCTGTCAAAGCATCAGGACCTGAGTTCATAACCCCAGCACATATAATAATCTGGGCACAATGGTACACACCTATAACCCCAATGCTTCAAAGGTGGAGAAAGGAAGACCTTTGGGGAAAATGACAAAGGAAAACAGTCAGTGTCAACCTCTGGTCTACACACATATACACACACATACTAAGAAAAGAATTAAATATACAGCACACACAGTATTATTAACTGTAGGTACAATGCTATAACATGGATTTAGAGAACTTCATCTTTCATAACTATAAAATTTATTTTCAAGTTTCACAAAGATATCTCTGCATGTTTATATGAGAGGATCACTAATATTTAGTAACATCAAAATTTAGCAAGTTAATACACACAATCTCCTATCTATCAAAAATATGAGTAAAGTTTCAAATTTAGTGTCTATTTCTGCTTGCTTTCTCCTTTTTTGCTTCATCCCCTCTGTTTTTCCTTTTCTCTTGCTTTCTTTTACTCTCTTGTGTGTGTTCACATACTTATTGACTGTTTCCACTACATAAAGCTCCCACCCTAGTGCAGTGGATAGTTAAATCCATTTCAAATGTTCATAACCATATTACAGTTTTGGTAATAATGTAAATAACAGAGAATAACATAAGGATTCTAGTTCTTATAGAAGATTATAGCTTGTAATTCAATAAAATACATAGCTTTTTGTTCTCATTTCTGTACTCAGAAAAAAATTGTTTTCATTTTATAGCTATGATTTATAGATAGAATTTTCCAAGACACTATTGTTAGCTCTCTCTCTCTCTCTCTCTCTCTCTCACACACACACACACACACACACACAAACACACACACACACACACTCACAGAGGTACTCACACAATTTCTCTAAATAGTACACAGCAGTTGACCTGAATACAGACAGTTCTCAGAAGTCTTCATGGATGACCTTACCTTGTATGTATCTCACTATGGTTTTCCCAAATATGCACACTTCTATCATCCAAGAGCTTACAGCTCACTGGATGCTGTGTCTGAGAAATGTGATCTAAGGTTTCATGCCAGAGTCCCTTTCTGTCATCCAAAAACTGAGCTATGTCTTTGACGTTTAAATGACATACAATATACACTAGGCAGTCATTCAGCCTTACTGACTATGTTGTTAACATATCCCTTTCTTTACTGCCTGGTAAAATCTCTGAAAGAAAACTCCCTGTCTTAAAGGAGTTTGTATTCTCAATATTTAGTACAGTGACTGTCTCATAGCATTTGCTCAAAAGAAATCACTATAGCCTGAGAGTGTGATTCTTCAATCCTCCATACATAGACGGTAACCTTAAGTAGACATACAAGGAAATTTGAACTCTGGGTAGCCATCTTGTCATCTCCTCATGATCAACACTCACATGGTCACACAAATTCTCAGACAGAAGCACTTTTACATGAATTGATTCATGTCCATCCTTAAGGAGATGCCAACTTTCCACACGGCAATGGGGATTCCAGAATGACAAATGATTTCTCCTAAGCTCCATCACTACTGACTATGTAGTTGGACTCAGACTAGCTCCTCTTGACCCAAAGTTCGAGTCCTCTCTCTGCACAGCAGTCTTCAAAATTCTGCCAATAGAATATGGCCATTACCTTGGTACTCACAGCTCTGATCTCATGCTGTGGTTGGAAAGTCTAAAGCACTAATACATATGGTGTATTTTTACTCAGGCAATAGTTATAGATGATTTAATCTTATAACTAACTATACTAAACATTATTACACTCAGTTTAAGGATGATAAAACTGATGCAAGAAGGCAACATCAGATCCTCTACTGCTGCCAAAGTAGGAAACCTAATAAGCCACGGGTTTTATTCTGACTTCTATGCAATGTGACAAAACACAGAGGTGAAGACTTGTGTATGACTCAAAAGAAGAAAACTCAGAAGTTTTTTTTAATAAGTAAATGCATCAAACTGAATATTCATATTAGGACTATAAATCAAGCCAGACAATGAACCAGGAAACACTCTTGAAAAATCACAGCTCATGGGACATGACAGTCTCTGGATTTCTGGTAGCTTACCCTTTATTATGCAAAAGCATTAGATGGCAAAAATCTTATCTGGAAATTATTCCTCATTGGAAGGCAAGAGGGAAATGTTTTTTTCTCTTTAGTTTGCTTAAGTTTGTTTAACTTTCAGTAGAAAATGTCTTCAAGTTAAGTGCTGTAGTTTCGTTAGGTAACTGTCAGAGAAAACAGAAACCTTGAGAGGCTCTAATGATATAAAGGCTGGGAAGGAAATGACAAATTAGAATTGTGAACGGTGCAATGTAAAAGATACAGAATTTCCCATCCACAGATTAAACTGGACATTAAGAGCAAGGAGGTCACTCTCAGAAAACACAAAGCAAACAACTGTAACAATCAACGCTAAATAGAAACTATACATGGCACTGGGTCATGTAAGATTAATTTTCAAATTATTCATGTTAACAATACCCTAGAAAGTTTAGAAGGAGGGAAGAGTGTTTGGAGTCAGTTTCACTCTCAGGCAATGTTCACAGATAAGAGAGCTGGGTAGTAGATGGTAACCTTAATTAAGATGGAGGGCAGAATATCCAGAATATCCATGCCAGAATAATTCCCTCATGCAGACTATAGACTTCTCCTAATAATTAATTTCATAATGGCTTACAGTGTGCCAGCTCTAGTGTGCTTGCTTTTGTGTTCTCTCTCTCTCTCTCTCTCTCTCTCTCTCTCTCTCTCTCTCTCTCTCTCTCTCTCTCTCTCTCTCTCTCTCTTTCTCTCTCCTCTCTCTTTGAAACTAACCCTTGATAGGTTGCATGTCCCATGGTAAGTCTTCATTCAGTGTTGCTATTAATGTTAACAAGTTTCAGTTAAGAATTTAAGAATGATTTTTAATTCAATTCTTTTTACTTTTTTTAGAATTGCCTACACTCAGTTTAATAATATGTACAATATATTCTCATGAAATCCATCCCCTCTTCTCCTCCTACTTCTCCTGGACAAACTCCAGTCACTTCCGACTTCTTCTCTTCATTTTCTCTTTATTTGTTTTTAAATAACCCAGTTATGTACATGGTGTGGTGGGAGCCCCTCCACAGAAGCACTGACATCCCACCAGAACGCCCCCTCACAGAAAGTGACCCTCCCCCAGCAGCCATGTCTTGCTCTTGGGCAAGTTTTATTGGCAACCACAGCTGCTGTGAATTCCTGCGTGTGACAGATAGGTCACTCTCAGAGAACACTGCTTCCCAGAAGTCCTCCCCCACTTCTGGCTCTTTCAGTCTTTCTACCTGAGCTTCCAGATAAGCATGTCTGATATACGTATTTCTGACATTCTTAAAGTATCAGATAACCTTGACTAAGATAGAATTAGTATGGCTTAGATATTTTTTTCATTTAGACAGGGTTTAGACTAGGTCTGTAACACCACCCCCACCCCGCCAAAGAATGTTTCACAGAATAGTTGTAATGGATTGCTACCATAGTTACTTAGTACCAAATGTCTTCACTGAAGAACTGGTAAAAATCAACTGTGGACCAGTGTGCCCTGGGAATGTCATGAAGGCGGAAAAACCAGTAGATGGTTTCTCCAAATTTCTTTTGCCACCAAACCATTATATAATAAATAAATACCTTGGAAGAAAGTAAGGTGAGAAGTGTGTAGATAGATATTTTTATACTTTCCATACTTACTCATTCTTACATCCATTTTTTAAATTTGGAATACAATGTAATGGGTTTCCACCGTGGCATTTTCATCCATGCATAGTGTTCTTTGATCCCTCCTCCACTTCCCTCCCCATCCCACCCACCTCATTCTTTCTAGCCCCCTCCCAACTCCTCCAGTCACCCTCCCCATGCTTTCAATTCACAGGAATTCCGTTTCCTTCACCGCACTTTCCTTGTGGACACTGGATAGTGGGCGCCATCTAGTGTTTAGTATTTTGTATGGTCTGCACATATTGCCTGTCAACTTGAAGCAGTCCCTACCTAGCCATGCTCCGTTGTGGAGACTTACTCCTAGTCCCCACCAAAACTCCAGTCCTGAAGAAGTTAAGATAATGAGAGATTTTTAGAAGCCATAACCTTATGCTGCATTTCATACATGTATTGAGGATAATCTTTTCTCTATGATTTCTCCTTTATGTGTTTTATTTCTTAGGGATTCATTGCAGAAACAAACTCCAGACATTGAACCATCTTCTTGAAGTATTCTCTGGCCAGATTTTAGGGCATTCATCAGGCAAATATATCAGCTACTGCAGTGGCATCCTTAGGCATTCTTCCTGCAGAAGGAAACATAGATGTACTTCCGATATTGTTTGTTTCTACGCATTTTTAGGGGAGAAAATGTGGATCAAAGAGTGTTCTGGAAGCTGGGAAATCCAGAAGCACAGCATCATTATCTCCTGGGGCCCCTCTTGCTGTACTATAACAAAAAAGAGAATGTCACATGGCAACACAAAGCAAGCATACAAGATGAAGTCTCTCCCTTTCTGTAAAGCCACTAATGCTACCAAGAGTGCCCCATCCCACCCTAGTTACCTTCCAAAGGCCCCAGCGACTTCCAAATTATGTTAACATATTAAATTACGAGTTAATGAACTCGTGAACCCTGATGTATGCATTTAGCCCCTAACAGTCCAGCTCTGCCTGAAGAATCCTCTAATCTTTATTTTTATTTAAATTAGAAACAAGTTTGCTTCACATGTCAAACCCAGCTCCCTCTCCCTCCTCTCCTCTCCCACCCCCTTCGACCTTCCCCCAACCCCTCCTCCAATCCCCACTCCACTCTCCAAGGAGGGTGAGGCCCTTCATGGGGGATCTCAAAAGTCTGTCATATGATCTGGGGCAGGGCCTAGGCCATCCCCCATGTGTCCCTCCACGTGGAATGGGCTCTCAAAGTCCATCTGGGTGACAGGGCTAAGTGCTGATATATTGCCTGAGGCCCCAAAGGATGCTGAGACCTCCTCACTGACACCCACGTTCAGGGGATCTGGATCAGTTCCATGCTGGCCTCTCAGCTACCAGTCTGGTGTCTATGAGCTCCCCCTTGTTCAAGTCAGCTGTTTCTGTGGGTTTCACCAGCCCAGTCTTGACACCTTTGCTTATCACTCCTCCCTCTCTGCAGCTAGGTTTCAGGAGCTCAGTTCAGTGTTAGCTGTGGGTGTCTGCCTCTGCTTCCTTCAGTCACTGGATGAAGGCTCTAGGATGGCATACAAGGAAGTCATCAATCATGTTATCAGGGAAGGGCATTTATTTTTTTATTTTATTTTCCAGTTTAAATTTAGATAAGAAACGAGGTTGCTTCACAAGTCAGTTCCAGGTCCCTCTCCCATTCCCTCCCCTCCTCCCGTGCCCTCCTCCCAACCCCCCCCCATTATCCCCTCATTCCCCCAGGGAGGGTGAGGCCCTCCTTGGGGGTGTCCATAGTCTGTCATTAGGGAAGGGCATTTAAAGTAGCCTCTCCAGTATTGGTTAGATTGCCAGCTGGTGTCATCCTTATAGGCCTCTGGACATCTCACTAGTACCAGATCTTTCTTCAAACCTATAATGGCTCCTTCTATTATGGTATCTCTCATCCTGTTCTCCTCTATTCTTCCCCCTACTCAACTATCCTGCTCCCCCATGTCTTCCTCTCCCCTCCTCTTTACCCCCTATCTTTCTCTCAGCTTCCTCACCCCCCACCCCCACCCTCACCCCAGTGCTCCCAATCCCCTCAGAAGATTCTTTCCTGTTCCCCTTCTCTAGGGATACCATGCATATCTCTCTTAGGGTCCTCCCTATTTCCCAGACTCTCTGGCTGGGGATTGTACACTGGCACTCCCCTGTTTCAGACCTAAAATCTGTATATGAGTGAGTACATACCATGCTTGTCTTTTTGTGACTGGGTTACCTCACTCAGGATCTTGTTGGTTGCCAAGGGTGAACAAACACCTGAGTCACAAACAACCTTCCAGTCTTTGGAAAGAACAAACCATTCACGCTGTATCATATCCTTTCTTATCTTCTCTAAAGCCTTCCAATGGCTTTCACTTGTCCTTAAATGCTAAAATGTTAATGTGGTAAACAAAGTATTGAGGCATCTGGCTTCTGCCCACCAATGGACCCTCATTTACACCACTTCCTCCACACCCTCCACACTTAGTCATATTCCAGCCATCCTGGCTTTTCTTCACCTATAGGTTGGAGTACTACTAAAAACATCTAGCATTGGACTCAATCCTGCAGGCAGCCCATACAATGACTAGTCACAGTATCACAACTGAAGGCTTGTGAGGAAGTGTAGGATGCCAAGCAGCCAGGATTCTGAGTCACTCGGGGAGGCTCAGGGCAGTAATTACTTAACTAGTTGTCGAGAAGCATCTAACTATTATAACAAGAGCAAGAACTGTGTCAAGAAGCAAAGTCTGAGCAATAGTCTTGGGGCAGGGGTGACTGCTCTCCTACTCCAGAATTCCTCTGACAATGAGCTTTGAGTAAATAAGGATTTTATGCTGGTGAGATGGACTCACCATGCTCCTTTTGGGAATGTCCCCCATTCTCTGGTGTAGCATCTAGCTGTATAACACATAATAAGTGGGAGAAAACTCAATAAACATAATGGACACAGTGAGAACCAAAGTTAGCTACTTTCCAGTTACATTCCTTAAGTCCCACATCTATGGTAAATACCTGCCAGGATGACTGCTGAGCTACTCAGCTGTAAACAGTCTTCCAAAGCCCAAAATCCAATTCAGGGAAACTAGCACCATCTTCTTTCACAGTGATATTTCTAAAACATGGATGTATAGCACCAGATCCCTGACAATATTCCGTGCAAAAGCTTCATGATCTGACAATGAATCAGAGAAACCCAACAGAAATAAAGAGGCTACAAAAGTGCTTTCTGCTTCTATTGAATTTAAGGATGTCTTCCCCTGGAACATAGATTAATTTTATACGAACTGTGTTTTGAAAATTCTACCTTAAACTAATCTCTAGAAAACTCACAAATGGGTTTTGTTTTGGGAAAAATAGATTGAGACTGTAAAGTCCTTATAAAGCATCCACTAACTGAATTAAGTGACTGAGTGCTGAGGACACACAAAAAAGTATAGTTTATGTCCTCGGTGAGCATGATGCCTCATGAAGAACAAGACACATGAACAGGTGACTTTCAACATGAGAAACTAATATAAAGTGTCCAGACCCTCTGGGCCCAGTATGGAAACATGGGAAGACTTTTATAGGGGGCACTTTCCTACAAAGGGGACCAGAAAGCAGAAGAAATAATAGAGAATCTGAGATAAAGCACCTAGCATCAATTGGATAATCACTTCACACCAAGCACTGTGTTAAATACTTCTCTGCAATCTCTTGCATTTCCCCCAATCACTTGGTTGACTTGAAGGCTCAGAGGAATTCAATAATGTGCCAGAGATCACACCGATTATCAGTACTGACAATGGTATTTGAACTGCTATTGCTCTGATTTCAAAGTGATTCCCTTATTGTAAGACCAAGCTTCAGAAAGGAAATTGAATATGGCACTTTACTTATGTCTGAGACTGTCCACACTCAGTTATTGGAAAACGACACACATAATGCCTATGGTGTTAGGGCACTTACAAAGAGATGTATGAGTCACCTAGGAAGCCACTGTGGATGCCAAGACACTTCCAAACATCGAGATTCTTGGACATCTCACCAGACATCAAGACCGCCTCTCATTTACTTCTGTATCCCCTTCAGTGAATTTGAACCCAGGCTATCAAAGACCCTAAGAAAACACAGGACAACTCTCAGTGGTATTATCTGGACCTGTAGCCTGTCTACCCTGAAGATTCAGAATATCCCAAAGCTTTAAGCTTTCTAGCCAATGGAATTTCTTTACCAATTCAAACAGATCCTGTTGACTAATAGGAAATCCCATAAATCAGAAAAATATTAAATATTATGCTACAGGCTTAAACACTAAAAATAATGTTTATTTTGAAACAGCCAGAAGCTTAGCTGTGCCGTGCCCAGCTCTCCCCTGATGGAAGCCTGCATAGAGAATTCACCTGCTGGAGTTCTTGACTCCAAGCATATATTATCTGGGTAATTTAAAGAACCAACAACAAGAAAAAAGAATGTGTTGGAGAGATAATTGATAGCTCATAAGATCGTCAGAAAATTGTAAGAAATGCAGCTCAGAAGCCAGCTAATTGAGGATGCTCCCAGGGCATCAACACTGGCCGTTTGCACCCAGGAAGTACTGCTCTGAAAAAAATCTCTCCTCTCTCTCACCTCTCTCTCCTCTCTCCCCTCTCTCTCCTCTCTCCCCTCTTTCTCCCCTCTCTCTCCCCCTCTCTCTCCCCCTCTCTACCTCCCCCTCTCTGTCTCCCCCCTCTCTGTCTCCCCCCCTCTCTCTCCCTGGTATAAGATGTTAGGTCCCAGATCACCTATCCATGAAAAGACTATCTGCTCCACCCAATATTTAAAAGAAGGAGCTGAGATCTTTGGGGTTGCAGAGCTCTACAAAAGGAGTCTTTAGATCTGCACTGTTAAGAATTGCAATTACCTCTTAAATGATAGATATTATTTGCAGAGTGTGGCTTCCACTGGCCCATGCCTGAGGGAATGAAAGGAGTGGGAAAGATCACAGGAAGGGTCCTTAATACTGGGGACAAGCCCCAGGTATTTGACTGGCTACATTTCCCAGTCCCAGCACATCACCACTACTCTCTTCCAGATGTGATACCACCACATCTGGCTTCTAGATATGAGGTCTCTACTCTTGGCTTCTAGATGTGAGGTTACCACTCCTGGCTCCTAGATGTGAGATGACCCCTCCTAAATTCCGAATGTGAGGTCACCATTCCTGGCTTCTAGATGTAAGGTCTGGTGATCAAACCAAGTCATAATGCTTGCATGACGAACACATCAATGATCATCTTTATGAAAATGGAGCTAATCCTGCAGAGAGGAAAATTCTTATATGTACAGGTATAGTAAGTGTAAGAATTGGAAAATACATTGTGTATGACTACAACCTTATTTGATAATGTGTTCCCTGGATCCCTTGTGGGTTGTTGCTGTATTTCAAAACCTTGATGGTATCTGGCACTTCATGCCAGGATTTAAGATTTAAGGGTGAAGAATAGAATCTTGCTATTTGGGGCCATAGACTGAGAGAAGTTAAGAGATATGAAGATAAAGAGAGATTCCTAAAGGTCATAAGAAAGGAACCAGTGATATGGCCCAGTGGTTATATGTTAATACTGAAATTTGACGGAAAAAAAGTTCCACCATTTTACTGAATTTAAGCAAGCTTTTATTAAAAAATAAATATTGGCAAATATGGAATTTGGCCAGGACTGTCACCTGGAAACTTTCCAGATAAGTGACCTCAAGACACATGTTGGTTAAGTTTATATGGGCAAAACCCATAGACCATCATACTTTCCCATGAGGCTTTGTTGTTAGTTTTCAGGAACTCCAACTCCCAGAGTCCCAGGAAGTTACCTGGCCCTTGTACAGGTGATATCCTTCAAGAACTACAATTCCCAGAATCACAGGAAGTTACCTGTCCTTGAACAGGTGGTGATTATAGGTTAACTTTGGGTCTAACATAAAGTCCACAACCAAATCTAATGATCAATGTTCAATCCCTTGGATGCACCATGGTGAAAGAAAGAACTGCCCTCTACCTTACACACACATACAGAGAGAGAGAGAGAGAGAGAGAGAGAGAGAGAGAGAGAGAGAGACAGAGAGAGACAGAGAGAGACAGAGAGAGACAGAGAGAGAGACAGAGAGAGAGAGAGAGAGAGAGAGAGGGAGGGAGGGAGAGAGAGAGACAGAGAGAGAGACAGAGAGAGAGAGAGAGAGAGAGAGAGACAGAGAGAAAGAGAGAGGAGAGACAGACAGACAGAGACAGAGACAGAGATGGAGATTAATTATTTTTAAAGCATAAAGAACTTAGATAGCATACAAGGGAAATGAAAAAAGCCTTAGACAGAAGAAAAGGAGAAGCCTAGGCAGATGCTGCACAATTTCTCCAGGTGATAAAATTATTCGCAGGCAGGAAATTCTGTCTACATTGTTTCCATGGAAACTCTCATCAGGGAGACTTATTCTCTGAAATTATCATGTCACAAACTTAACTGCAATCAAAACAGTTGGGGGCTGAGAACTGCATAACCCAAAATTTCCAATGCTTAGTGAATATTTTAATTAAATTGTAAACCATCAGAGGGAGAGTGGAATAAGAATTATATTTGAAGCCATGGCTTGATTAATATTTGTGATGATATTTTAATTGTAAAGATCAGATTGCACGTAGAGAAATGAAGACAAAGAATAGTTTTCTGGAAACCAGTATTTGAGATGAACCGCTGGAGTTCCAGCTTAAAGTCAGGAGCATCAAAAGTTCAAAAAGGAGTGATTTACTTGATATGGAAGAATTTAAATTTAAAGACCCTTAGGTAGGATTCAGATACTCAGAGAAATGGCCTCTCTCTTCCCCCCTTGTTTCTCCAGAGTTTACACGGGGATTGTTTGTTTATTTTATAGGGGACATTCACATGAAACATTTTCTCTGAAGATTAGGTAGGTGAGGGCAGGGTTTGTGTCTTGCTAACCACTGTATCCCAAGGCCAGGCATTTGGGCATGTGAGCAAAGTAGAAAGTGAAGGAGCCTCTTGTCCAAAGTTTTCTGGTGAAATTTTCCACCTAAACATTCAGGTTTCTCTTCAGTCGTCTGCGCCATCTAAGGTGTGCACTACTGACGCTGAGTTCCGGTGTGACTTTGGAGAGAGAGCTAATCAGGCTGAAACCTTATAGACCGAATAACTGAATTGTGGCTTCCTGGATTGTGCCCCCAGGAATGGCACTTGATCACTCCATGGCAGCTGTGATTTGGTGATGACTGGATCTCCCTGCGATATTATCAATGAAATTGTTAAAAAGAAAACACTCCCTCCTTTACCCAAGGGTCACAGCTTTTTCTGCTTCAGGTGAAACAATTTCCAGGGATTATTTTCTAATGAGAACCTCTCCTGGCTTATCCCCAGAGTCTTGAAACTTAATGCAAGTCACTCCCAGGCAGCAAGTCACTCCCAGGAGAGCCTGGTCTCTCCTGTCTGAAACAAGACAAGCCTGTTACCTGTGAAACACCTTGTGCCTCCCTGAACCATAGATATCCTGTTACCTGTGAAATGCCTCTATCTAGGAGCATCCACTGTGTTATAACAAAGACCATCTGTTTCATTAGTACTTTCTGGTTTACCAAACAATTTTTCCATTTGTTTTCTCAAGGCAGACTTGAGACAGGTAGGGAAAGCACTGTTACACAATTTTACATGAAGGACTCAACCGGGGAAGGGTTAGTTGTACATACAATGTAATAGGAACAACCAGAACCCCAGATGTTTAGTTGCTCTTCTCTTAGGTAGTTTTCCAGTCATGTTCACAAACTGGTATATGAACCAAGTACTCCGGTGAAATGAAGCAAATAGAAGGCAACTGGGATTGTTTCCTGAAAATCCACAAGATGGCAGCAAAAGATTTTGCACAGGGCTGTAGGCATGAGGCCTTGTATATGAGTGATGATAGAGTCATAGTATTAACCTTAGTTGCTACCATAGTGGTAGATTTAAAATATATAATTCAATGTAGAAAAGGTAAAAAGTGGAACTAGTTTATTATGTGCTTATTTTTAATTGTGTGGGTCTGGTTTTAAAAACAAAAACACACATGATCCTCCCGCCTCTACCTTTCCAGTGCTAGGGTATGTGCTGTCACGTTCATTGTTATTCTCATTTTTAAACACAGCACTGAGGATGAGACAGGAAAGTTGAGAATGCTGATTTCTTAAGAAACCTCAAAAAAGGTGGCTCCTTTTTGCATGTTGTGTGCTCTGTGTTTCTATTCTTTGAAGGAGAGAAAGATAGGATCCAGTGAAAAATCAATCTTCCATGTCATTTAGTTTCTTTTTACTTCTTCCTGTTCGATATCTTCCCTAGAGGTAAAACTGCTTGGCGGATCAATGATGCTGTATAGCAAATCATAGACATTATCTCTCAGATCTCACAGACAAAATAAAGTACATTAGCAATATACAGGTATTCGTCATGTGGTTTTATTATACTACCTCCAACTAGAACAGAACCCAGGTGGGGGAAGTACTTTCCTTTTGTTTGAGCAAAACTTGCCTTGACTGATAGAGATCCTGATTATTTATAGATGTAAATAGTTATGAGTTAGTTGTGCCTAGAATTGAGGCCAGAAGATCTTTCCAATCTACCATAAATGTGATTGTGTATCCCTTAACAACAACATTATGTCAGCAGATAGTACTTAAGCTTTGAAAAGCTGGTAGTATATGCTTATATCAAGCATGCACAACCTTGTTTCCCAATGCCCAGTCACTGACCCTTATTTAGGTTTGGTAGATTAATACTTACCATAATAGATTTCATTCCTAGATCAGGTCTTTCTTACTATATGAATTACGAACAACTGTAAACCCTGACCAATGAAGTAAAATCAGTATCAAAAGCATTAACTTGTATTCCAAATGTTTTAATTAATGATAATAATAAAAAGCATGCTACTGCCATAAAAAAGTTAGCAGTAACAAAAACAAAAAGGAAAACAAAACAAAAACAAAAAAGCAAAAACTTTAAGCCTTCAGTTTTGAAGTCCTTTGAACATTTTTTTTACACTGTTCATTCTTTTCTTCCCCCCTTTTCCAATTTTTATAATTTCTTTCTATCCTTATACTAATGACCATTGCCTATGAAACAATCAACTCTCGTTTTTGGTTACTTGAAATAACTGTATTTTCATCTTGGGTAGCCTGTGATGCTTTTCCTCCTAGGAAAAGTCTAAGGCAAACTCTTGAGATGGCATACCTTGATTCCTATACTACTATTCATCTAGAATTTCTGTTGGCAACTATAGCATTCTACTCCATTTCTTCATTTACTTTTCTACTATTCCTATCTACAAAGACCTTGATAGAGGCTTCAGAGTTACACTGCTACAGGGCATGATCACTGAGCCGTGTGTCACATACTCAATATATTTCCTGTGTCCTTTGAGAAGTAATGAGCCCATTCATACAGAATTAAGCCATAAGGAAAGTACAGAGACAGAAGAGATTTCTACAGACCTTAAAGGAGGAAACAAACAGGATCGGAGCCCTCCTTGCTCCTTGCCATAAATCTAAAGTGAGATGCCTCCCATTGGGTCTGAATAGAAAGCCATAAGGTCCTACATAGATGTGGAAAGTAGAGCACATATGACTCGGGAGCAGTCTACGCCAACAGACATGAGCTACAGAAGATGAAGTCAAGTGTCTTGAACCCCAGGACGAAGAAGAGAAGCACTATACTAGACAAGAAGAGGAAAGGCAAATGGAGTCCACATGTAGCTCAGTGTGACCCCAAACTCATGACCCTTTTGCTGGTCTGCAAAATGAAAGAATGTCATTTACATCCCCCAGAGCCCTCCCAGTTCCTCTGTGCTAGGAATATATGTGTGTGAGAAAACTGAGTGCTGAAAAGGATGCACTAAATATTTTGAAATAATTAACTTCTGCTTAAACAATGTCATTGCTGGATTTCTTTTTGATTAATAACATACTTAAAACAAGTAAAAAATGAAGACACATGCCTGTACTTTTGTAAAGGTCACGATTAAATTTAATCAAAAAAAGTTTAATGTCTCAGTATAACTTTCTCTTAAAAGGCCCAGCCTCGCATATAATATCCCTTTTTTTCTTCATCATCTGACATACTTAACCTTTTACACTTTGTCTAAAATATTCTCCCTACCCCCGCTTCCTTCCCCAGAATAGATATCTTCCCCTCATCCTTCAGCTCTTAGATGGTTCCATACCGTATGCCTTTTCATCCCATTTCTACACAACCATAGCAATACAGACAGGAACGCCTTCAATTTAGTTACATCCTTTAATGCACTCCCTGCCCATTCTCCTACACCTACCACACTGTGTAAGGTCACGTTTAGTACTCCACTTTCCTCATTAGACTGTAGCCATGAGGACATGACACATTGTGAATACCATATAAATCCAATGAAGAAATAAAGTAAAACCAATATTTTAATAAATGGATTCTGAGTGCAGACCTCAGAACATAATCTTTGGCCAAGATTACACACGCACAATACATATGTAGTAAGAGTGGTCTGGTATGCAGATTGCTGATTTTCTAAATATGCCAGCTGACAACAGTGTGTGTACCTAATCTGACTTTGAGGAATATTTAGAGATTGTAACATCTCTAATGGTTTATAATAGTATGTCTTCCATTTATCAGCCACTAGAGGGCAACATACTCAAACTCTGAGCATCATTTGGGGTGGAGAGAGAATGGTAAAACATTTTCCCTTTTTTTCTGATTAAATGTGTATGGATAATCTTATGTTTGTGGTAGTTATAGGACCTGTGGGCTGTAGTTTCCATGATTATGGGTTTAACAGTTATAATTACCTTTCTAGTGTGAAATTAAAACCTAGATTAACTGTGATAATCACATCTTCGTGCACTGCAAATATTATCTCACAGGAGCCTCCTACCACACCGCCAGAGAAAACATTCTTACCACATTTTCTAACAAAACCATTCAGATTCAGTGGCATTAAATAAGTGCGTAGCTATAAGAAATCAAAGTACCTATAAAGACTTACTAAGTACTTAGATATATTAGGATTTCACATTCCCTGCCCAGTCAGACAGCTGAGGGAAAGTTGTGCCCATTAGTGTAAAACTGGCAGTATGTCCTAATAAGAGGAAGTGTGGTTTTTGATGACTACAAGGTGCCATTTGGTGATGCTGTCCCAAGAGTCTGTTTCAGGCCTGTATATAGGCATGGAGCCCTGGAGCATCCTTCTCTCGTCTGTGCCAGCTAGACCCTGCCTAGATTTCATAGGCCATTTTAGTTGCTCTAGTTTTACAGGGGAATCAAGAAGCCGCAGATTAAGTAGCATGAACATGAATTATTAGATTACAGGGTGGAAGGGAAATTGAGACATCCTAAAGAGAAAGGACTAAAACAAGGGAAAAGGAAAATGGAGTGAGTTAGTCATAAAGAGACAGCATCATAGCTGTAATCCCAATATGTTGGAGGCAGAGGCAAGAAGATTGGCATCAGTTTGCATTCAGTCTGGGCTTTGCTATGGGACTGAGTTTTACTTAGTGGAAAACAGAGTAATAATGGAGTGAGATGTGTGTGAAGTAAGAGTGCGTCTGACTTGGCAGAAGCTAAACTAATAATTCCAGAAACCAGGATTTTCAAGCATTGAAGAGGATATGTACTTGTATCATTTGAACTTCAGAATTCACAAAGCTGGCCAAATCCTTTCACTGTAGTCTAAGGGGTGCCTGCAGGCCTCCTAGGGGCCATGAGGCCTGTAGGCACCAGGCACAACCTGGAATGCTAGTTCCATGATCAGGCTAGGTGGAAGCATTATAAATGCAAAGGGCTTCACCCTGGAAACTCCAGAAAGCTCGGCCTGTATCTCGCCTGATGCTTTCTTCCATTCTTTTCCTCATTGCACCTCCTGACTGAGCAGCCAGCAAATGGGATGCAGGAATGCCACTGACTTTCTTCAAGGGGGTGGGTGCAGGGGGGGGGGGGCTACATAGTCCAAGGTGCTCTGACCCAGCAAGTGAGTGGGGAACAGCAGACTCTTCACCTCTGTTTTCATGCTGATGACTGCCAAGTGTGAACTTACTGAGAATTTTGCTGCAAAGGGTGTCACTCATCACAGCCAGGTCACCATCACAGGAACTACATGGCATCGTGGCCATGCTAAAAGTGCTGCTGTGAGGAAGGACCAAGACAGAGCCTGCTGCTCTTGACTTCCTTTGGCACACGGAAGGAGTTAGTCAGTGTTGGCTATTGTTTTAGTTGTTCTATGAAATAGATGTTAAGTCATCTACACTGCCCTATTAAGTATGATCAGAAGGCAAAGAGCACTGAGAAGGAGGCTGTGAATTTGGTAGGTCTCTATCATGGAACACCAGTGGTCTTCAACAAGTCACGTGGGCTCACTCGGTCTCCCCACTAGTGACTACTTGCTATGGCTGCTGAGTCCCCCAGCACTAATATATCCAACACAATCTCATACACCACGTTGTAGTTGCTTTGTAGAAGCCAATAGATCAGTGGTTCTCAACCTTCCCAATGCTGCGGCCCTTTAACATAGTTTCTCATGTTTTGGTGGACCCCCAACCATAAAATTATTTTCGTTGCTACTTCATAATCATAATTTTTCTGCTGTTGTGAGTGGTAATGAAAATATTTGATATGCAGTCCATCTGACATGTGACACTTACGAAAGTTCATTTGATCCCCAAAGGGATCACACCCCACAGATTGAGAACCACTACAGTAGATAATCCATCAGGGTTCAGAGAATATATCATGAAGTACTCCTGATAGGTGGATTTTTTTGTTGCACCTTTATCTGGACTGTTAGTATCGAAAATATAATTTGTCCTCACATTACAGTTCTAATCATCTGATGTGGCAGCATAAGACTGTCCTTCAAATGAACATTCATTAAAAAATGTCCTTAGAATACCTTTTGGTTTCCATCCTGAGTGAGGTAACACAGTCACAAAAAGAGAAACATGGCATGTACTCTCTCATATATGGATTTTAGACATAGATCTAGGGAGTGCCAGCCTACAATCCCATGGCCAGAGAGTCTGGGAAACAGAAACTTCATTCAGTGGATGATCAAAGAAGAGGCAGACTCCCTCAGTTAAGTACTGAGCTGAACTCAAGAAAGCCAGTAACAGAGAGGGAGGACTGATGACCAAAGGGATTAAGACTGGGCTGGTTTAACCCCCAGAAACAGCTGACCTGACAAAGGTTAACTCTTGAATCCCAGGCATCGGCCTGGGAATCCAGCCTGGGACTGATCAAGACCCCCTGAATGTGAGTGTCAGGAGGAGGCCTAGGTAATCTATTGAGCCTTGGGCAGCAGATCAGTACCCATCCCGAGTATACACACGGACTTTGGACTCCCATCCAACAATGTGAGGTGCACTCTCACCCTGAACTCTTGGGGAAGGGTCTAGGCCCTGCCCTATATGAAATGACAAACTATGGACAACCCCATGGAGGGCCTCACCCTCCCTGGGGAAATGAGGGGATAATGAGGGGGTTGGGGGGGGAGGGCATGGGAGGAGGGGAGGGAAAGGGAGAGGGACCTGGTACTGACTTGTGAAGCAACCTTGTTTCTTATCTAAATTTAAACTGAAAAATAAAAAAAAGAATACCTTTTGGTTTCTATGGGAACCAGATGTTTTTATTTTTTATTTTCAAAGAATTAAAAAAGGGGGGGAGACTTTAGAATCAGAATAAAGTTTGAAACCAGTTTTTCTACTAAGCAGATGTGGGCCCTTTGAACATGTCTTTGCTGAGTCCCCCAATCTATAAAATAAAGTCAATGACTTTTGACTCAGAAATTCTGTGCTTTCATTGTATCATGGTATGCAATATCCATCAGGTACCATAGTGGTCTGCTTCCTTTGACAACAACACTAGCTGGCACAAAGTTAATGGCTCTGCAAGCTGAGCTGGTCTCAGCAGTAAGAGCAAATGTCTGGTTTCTAACTGATGGCTTTATCTGAACCAGCGACATGGCCTAGTTCCTACCACATAATCTGAACTCAAGTACATTTGCAGACTTCAGTTCTTGCTTGGGTATCATCCAGGGCTCTCGACTCTCTCTATATATATTCTCTCTTGATGGAGTGAACAGAAATAGTTCACACTGAGGTCAAATATGAGGAATAAAGTAAACAATCCCACTACATGTATCAGCATTTTCATAGTGTTATATGCTTAGCCCAAGGCTCAATTAATTAATCCTAACTATTGGGATGATACAGTTCTCAGTAACACTAAAGAAAGAATTGCAGAACCACAGTGCTCTGTAGCATTTCAAAAGTAGTAGATAAGGTTGTGTTCTCTCTAACAGATGACCTTGGATTGTTACTCATCCTCATATATGGCACAGGCCCTGGCACCACAATGTAAACAGTCAGTAAATATAAATTTAAATGCTTGAAAATGTCAGATGTTCAACTATACTCCCCACCCCCACCCCCGTGTGTGTGTGTGTGTGTGTGTGTGTGTGTGTGTGTGTGTGTGTGTGTTTCATATTTGAGCATGTATATGCAGGTGTAGTTATCAGAGATATCATTCCTCAGAAGCCATCCATCTTGTTCTGTGCGACAGGAACTTTCATCAGCATGGGTCATTTCAGCTCGGCTGTGGGGCACAAAGTCCCCAGTGCTGTAATTATAGGCACACACTGAGCTTTTTCCTCAGGTTCTTACAATTGAATCTAGGTCTTCCTGCTTGCATAGCAAACACTTCACAGAACAAACCTGCTCATATACGATTCGTAGCTCACACAACCACTAAAGACAGACAGGTCACTTAGATGAAGGGAGTTGGAAGAAATAGAAACCAAGAAGTGGTTTATCTAGAAAATGTTGTGGGGCCACCAAGGTGACTGAGAAGGTTAAGGAGCTTGTGACGAGTGAAGATAACAGGACCCTGAGGACCCAGATGGCAAACAGAGAGAACGATTCCCACAGGTTGTACTCTGTCCTCCATATGTGTATGACCACACAAATCAACACACGCAACCCATACACATAAAATAAAAATAAATATAAACACACACATGTGCACACTAAAATGAGCAGGTAAATAAAAAAGAAAATGTTCTGTAGTGGAGAGAGCCCTAAAAGTAAATTTTAATTTGGACTTTCTAAGACAGGAGGCCATGCAGCATATGGCAGGTGACAGGACAAGAGTTCCTTGTCCCATAGACAACACCATACAAGATGTTCGAAAGATTCAGGCAAAGGGTGTTAGTGGCAAGTTCTTCTAGGTAAAAGCTCACTTTAGAGGCCTATACCACAGGGTCCATTTTCCTGTCTCCCTTTTAATTTCCTTTGATCACTTTAAATACTTCTCTTCCCACGAATCCTCTCATACTTCCCTCAAACACTCCTAGTCCTGTCTCCCACATATTCGGTGGGGGAATGGGGCTCTCAGTGTGTGTGTCATGCCAAACTCCTCTGATCTCTTCCTCAGAGTGTGACTCAGAGCAAGTTTCAGCCCCTTAGCTCACAACTGCAATGCAGTTCCCATAAAACAGTGCAAATTTTCTCTTTTCCTTAATCATCAATAAGAAATACGGTGTAGTGCCACCCCTTCTATTTCCCTAGGCAAAACTTTTACATTAAATTCATACTCCCACCTTCTAAAACTACTCTGCAAGAAGAACTAGCCAGACTTAGTTGGCAGTTTTGTCTTTAATCGACGAAACAAACGTCATGAGTTTTCCACACCAAGTAAGGGTATTGCTGTTATTGTTGTTTTAGCCAGTAACTGCTTACCCCTGAAAAACAATTTTTAAAATTTGCTTTCTATTCATTTTAAAATACAAAATTAAAATTTTTTTCTAGTGATTATTAGCAGTAGTTTAGGATTAAATGATGCAGAGTTAGCACATTTCTAAGCATTTCCAGTTTTGTTGAGATTTGCTCTCATGTAGATTTGTCTTTCTATGGATCTGTATTTATAGTCTATATATAGAATCTTCACAGATACTTTGATCCTAGAACTGTTGGTGAGTGACCATCATGGAACTAAAAAGTAACTTTCCTTAGCTGCTCATTTGAAAAATATGCTTAAATGAAAGAAAAAGTTATTATTTAAATTCAATGTGTTGAAAGAACAGCTGCCATTTGTTGAATGGATTTTTATATCTTAGTACTTAAAGTAATCCTGCTTCCCTTTGGAAGTAGATATTCTAATCATTGCCTCATAGACAAACAGCATTAAAATTCCAAAATATAAATCTATAGACTGTGGTGATATCTTGCTTGTACAAATAAAGCCTGTCTGAAAATCAGAAGATGGTGCTTGCCAGTAGCTTACCATAGAGGTCTGGAGGTCTGCACAGACAGATATGAAGTGAGAGAGCTGGGCAGACACAGAAAGTGAGATGTCTGGGTGGAGAGAGAATATAGGATGGAGGAAAACAACAACTTGCTCTCTTTTCTGCTGGGAAGCTAATGAGGTAAAGGTGGCTTTGGCTTGCTCCTTCTTTTCTCTGATCTCTCAGCATTTTCCTCTATATCTGACTCCAAATATTTATTATTTAGACCAATTAGAACTTCATTTACAATGGGCAAAACCCATATACTTTCCTTTGCCTCATAAGTGGATAGGATAGATAGATGGATAGATAGGTAGATAGACTGATAGGATAGATAGGTAGACAGACTAATGATAAACCAATTCTCTGAAATGCAGTACAAATTTCATCTAAATACAATAGTGCACTTTGAGTTATTTTCATACATTTTTTAATATTCTACATCTAAACTCTTGAGAAAGATTCCTATAAAGTGTAATGTATCTTCTTGTTGATAGTAAGAGTGACTCAAAAGTAAATGCTGTCTCTTAAATGTGTACAAGCTTGGGACATGGCAGAGGACCTATTCTTACAAAAAGAGTACTTCTAGAATCAATTATCAAGTAAATAAATATATGATTTTTATAATGAAAGGTGGTAAAAGGCAGATATAGTTCTTTGCAGAATCAAGTACTATGCGAACACACACAATCACACACATACACAAAATCACAAGATCAGATCACAGTATTCTAACTATAGAGAAATTTTTTCTCATAAATAAAGTGATGAAGGCTCAAAATTCTAAAACTAAATGGTGGCAGAAACCAGAGCCACATTCAGTGACGAGTTTAAAAATTTCACCTGACCCTGGGATTTGGCACCTATGCTAACATAAGAGGACTGATCAAAATTAGCATATTATCTTCAGTGATTTGTGTTTTCCAATAGTGAGTCTGTCTCCTCTCTCTCCTCTCTCTCTCTCTCTCTCTCTCTCTCTTCTCTCTCTGGTGTGTGTGTGTGTGTGTGTGAATACATGTATGTATGTCTGTCATCAAGAACTGCAGCATTATTTACTTTCTTTAGAGAAATAGTTGCTTCATTGCATACAGTTCTTGACAGAAATTGACATTAGCCAAATACAAGTTTTGCCTTTTAAATCAAACTTACTTACTAACATTAGGGTTAAATGATGTTCTGAAAAGAAATTTACAGGACCAGATCACAAGCTAAAATATCTTTAATTAAATATAACAAATTTATATTAATTTTCCCTAGAAAATACAGAGCAAATTATGCATTTTCTTGGTGAGTTACATATGTTTTATGAGCACTTATTGGTCTCATACTCATCCAAAAAGCCACACCTTTTTCTTATTTACCCCACCTATCTTTTGGAGAAGCAATATTCACAAATAATGTATTCTTTGCAAATAGGAATTCTGCATGCAATAATTACCTATTACCTAACATAACATTCAAGGTTTTTATTTTTCTTTAAATACAACTTTCTCCTAAGTGTTTCTTCAACCTGTATTTTCTAGATAAAGTCCATATCAAAATCGTAACACAATGATTATTTGATACTTTCATGAGGAAATGAAGCAGGGCATATTGACACACACCTGTAACCCAGAATGAGGGGCTGAATTCTAATGCCAATGTGAATACAGAGTAGGACTCTCCTTCAAAACAAAACAAAAAGGGAGAGGATGACAAAAGATAAGAAAGAGATTGCAGTTGAAATGATGGAAATCTTGACCTATGTATATATCCTAAAACCCGAAGTAGGCAAGAGATGAGGAGTTGGTGGGAAAGAAACATGGTATCTAGAACCTTCACTTTATACTGATGACATTAAGGAGCAGGCTGAACATTCATTCAAGTCTTTGATATGCAGCAGGCCTCTACATGGCACAGCAATGGATTTGAAAGAGTATACAAAAGCAGTTCCAGAGAACAACAATTCCCAAGGAGATCTCCCCAGAGTCCCAGAAAGAAAAAAAACATAACAAGGTTTGTCCTTGACGTAAAGCCACAGAGCACTGGATATAAACAGGACAGTCTGAGATAGCATTTCATAACTTCAGTTCTGGATAATTTGCTATTTCAGTATGGGAAAACAAGTTCCTCTGTCTTGCCCCTGTTTGACAGCTAGCTTGACATTTCAGTTGCCTTAATGGAATTAGAACAATTTTTACATTAAGTTTGAACTTCAAGCGGATAATGCAACTTACAAAATTCTGCAGTAAACACAGGTGGTGCAGCCTGTCCTCTCAACAGAGCAGGAGAAACCAGCTAGGGGAGAAAAGGGGGAAGATGGAGGAAGATAAGTCCAAGGAGCAAATAGGAGGGCATCAAGTACAGCCACGTCAGGAGGGGGAGTGGAGACAACTCAGACAGCCATGGAAGAAACATGAGGCAAAGGGGGTGAGGGAATGTGGCTGCTCGGATCACAGAGATGAGACCTTAAGTGTACAACAGGGAGGACTGGAGAATAAGGGACAAAGAAAGACTGTGATCAAGAATGATGGGACCCCAGCTTTGCAGAGTAGTATATGTGGTGACTTTTCCAGAATGCATGTGTTTGCAAAAGAAAAATCATTACAGGTAAATACAGTCGCTCACCGGACAGAGGAAGGATGGAGAGTTTAAAGATTCAGTGTTATGGTTTGGGTCCTGAGAAACTCATAATGACAATAACAGTGAGAATTAGCTGTGTATATTTTAATCCAGGACTGGCAACTGGAATGCAGTAGGTGAAGTTTAGGAGTTGCAGGTCCTCCCTGTTTCCTGCAGCCTCCTTATTGACTTTATGCTGGACAGTTCGATATCACAGATGTGGCAGAATCTTCTCAGTCCCTGCGGTCAACCTTTCCCAAAACTGAGCCCAGTGCAACCCACAGTTTAAGGAGGGAGATGGGTCAGGAGGTGTGAACTTGGTCACGGGATTATTAAGAATTTGTTGTTAAGATGCTCTAGGAGGTAGTTATGCTTTTCTGTGATGCCCAAAGCTGCAAAACTGCTGAGAGGTGCTGCCTGTGTCCTGGTCTATTGTATCTGTAGGAAGCAGCTCCTTCAGACGGGTCTCCCACATGCCTGGAAGGACTTTTCTATAGACAGAAAAGCATTAACCCAGGTGATGACAGACAATAGCAGGGCCTGGGGATGCTATCAAAGCCATCCTTTCTTGATATATTGAGTCCTGTGCATAGAGTGAGGTCTTTGCTCAGCACAGGTAGCTGTTTGAGGCAGGATGCTACCTTCAAACCTGAACAGCAACTGTCAGGTTCTGTAGAAAAAAAGGGTGGAGTAGTAGTAGAAAAGACAGCTTATATGTCACACAGGCTGAAGCCCTTTTCCTCACTCTGTTAATTTGGAAATATGTGCTGATCTCTCTGTGCCTCAATTTCTTCATTTAAAAAGCTACTTTTAGTCTAGGTGTTAGAGTAATTAGCAATGGAAAATTATCAAATACCCTCTTAGTCAATATATGATTACTAGTGCTTTCTTTATTAATAATCACCTTCCATGTTTAAATTCTGGTCACAGGTCATCTTTTCAAAGCCATCTATCTGGAGTCTAGGTATATTCCCTATATCACCTCTCTCTTTTCTTTTCTACTCTCCCAAAATTCTCTATCCTGGTCACCTGTTATTTACTGGAGGTTAATTTCGTACTGCAAACTGAACCATGGCGACGAGCGTGATTTCCTGGTGCTTTTTTCTAATTAAAGGAGTATGGACTTACAGCTCTCTTCATGTACAAGCTCCAGCAACCAGCCATGGAAACTCAGACTCTGCTGGGGAGCGGCATTCTATGGGGAGAAGCCTGCTGTGTGCTGAATTGGGAGAGCTGGAATGGAGGGAATTGGTTAGTAATTAGAAAAGATTTCAGTGACTGAAAAAGGGAGTGGAACCTTCCCTTCCTGTGTAAATGGAAAATTTTCTGAAGCTTACAGTATCCACTGGGGACCTCTGAGATGCTGAACACAGCCAAGGCTGCTTTATGAAGTCTTGATAAACACTTGAGAGAGTGGAGGAAGAGCTGGAGGAGAAGGCTTACCCAGCACAGTCGTTGTTCCTCTTCTGACTTTCTTTTTGCCTTTTCCAAAGAGTTTGGAAATGTTTCTATGGCTTCCTCTAAATCTCCCAGTGCTCAAAAATCTTTTATAACTTAATGGACTCTTCAAGTTAAGGCTATTTGTTGTGTGGCTCATCTGACCCTTTCCAAAAGATGACATATTCAAGATGGCAGCTCTGACATAGGAAACTCTGCCTACTCAGCTGCCTCCTCTGTGGGATTCTGGATATCTCTCCTATTAATACTTCTTATCTCACTTTCTTTTCTAGTTTGTCATCCTTTCATTATTAGCTACTGAAGTGGCCACCAAGTTACTAGCAAGGTAGTTCATAAAATGCTCCTCAAAGGAGCAAGGGTCTGTGGCTCTTTAGAGTTCCTAAGAGGAAGGACACTTACAAGGCACAAATAAGTCTATAGCCCCTCAATAATAATTTATAGTGACTACAATTTGTGTGCCATCCTGGGAATACAAGAAGCCTACAGCAATTGAAGGAGCTGCCCTCCTGAGGGTTACAGTCTAGTTGCTGGCATTTATTCAGAAGGAAGGTAACAAATAGATAAAGGAAGCAAATAATAGAACAACGTATATGGTATTGTCTGCTTTAAATAACTATATCTGGAGGTGTAGTGTGGTTTGTATGATTATATAGTCACTCACTCGCATATACAGGCATGTAAGCAACAGGACTATAGAAGGTTGTGGGGGGGAAAGAGAGGTGTAGAGAGGAGTTATATGTTCAATTAATTATCAATTGTTACCTGGAGTTAGGATAGAAAGATATCTACAATTTCTAGTACTGCTATTATTATTATGATTACGATTATTATTTTGAATTGTTTTAATTGCCTAAAAAACAATAAAACACTAAAGACAGAGAAAACTGTATGTGATGGTGCTGGCTTACAAGGCTGCTGACAGAGTGAGTAGCACTTGACCATCAGCATGACAGCAAAGATGGAAATGTAGAACTTAACCTTGAAATAGAAGGCATCAGAGAATTTCGGGAGATAAGAAGCAGAGAAGGGGCCACAGGGAGTACAACCAGGATAGGATGTGTGGAAAGCCAGTGGCTGCTGACAAGGTTTGCTTAGGAAATGGAGGTACGTCATGCAGACCACTAAACACTAGAATTGTCGTCTGGACTCTGTCACAGGTATGATGAATGACACTAACAAGCAATTTCATTCCCTGGGCCTGAGTCAGAGTATCTACAATATGGGAGGATTGGCTAAGAACATCACTAATACTTCCCTTATCAAAGAACATTATAGGCTGAAGAGAGTAAAGAGCTGTAACAAAGGCCTAATTATGGGACGCCTACAAATTTGCACATGGGACTGAAGAAATGACTCAGTGGTAAAGAACACTTAATTGCTCCAGTGGAGGAATTGGGTTCTTTTCCTAGCCCCAAACGGACACTCACAATCACCTGTAACGCAAAATCCAGATAATCTCACACCTTCTGCTGGTCTCTGCGGGCTTTAACATGCATATGGTGCATATACACTCACAGGCACATACTAATATACCTAAATATAATGCATGCATGCATAAATACATACATACATAGATGGCTCAGCATTTAAGAAGCAATTGTTGCTCTTGCAAGGAACTAAACCCCAGTTCCCTGCACCCACATAGTGGCTCACAATGGCTGTTATTCCAACTCCAATACCCACTTCTGGCCTCTGGAGTCATTGCATGTGTGTAATGCACAATCATAGATGCAGACAAACATAAAATAAAAATGAATAAAATCTTCAAAATAAATATTCTTAAAAATAAAAGAATTTTGCATATAACCTCCAAATAGAAGCATAGAGGAGGAGCATCTATCTGCCTCATGTATAGTGTAAACACTCACATTTGGAAGAAAACAGACTGGCCAGGATATACAAAGTACCAACAAGGTAATAGGAATAACAAGAACAATGAGAGAAAGGAAGGAGAGGCAAAGACTAGGGGAAGGTTAGCAGATCAATTAGAAGGAATAACAGGGAAGGTCAAAAAGCATGAGTTTGTGATGATAGAAAGAAGGAATGAAAAGGCTTGCTGCATGTGAGTATCAGCTAATGATTCTACAAGAAATAGAAAAATACAAAGCAACAACTCTTAAATCTCAATAAAATAATGGTTAGGCAAGCATAGTCAACAGATGTTTCAGGAAAAATGGAAATTTGGTAAAGTATGTTGAGGAAAAGTATCAAATTAGTCTTCAGATTTGCTATTAACAAAGAGAAGTTATCTTTCAAGTGAAGAGATGTTTTGGTACTTACATAGTAACTAACCAGGGAATCACAAACAGTGATGCAGCCTCACCTGTGACTGCTCCTGCTGTAATATTGTAAGCTGTAGATAACATTACTTAGAGTGTGGTAAAATTTTTTAACTTGCTTATGATGAGACATACAAGCAAATACAAGTTTTGGGACAGACCATAAACATCTGGGGTGACATCATTCTTTAAAAAGTCAATGTCATTAAAAGAAAAGTGATTTCTATATTAGTAACTAACAACTCATAATAAAAACCAGATGCAAGTCACACATATTAATCAGATTCTGAATCTAAGGGAAAAATATGGGGCAGAAGAGATGGCTTAGCAGTTAAGAGCACTGACTGTTCTTCTAGAGGACCCAGGTTCAATTCCCAACACCCACATAGCAGTTTTGGGGGACCTGATGCCCTCACATAGATGTATATGTAAACAAAACACCAATATGGATAAGTAAAAATAAATAAATCATTAAATTAAAAAAAATCTCTGAAAGACTCTTAAAGATGACACCTAGGAAATTTGGATGAATATATTATATAGCACAGAATTATTTTTAGTTTTGTTAGGTTCTTTTAGTAGAAAATAGCATGATGGGTATACCAAAACATCTTTACACTGAGGAGATGCCTTGCTGATGTGCTATGCCGATTTGGCACAAGGTCTGTGACATATTCAAACTATTCAGAAAGGGTGATGGTGGGCAAACCTTTGGACCTCTCTCCTGGCACTGACAGAAAGACAAGAGTTAAAGGGAGAGAGAAAGGACAAGCATTCTAAAGTTTCAAGAACTATTGGATTTCAATAAAAGTTCTGTGAGATTTCAGTGTACCATTCTTTAAGTTTTATGTTATTTGAAATTGCCCAAAGTAAATTGGAAAGGAAATCTATTGTAATAGTCTGGATCAATACTTAGGGCTTGTGCAGAAAATTAGCTAAGAACAAAATAAAAAAGATAGGGAAAATAGATTCATAAGTGTTATTTCTCAGCAGGAGAGGTAAATGCAATCTGATTTTCAGCCTTCGCATCTATTTAGATGCAGCAATGAGATTGTAAAAACCTAAAAAAAACCTAGTTAGTGAATTAGAGGCTAATAGATGATACTTTCAGATGTGTGGAAGGAACCGTCTTTGCTGCTTTCAGGTTTGTGTGCTAGTTTGTGCAGAATTTAGACAACTTAATTTAGCAAAATTCATTTGAAATTGAATTATTGTGTAAAAGCTATGTTGGTGGTCAAGGAACATGAACGTCAGATTCCATCATTAACTTACTTCAGGGTACAACTTTTAATATTTCTGTGGTTATCTGTGATAACTTAAAAGCCACGCAGACCTTATTGCAGCTTTTAATCAGTCCCTTGCTTCAGCATCTCTCGCCCACCTAGCCACAGCAGTGCAGCCATTTAAAGCATTCATTCGTATTTTGTTACGTGGTCTCTCCTAACCAATGCTCTGTAAGATCTTTATCTTTACGTCTATTTCCATAGACTATTGGAATTATATGCAGATACTCTTCTAAAACTTTCTTTTGACTTAGCAATGTATCACAGACATTTTTCAATCTCAGGATCTTAGACACGTAAGTCCCTCAGAGCACACTAAGTGACCATGCCCCTCCCCTGAGGTCCTCCAATTGCCAGGTTCCACCCACAGAACTGTCCTAAAGGCTGGACTCAGGCCCCACCCTACAGAGTAAAAAAGTATGAACTCTGGACTTGAAAACCCACCAATCCCCACACTGGAAAGCTTCACCCTGAAAAGTTACTCTGTCTCTCTGTTTTCTCTATTTGTCTCTCTGTCTCTCTGTGTCTTTCTGTGTCTCTCTTTGTCTCTCTCTCTGTCTCTCTCTCTCTCTCACATACACACACACACACACACACACACACACACACACACACACAGAATCTATATAAAGTGTGTCTTCTGTTCAGTGCTCTGATGTTTCTCATCCAAGCAGAGGCAGCCACCTTCCTCTTTATTTTTTTCTCACCTTCCTCTTTTATTCCCTCCCAATAAATCACTTGTGTGAGGTTCATTGTGCAGTGTGACTTTATGGTATTCCTTGGCTCTTGACTACCAGGATACATTACTATCTGAGCTGTAACACTTAAATTTGGTGACAAAACCCAGGATAGGCTCTTCTGGTGCCTACGTTTCCCCTCAGGGACCAAAGCCGCATTGAGACCTGATCCCTCATCTCCACCCCACCCATAACAGACTCATCTTCTGACTCACCAATATCTCAGCATCCCTGCACCCATGTCAATTAGGGAAGTTTCCCTTTGGATCAGTGTAAATGCTTCCCTGAGTTGGAGGAAGTGACCACTGAGTGTCCCTCGCCCCTCTGGTACTCTTGAAGGTGAAGGTACCCCCCAACAATGGTCTTTAAGGCTAAGGCTGGCCCTCTTTACCTGACCCTATCCATCAACCCTTAGAGCTACAATTGTGCAGTATCCTTAGGCCCAAATGGACTATTGTACCTCCTTCCTGCCCTTATATTCCACCTTCTCTTCAGAGCTGCCTGTAACCCATAGCTTTTGTGACTCCATTCCCCAACCTTTCTTGTGAATAAGCTTGCCCTCCTGGAGCTCAGTTTTCATCCTCACATTCTGTCATCAATGAAAAGCCTAGTACCAAGCACCAAGCCTCTCCTCTGGCTTAGCCAGACTAAGCCCTGTCTTAGTTAGGGTTTCTATTGCTATGAACAGACACCATGACCACAATAACTAAGCCACCACATTCCATTTCCTGACCCCAAAAGGCTTGTAGCAATATCATAATGCCAAAATGCATTCAGCATTCAGTCCAGCTTCAAAACTCCCTGTAGCCTATCTCTGTGGACAA
Organism: Mesocricetus auratus; assembly: GCF_017639785.1. Classification (NCBI taxonomy): domain Eukaryota; kingdom Metazoa; phylum Chordata; class Mammalia; order Rodentia; family Cricetidae; genus Mesocricetus; species Mesocricetus auratus. Next base: position 106,191,068 of record NW_024429182.1, on the reverse strand, counting down.
GATTCTTATTCAGAAATACCTTCTTGCAAATGGCCACAAGTGTGAAGTAAGAAAAGCTCTGTCAAAGCAAGAGATGGCTAGTGCTTTATCCAGCCAAAGATGTCAAAGTGGTCCCGGAAATTTTGGTGGTGGTCATGGAGGCAGTTTTGAGGAGGAAACTTCAGTGATTATGGTGGCTTCAGTGGCAACCCTGATGGTGGACAGGGTGGCAGTGGGGATGGGTATTATGGATTTGGTAATGATGGAAGCAATTTTGGAGGTGGTGAAAGCTACAATGATTTGGGCAATTACAACAGTCTTCCAATTTTCGACCAATGAAGACATTGTCTTCAAAAAGCTTGAAGTAATTAAATGGCCAGTTATTATTGTGACTTTAATGAGTTTCACCATTTAAAGGGTCACTCAAGCAAAGTCACAATTTGGTTATCAGATGGTTGTTGCCACACCATTGAATAATGGTATCAGATAGAATAACATATGGGAATGAAGCTTGTGTATCATCCATTATCATGTGTAATCAATAAACAATTTAATTCTCTTGAAAAAATCCCTATAGTCTATGACTGTCCAAAACTTATTTAAGGCTAATGTTCAAAGTCTCTTCAGAGATTCATATAATCTCTTAAATGTGATTACCTGTAAAATCAAAATCAAAAAACAGATTACATATTTCTAACATACAATGGCACAGAATATACCTTATCTATCCAAAATATAGGGAAGGAAGCATAATGAGGAAATACTGGAACAAATCAAGACCACAAAAAATAGCTGAGCAAACTCCAAACTCACATCTCCATGTCTGTTGTCAAAATGCTCTTCAGATCTTCAGCACTTTTCAGCTTTGTTGACTGTACATGTTTCTTTCTCTTGGGCTTGTTCTACTCTCTCTTAGCAATGTTCTTCAGCAGGTATCCCATGGCTTTGGCATCTCCAACATTTTGGGATCGCCAGGCTTCAAATTCACAGCTTCGCAAAATGGCCTCTCTAGGTCTCCATTCAGGGACACCCCTCATAGATGCCTGGTCTCAGTGACTTTTCTTAGTTGCTCTTTGATTCTAAAACGAGAACCATGTGGCCAAAGCTGCCAAGTTCTGCTGCTTGATATGGCTAGAATATGACCTCCGGTTTTCTGTTTTCAATGGTTATCTTCACTACCTAAGCTTGGTTGTCCTTGAACTTGTTCTATACACCAGGCTGGCATCAAACTTGGAGATCCCCAGTCTCTGCCTTATGAGTGTTGTGATTAAAGGTGTGCACCTCCATACCCAGATCTAAGCTTTTCTTTAACTTCTTTTCACAAGTTGAAAATGTATCTGGGCGGGATCTTGCCCGGAGGTCACCCTTCCCTTTATTCTGTTTCTTAATCTATTTATTTCCTCTTGAACACAGAACTTAGTTCCATTTCACTTCCTGGTGTTCCTATTCTCCTCAAATTTTACATTTTCTTGCTCCTTTTCATTATAAATTTTACTACAGTTACCCCTAATAACTACATGACAGAGTCTGTAAGAGGTTGTTTTGGGATTTCTTCTGCCAATAGAATTAATCCAAATCTATTCACTTTAGCTTCAGGCAGACTCTTCAAACAAGCCCAAAAAGCAGCCACATTCTTCATCAAAATATAAAAAGAATGATCTCTAGACAACACCTTAAAACTCTTCTCTGAAACCTCTTGAGCCAACTCCCCACAGTTCAAATCACACTCAGCACCATAGTCTTCCATTCTCCTACTAGTATGGCTCATTAAGCAGCACTTGAAGCATTCCACCCTTTCCTAACCCAAACTCCCAAAGTCCATATTATTCCAAACAGAAACATCGTCTGGTCTATCACAACACTATCCCACTCCTGGTACCAACTTCTGTCTTAGTTAGGGTTTCTATTGCTGTGAAGAGACACCATGACCACAACAACTATTATAAAGAAAGAAAACCATTTAATTGGGGTATCTTACATTTTCAGAGGTTTAATCCATTATCACCAAGATGTGACATGGTGTTGTGCAGACAGACATGGTGTTGGAGATGGAGCTGATATTCCTACATCTTAACTTGAAGGCAACAGGAAGTCTTACTGGGAGTAACTTGATTATAGGAGATTCAAAACCCATCCCCACAGTGACACACTTCCTCCAACTAGGTTGCACCTACTCCAACAGAGCCACACCCCCTAATAGTGCCACTGCCTTTGGTCCTCTACCCAGAGTCCTTGGGATGCCGCGACTATAGTTTGCAGAGATGTTTTTCTTCTCTCTCATCCATGTGTATGGTGTCTTCTATACCTCCTGGTTCCCCCTTGGGATGCTTTTTAGAAAACCTCCTGCCTCTCTACACCTGGCATCTGACTTGAAAGGCCCTAAATTTATTCACTTTTGCAATCAAATTTGACCTCCATACCCCTTAGATAATCAATCCAAAGGACAGCCTAAGGTACCCTAGATCCTAATATTATTTGAGACCTTTACAAATACTGTGTGTCGTTGGGGAAGTGGAAAGAGATTCCCCATTCCCTATTTCTATTTTCTGTGCTTCAATCCCTGTTTGCTTTTGTCTGGTCTCTCCCACTCTCACGTTGTCTATGTCCTGTATTTTAAGTTACCAGTTGAATTATCTGTAAGTTTGTTGCAAACTAGGAGCCAGGAGCTGGACCTAGCAGGAGGGGGAGAAAGCAAAGGAGTAGGCCAGTTGCAATGTGCACACACCCTGCACCTGATCTCCACCAGCTGGTGCATCTCTCAGGTCACTTCTTTCTATAGTCAGAGCTCAAAAATTTCCTATCTATAATCCCTCTTTGTTCTTGGCTTACTGGATTCAGTTTTACAGGAATTTATGTGTCTTTTAGGTATGAGCAGCATTAGACCACTGTTTTATGATGTCCTATTTCAATTAAAAGCTGACTCTGGGTTAGGGCATGTCTCCCACTCCTCTAGACCCAAGCATGCTTGTTTAAAGATTTCTTCCAAACTCTCTGTTCCATATTAGATGAACAACCTAACTATGTGACAGAGAAAGAAGAGCAAAACAAAGGGACAGACTATTCCCAATAGGAACTATTGGGATCCTCATACTCTTTTCGTTTTGGTTTAACTCTCTAAAACTTTTGCTAAGGTATGAATCTTATCTCAAGATTTGGAAGACTAATGTGTAAACTTTCTGTACCTCAAGATTTGTAAGCCTATTGGGTGATTAAGACCCTGGAAATTTTGAAACAAAGGGGTTAATTTAAAGCATAACACTGACAGTCCAATCCGGAAGTCGGTACTGCCCTTCTTAAACACCCCCTCCTGTTTTTCACAATCCTAATTGCACCTTGCCTCATTAACTTACCTAGATTTCTTCAACAGATCCAAAAGATTTCTAACCAGACTTATAATCAGTTGCTGTTATAGGATTACTGACACCTAGCTATGGAGTCAGAGGCCTGCAAGAGGTTGCATTATTACCAGAATCAATCAAAGATAGCCTTGAACTGGAGTCCAATTAAGAGACTCCATATCAAAGAACACACCTATCTCATCTCAGAATGGGATGTTTAGAGAGAGGGGTGGGAGGTGATAGATACTGTGGATTTTAGAAAAGGCATTTAGTCTGGCACTAGAGTCTCACTCTCTTTGCCTGGCAGTGTGAGGTAAAACAAAAGTGAGAGGTTTCTTGGCAGCAGTGTTTCCAAGGTTACTAACCTGGGCAGTTATATCTTCATGGATACCACCATTACACCTGCAGTCCTACACAGGGCCTGTATTATACTGACCCTTTCATGAATCAAAAAATGATGGACTTGGCCTTGGAATGAAGAGAGTGGCACTGTGATGCATTGTATGATCATTGTTCTCATGTGTAGACATTCTCAAGTGTCTCTGTTAAAGGCAAGTCTTCAGCTTTTCCATTGTATCATAACCAGTGACTCCCAAAGAACCAGAGAGCTTGTCAGCTATTGAAGCCCTAGCACAATGTAGAGAAAATAAAGAGCTGCATCTCTAGAGGCCAACCCACATCTGACTTATCATCTATCATCATAGAACTTTGCAGAAGTAAAGGTTCTTGAGCCCCACCCTCAAAGATTCTGTTTCCATGACTACAGCACTCCCTCAGGAAGACAAAATCATGAAAAGGTCTCTTAACAGTACCTGGTTTATTATAAGTAAACTAATTAATTGTCAAATAAAATTTGATGATTTAAATAAAAGTATGCAATTGAGTGGTTATAAACATTTATTAATTGAAGGAATATTACCTAGCCTCTACATAGTGGGCTAAGTATTAAGGGTATGGAGGTGAGGAGATGAAGTTCTTACTCAAGGCAAGATTTTTGATGTATGTGATATGTTATCAAATAGTTCTGAATTCTGTAAGAAATGAAAGCAGGATCTGTTCAAGACAGGCAATGAGGTTAAGTTCAGGGAGTATGCACAAATTGCTCCAAGAACTGGCTGATAAGCTGAGATTGGGAAAAGAAGTGACCGCATGGGAGAATGGCCAATGTCCTAGCTGTTTGGATCTCTGGCACAGATGCCCTGAGGCTAAAGGAAACTTATACTGAGGGAAAACAGAATGAAGGCCCTCATGAGAGAACAGCAGAAGTGATGTAAGATGGAATAAGAGGGATGGGCAGGGGCCAAGGCCTAAAGTGCGGGTTTTATTCAAATTAAATGAACAAGAAGCCAATGGAAAGGCAATAAGGATGGAAAAGATGTGAACTTTGTGATATCCGGATGCTGAAAGGGAAATGAATGGAGATGGGCGCAAGGTGATGCCAGGCGCAGTAGAAACTAACAGGCTCTCTCTGCATCCCAGGGAGGAATGATGGACTGCTAACAGTGATGGTGGAGCTGGAGAAGAGAGAATCGGATCTTAAGACACTCTCTAGCTAGACTAATGAGAGCTGCAGGTGGATTCCATGAGGAGATGACAGGGAGAGAGACAGAAGATTCTTTGTTAAGGGGCTCAAGTGGGTGGGTGTAGTATTGTTAACTGTTGAGAGTCAGGAGGAAAACCAACCAGATTCAGGAAAAATGGTTTGATTTTGAGCACAAGTTTGACATCTTTGGTATCCAAATGAAAATACAAAGTAAAAACATAGCTTTATAAGCCTCTAGCTAAGAAAGTCATCTGCAGTGGAGATGAAGACTAGATCACGTTTGTGCAGTGTTTGACAGGGTCCCAGGTGTTCTTTGCAGCTACATGGGTCCTGAAACTTCTTTCTTGTGCTTCATCCCATTCCTCATGTTTACATAACCAGACTGATGCTATTATTTTCAATTACAGGCTGCAAAGTGATCAGCGCTTTACAGATGCCTTTGGCAAAGCTCAGGCCTTTCTAAATCTTTCTTTAAATATAAGTTTGCATATTTTTGCATCAGTGAACCAAATTTAAAAGGAATGCTAACATTTAACTGCTAAGACATGTAAATAACCAATATTAATTTTTCATTTTTCCCTGTGTTCCAGGCAGCTACTGTCAGAAGTGTTATCACTCTCTCCCAAGTGCCACTGCCTCCAGGAGGAAAAGGAAACTTAATTAGAAATTTCTACTTCACATGCAATTTATAGTCATTCACTTTGAAACTTGCTTCGGGGTGCTGTAAAAGTTTAATGCAGAGTGAACCATTTTTCTCAAGTTGTCAACAAAATGAATACGGAGTATGGAATATGTTTGCTTATTAAGCCCTGGAAGGGACCTAAGACATTTAGTGTGAGTCTGTCTTCCTCAGGGAAGAAATGGAGGCACAAGTAGATGAGATTTGTCCCCAAATGGAATAGGCTCACAGCAGGATGTACTGCAACTTGGGACACAGATTTACAGGGCCCCATGCTTCCTTTTTCACGACCCACAGCGCTCCAGCATTTCTCCTAACCAATCCGCTGGCCCTTTATTGGAGTGATTTTCTAATAGCCAAGGTCATCCTTTCACTTCATGTGTGACTACAAAGGAATCAATGGTAATTATATGTCCTAACCATATGCCAGGCACTGTTCTAGGGCTTTTATATATATCAGCTCTACCACCTGACCTTGCTCTGTGACGTGGGTGATCTGACTACCGCTACTTTGTACAGCAAACCTCTTCTGCATGTGGTTCTCATGTGCTAGGGTACTGACCCTGGGGATATAAATGCCAAAATAATTACTCCATTTCTCTAAACTCTTGGTATGTATATATAGTCATAGATGTCCAACAGACACAGCAAACTTCTCTCAGCCAAACTCACTTTCCATTTTGTATCTCTATCTTGATCCACAGTACCCTCTTAGGCCAGATTATCTTTTTTTATTTTAATTTTAAATACCTTGTTTTACATGTCAATCCCAGTTCCCTCTTCCTCCCCTCCTCCCGCACCCTCCCCATCCCTCCCATCCTCCCACCCTATTGCCAATTCCTTCCACATAAGGGATAACTAGAGTCTGTCATTTCACTCAGGGTAGGGTCCAGGCACTCCCCCTAAGAGTCCAGGCTGAGAGAGCATCCCTCTTTGTGTTATGGACACACGATGTCTGTTTGTATTCGAGGGATAAACACTGATCCACTGCTCAGGGCCCCATAGGTTTCCCAGGCCTCCTCACTGACTCTCACATTTGGGGGTGTGGATCAGTCCCATGCTGGCCTCCCAGCTGTCAGTCTGGGGTCCAAGAGCTCTCCCCTGTTCAGATCAGCTGTCTCTGCTGGTTTTGCCAGCCCATTCTTTGCCAATTTGCTCATCACTCCTCTCTCTCTGTCACTGGGTTCCTTGGGTTCAGTTCAGTGTTTAACTGTGGGTGTTTGCCTCTGCTTCCATCAGTCACTGGATGAAGGCTCCAGGATGGTTATAGACATCAAGTTCATTATCAGGAATGGGCATTCGGGGTGGTCTCTACACTATTGCTTAGCTTGCCAATTGGTGTCATCCCTTTAGATCACTAGGGGTCACAATGGTGCCTGATCTGTCTTCTAACTTATGATTCCCTCTTCCCCCTATCCTACCCCCCCCAGTCAACCTTCCTGTTCCTCCATGACCTACTCTCTCTTCCACTTCTCCCCCTCTCTATTTCCCAGCTCCCCCCTCCCTCACACCCCTCGCCGTGTTCCCCATCTGTTCAGAGGATCTTGCCTCATTTCTCTTCTCTTGGGTACCATGCATAAGGCCAGATTATCTTTAAAAGTTCTGATGTTTTCTTAGCTCCAATTTTCAATCTAATAAGTTGTACAAATATTGTTTGAACTCTGGATGGATCCCAGAACACTTGCAGACAGCTGCATGGGCAACCTCCATCTCTTCTGTTTCCTCTCTCAAGTTTGTGCCCCATTTCTACCTCATTTCCCTTCTCATTTGCATAATTCAAGCCCTTGTCTTATATCATTTGCAATCTGACCACCATCTCACATCTTATTTTTGATCACTTCAGCCTTGAACCCCAACTTCACCATTACTGGGGCTATCCTACCAAACATAGGGGAAATCATGTCCCAGGCTGCAGAGGAGCCCTGGGCGCTTACTGACAAGACTTCTTCCCATAGCACTCAAGACCACTCTTGTTGGTTCCTTACTTCCTCTACATATACTATGCTTGACACCCAGAAGGCTCCAACCCAAGACAAGCAGGATATTTGTAGTCTCTCTGACTCCCTCACTTAGTATGTGTGTTCTTACATCTATTTGTTTATGCCTCACCTTGTTCAGTGCAAAATGAGTGGTGGGGAAACAGTTTACTAACTGTAAAACGCTTTTGAGCTGTTATCTTTAAATCATAGAAATCACTGAATTTACAACCCAGAGACCTCAGCGGGTAGCAGGCCTCCACACCACCATTTCCCAGTGTCTCCTTGGTGGCTTGAGTAAATCTGTGACAGAGTCACACATGACTGCTCACTATATTCCGCCACCTCAAAACAGTGAAGTCATGTCTCCACTGTAGAGAAAAGACAAGACCCCTCTATATTTACTTCACAAAACACCGGGGACGCATCTGCTCACCTTACTATCCAGTCTCTTTGAAAAAAAGATAGAGATAGTTTGGATACTGCCCTACTTTCTTCTCAGCTGCCCCACTGCCGAATTCTACCCAGACCTCCAGCTGTGACATAATTTGTTGCAGAGTCCTTTGTGCCCTTTATCGGAATGATTTTAATTGAAACCTGTCACCAATTCTGTAGACCTTTCCCACGGGGCTACCTCTTTGTATTTTTTCACCATTAATAACTATTAAATCTTTGGAGTTAATCTACTCTTATTTCAACATAGTAGTCTTCTAGGAAAGTCACTCCTTGATTTTATTATTGATGATAAAAGCTCATTTTAAAGTCTTGGTTTCAGCCGGGAAGTGGTGGCACACACCTTTAATCCCAGCACTCAGGAGGCAGAGGGAGGCAGATCTCTGTGAGTTCGAGGCCGGGCTGGGCCGAAAGCCTCCAAAACAATACAGAGAAGCCCTGTCTCATAAAAACCAAAAAAAAAAGTCTTGGTTTCATGGGTAATAGCTAAATGTTATAATACAGCATCCATTTATTGAATAACTACAATGAACCAAGTATTATGTTAAGCTCAATTATTATTATCTCCAATGTCCTTGAGAACAACCTAGTAAGATAGAGGTTAGTACCATCTTATGAATAAGCTAAGTTTCAGGAAGTTTACCCAAGTGAGTTACCCAAGGTTCTAGAATTGCTAAATGAAAGGACTAAGGTTAGATTCTTTACCAAATCTAAATTCAGGGTTCTTCCCATGACACTGTTCCTTGTAGCATGAAAAATAAAAACCCAGAGACAGATATTGGAGTTCAAGCTTCAAGCTGAAGATCAGAGAAGCAAAGTAGCCAGCCACTAGCTCAGACCATTCAGACCAGAGGGGCAATCCTCACACTGCTCCTCAGATTGACTCAGACTGCTACATTCTCCTCAATGTGACTAGAGACTCATTGCCTGAGACTGGCTACTGAAAACCCTGCTCTTATCTTTTATACCTCTCTAGTGCTGGAATTAAAGGTGTGAGCTCTGTTACTCTTTTAAACTGATTCAGTCTTGTGTGTCCCTGGGTGGCCCTTGAATTCAGAGAGATCCATCTGCCTTTGTCTCCTGAGTCCTGGGATTAAATATGCCTGGCTTCTATGGTTAACTAGTATGGCTGCTTTGCTATTTTGATCTCCGGTGGCTTTAATAAATCATAAACAATATATCATCACAGTTCCTAGAGAAGGCAGGTGACATGAGGTGAGATGGGATACCCCAGGGCCACTGACAGCATCAGAACTGCCCATGAAAAACATCTCCTGAGCAGTCAGTTCACTCTCAGTCTCATAGCAATGATGGCAATGAACACCTGCCTCTCTCCCATTCTTACACACTCTGAGTTCCTGGAGCATGGGACTGAGTGTAAAAAAGTTGTTTTCCCCAACTTTAGACAGAGAAGTGGTTCCCTATTCCAGTTAGGATAAAGTCTAATTTCACTGAAATGGTTTATCATGCCCTGTACTCCCAGATGTTTGAGAGGTAGTGCTGTATCAGGACTAAGATTCAGACTCTGAGATGTAAGATTTACCAAGTAAAACCTCCACATGTGAGGCTTACCATTTATTATTTTAGCAAGTTATCGCATCAACTGGTCAACTCTGAAATGGAGGCTGTTTTTTTTTCTTGCTTTATAGAACAGTCATAAAGGTTAGGGGAGTTTTTGTCTATAAAATACTTAGAACAAACCTCAGTACCTAGTAGTGTATAATTGTCACCCACCCTTATCACTATCATCAGCTTCATTTCTCTTGCCCCATCTCGGATCTCTTTCCTCTACTCTCCCCTCCCATCGGTCCTTCATTCTGTGACCTGGCCTGTTGTGGGTTACCTTGCTTCGACACCCCTTGGGGGAGGAGGTGAGAAGATGCAACACCAATGACTCAGGCACTGGGAGCCAGTGAGCAGCAGAGCTTGCTGCAGACTCATTTATTAGGGAATTTAGACCTGCCTTTATAACCTCATCCCAAGGTCCCATTGGCTCAGGTGACTGATTCTGCTGCGTTGTCCTTTCCTCATTGGTGTCTCTGGGTCAGATGTCTCTTCGTCAGCAGTCTCTGGGCCTAGAGGCAGGCTTGGCTCAGGAAGGAAGTGCCTGCTGCGCATGTTCGTGCTTGGTAGGCTAGCTGGCAGTTTCTCCTACACAGGCCGTCTTTACTATATACTTTTATCCATGTCTCTTGTCTGCTGACTACTCTTTCTGCTTCTGTGCCTGTTCCTTTTTCTGCATTCTCTTCATCCTTCACAGAGAATCTGCGGTCCATCCATCCTCATTCGTATAATTCATTCAAATATATTCTCAGTGGTACTTCCCCCAGAAAACTACCATACTTTCCTCCTACTGTCTGTGTCTCTGACCATTATGACTTTGTCTTCTCATATTTAAAATGAATGGTTACCTGTAATTGTTCTCCACTAAACAGAAAATCGTTTGACAATACTGTCACTCTTAAACTAGAAAGGGAAATAGCTAAAATGGACATTTGTAAAGAGTCATTTGTATCCAGAGTCTCTTATGGCTATCTCATGAGGCACATGCAGAAGGCGAATAACCAGAGTAACCACCCATGTAATCCTTGACCCAAAGCATTTAGCTGAGCCTCTCAGGAGGAATTAAAAGGCATCTGGATGCTAAAACCATGATCCAAAAGGATATCCAAAATTAGAATGGGCAGACCAGAGAGAAAGTGTGCCCTGTTACTAGAAGCATACATGGAAAAGCATTGGTAAGATGGCAAGACTAATACATAAATATGGAGGAGGAAGTGGAGTTGTTTAACTTGGAAAAGAGTCTACAGACTTGTAATATTTGGGAATTCATGTGGAAGAAATGATACTGTTCTGTGAGCCTTCAGAAGGCTGAACTGGAACCAACACGTGGAAAACACCAGGAGGAGTCGACCAAAGCACTCTGTTTTATCACAGGAATTGGCCAAAACTGGTATGGATTTACTTGAATGTCTTGAAGTCCTTCCTGAATAATAAGCTAATGTCATACAGCTATTAGAAGACCATCTGCCTAGGATAATGTCATGAGAATATAATGCTTACTTCTTCACTCACCTTTTGGCCAGCTGTATACCATCAGTTTGAAGATCAGGGACTCAGATTCTTATGAGTTTAAGGAACAGTGATGACTCACTTGATTCCATACCAGACACAACAACTTATTCAAGCTGACTAAAGATTAAACAGCCAAATTAAAGCTATGATCACACTATAGGAAAACATGGAAAATTTGTTAGATGACTTGGAGATAGTGAAATACAATAAAAAATTCTAAAGCTTTTAGAAGAAGAAAGAAATGACAAATGTGACTACACAAAACATTTTACAATTATCTATGACAAGAGAGCATAATAATATAAAATATGATGTTCAATAATGTAAAATATGTTTTTAAAAGGGAAGATTTTAAGCATGCAAATAAAAGTTTAGCTAAACAAAAAGTCAGCAAATATAAAAAACAGACATTTATATAAAAACAAGTTAAAATCACTAATTAGCATAAAAGATGCTTACCTTCATAACTGAAGAAATCTAATTAGAAATATAATTGTTTACTTACCAAAATGGAAAAAGTTAAATGTTGAAGTATATGCAATTAATTAGTAGAATTAATTGTAAAAATACAAAATTATGAAGTGTGTAAGAATATACATTAAAGTCCCATTTTTAGAGGTAATTTAACAATGACTATCAAAATTGCCTTTGCTCAACTTACCATTAGTGGCTATTTATTATAGAATTGATTATCATCGCAAAGTGTTAAAGAGCCAGTGTGTCCATTAATTGTGAACTAGTGATACAAAACATTCTATGCTGAGTAATAGAACTATATATAGCATTAAGATGAATGAGATCAATGTGTAGGTGTAGTATGTAACTAGGAAAACTTCCTGAGGCTTACTGTAGTAACCCACACCTTTAATACCAGCGTTTGGGAAATAGAGGCAGGAGGATTTCTATGAGTTTGAGGCCAGCCTGATCTATATAGTGAGTTCGAGGAATTATGCAGAAAAACCCTGTCTCAAAACAACAACTCAGAAAGACTTGCTGAATAAAATCAAGATATGAAACAATGTATACTACATACCTCACTTATAGTAAATATTTAATCCTACATTTTATAAGCTGGTTTATATTCATGACAATGTAGTGAGTAGTATACACAGAAAGTCATCAAGATTACTATATTCTTAAGTTTTATTTTTAGTTTTTACTTATATTTATGTGTGTATGCCCAATGGATCTCTTGAAGCTGGAGTTCTGGGTGATAGTCTGCCACCTGATTCTGAAAGCCAAACTGGGGTCCTCTTCATGAGCATACTTAACCACTGAGACATCTTTCCAGCCCTAAGATGGTTGCTTCTTGAGATAACAAAAGGAAACATTTGCTTCCGGCTTTTTTATAATACTGATTTAACTTTTAGACATGAGTATTATATATCTGTATTACTTCCATTTTTATATCAACATGCTATTGATAAAGGAAATTATTGTCTTTGTTTTTCTTTTTATCATTTAAATTACAAATAATAATGTTTAATTGTACAATTTTTTAAAATTCATATACTTGTTTTTTTTTAACCAAGAACATGTGCAGGGAATTCATCCCTCATGAGGACACTCATAAATGCATTACAAAGAAAATGGAGCTGACTTTAATCACATCATCAAGACTCTCACTAAGAAACTCTAGAGCATTCACAACATGTAGGCTTCCAGTTAAAACCCAAAATGACATGAGCGTGTATGAAAGATGCCCAAGATATATTATTAAATGATAACTTAAACAAAAACAAGTTGTATATTTATACATGATACTTAATTCACTGGTTAAAAGGCAGTAATAAAATATTTATGTAGTGAGAACAGAAATTCAGATACGGCCACATGCTTCATGTAGGTGCATTCCAGAGCAATAGACACAAAGGAGACCTTCAATGGAAGTTGAAATGGTGTGAGTTCACTTTCATCTTCCATTCTGTAACTTTTGGAAACTTAACATTGGTAATGTCCATTTTAACAATAGTTACTTGTTTTACAGAGAGAAGAAACTATTTAAAATTATTTGGCACCTAATATTTGTATAGTTGTGCTTGCTATTGGCAAAAGTCTGCCTTTGCTGATCTTTCTGACCACCAGAATCCTTCTTCTGGCCTATCAACATTCTGGGCCAAGTAAAAAATGACTATTCTTTATTCTTAAGTAGCTTTGGGATTTCTCAGTTCAAGGCGTGCGGGGGGGGGGGTACGGGAGGGGTGGAATGCTGTCAGTTACCTTTTTCTTCCTGCGATAAAATACCTTGACCTGAAGCAACTTATACAGGAAAAGGTTTATTTTGGCTTATGAATCTAGAGGGAAGGTCCATAATGGCAGGGGAGGCATGGCAGATGACTGGAGCAAGTAGATGAGGGTCACATCTCAATGACACACAGGCAGCTGGGAGCAGGAGATAGGGTGAGGTTATAGAACCTCCAAGCCTGTTTTTAAAGATGTATGTCTCTAGTGATGTACTTCTTCCAGCAAGATTGTACCTCCTAAAATTCCATGATCTGCCCCAACACTGTCACCATCTGGGGACCAAGTATGCAAGCATGTGATTCTATCACTGGAGTGGCTTTCGACTCTAGTAGCCTAACCATTCCTTCCTTCTGAAGTGAAAGAAAACAGGTTCAGGGGTGTGATATTACTGTCACTCATCTAATGCTTGGCACAGCATGCCTTGTCTAGCACAGTGAACTTCCCAAAATTAATACATAGCCAATGCTTGCAGGAGAAAGTTCTACAGGATAGAAAGCCAAAGGAAAGGCAAAAGAAACTATAGAAGTCAATGGTGAGACTTTAACAGTTATTAGGAGGGAACAATGATGTAAAGTTGAAGACTACAGGTCAGCCAAACCACCTAGGGAAACAAAGTGGTAACCATGCCTTCATTTAACTACTTAGAATCTCTGTTGGAGAAGATTGCCCAAAGCCAAAACAAGACAATATATTGAACATATAAATGAGACGGTCAACTTTTAATTCTTCTCTTGGGTGTAGCATCCTCCTCTGTGTACAAAAAGAGACAGAGTGAGGATGCCATCTATATTGGCTAGAAAACCAGGCTCAGTGTGTTTTCACTTCCATCAGGAAAGTTTCTTGCTCTCCTTTGAGATTCGCCCACTGTCCCTCTTTCCAGAGAGAGACAGAACCCTGGGCATTCTATCCTGATGGCTTATTTACTTTATTGATTGGAGAAAGATTGAAGCTTTTGCTTCTCATTGACTTTGACTTGCTGATGATTTTATTTTTCCTGTCAGAGTTCAGGGCTTGTTTTAGAGATGCTCTGCTTCTCTTCTAGTATGGGCTCCAAAATGGGAGCTAGTGACAGCAAAATAAACTCCAGGCACTCTTTATTTCATTTTGTCAGAATTCATTATGGAATTGTGCATGAGAAATGGGGCAGTCAAGTTTATTTTGGAACAGGACTCAGGGCTGTCTCACCAAGCTCCATGTGACAGGACTAGGCACTTACCCAAAGAGAGGGATCTGGCAGCTAGCCAACCCCATTCCATACAGTCTCCCTAGAATGTTGTCTGAATATATGAATCTGTCAGCACGTACTTGTCTGTGGGCATTACATGTGTCTCTCCTCATTATCATTTCCCCCCTCTAATTTTAAAGCCAATCTGCCCCAGAAATATGGGAAGCCCATGGGAAAATAGTAATGCACACACTTAAACCCTTGTGGACAGGGAGAGACAAAATATTTCCAATATAGCCAGGCTGTGCCACAAACACAAGATGAAATTTCATGTCCCTGCTTTCTAAAAGTAATCATGACTATGAAATTTGTTGAACTAAGAAACTCCTAAATAAGAAATGAAGGATTTTTTGAGGAACATGGCATAATTTTAGATAGCTTATTAATATTGGAAAACTTCTTTCTTCTATCTGTATTCTATCCTTCAGAATACACATATTGTGCCTAAAACTCTGGTCTATCTTCTAGGTGAATGGCATCGATCTCCGTGGAGCCTCTCATGAGCAGGCAGCTGCGGCACTGAAGGGGGCTGGGCAGACGGTGACAATCATAGCACAATATCAACCTGAAGGTCAGTCCAAACTCATGCTTGGAATGTTCCAGAATGGCTCCTTGTGGTTACATTACTGATTGTCAGTGCTAATGTTGACCAGTAATGTTTCTATTAGACTACTTAGGATGGAAACTTAATGATTAATGTCCCCTAAGTCTCACAAAATTGTTACCCCTAATCTTTCAGGAGAACCTCGGGCAGGCGGAAGAGCTCATATGAACCGATGAACTCAAATACTCCAAAGCCAGTGCCAGCTTTATTTCATTTATAATCTTATCTAGTCACCAATGGATACTGGAAAAGCAAATTCTTTAAAAATAGATGTGTTAGGTAGACTACTGTTTGCGTTCAAGGCAATACCTTAATTTGCATTAATGCTAATATGTCTTAAGATGTTCCACCCACTTTTCAGCTATACAGTTCTCTGGAATCAATAACTGAAAAAAGGGGGGGGGCAGATACTTGAAGAGTTGCTGCAGTTACCAGTTGGATTGGCCAACTAAATATTGATGACATATCTCAAATGGGATTAATGCTTTATATAAACATCTGTTTCTCTGATTAGAATGATTCTCAGAAATACAACTGGGATGTGAAGAGTGTGTGTGTGTGTGTGTGTGTGTGTAAGGCTCCTTTGCTAATGAAACATAAACACAACACTATGAAGTTATATCTTGTGTCATAAAAATAAGGATATGGCTTCCATCTTTACGAAATGCAGGTTCCTTGGCTAGGAAAGGATGGTACTCAACAGCTGAGGATGAGATTAGAAGTTGTGAAAGAAAAGCTCTGTGTGCTGGATATAAAGAACTACTTTTTCCTTTTCAGTGATTCCCCACTAACTACAATTCATTGTGTGTCCTGTGGAAGGTTAAAGTTTGAGTTTTGTCTTTGGAAGCCTAGGTTTTATCAGTATAGGTAGACAGTATGTTCTACAAAAGAATAAATAAAACACCTTCTTTCATGTGTATATTGGCATATTGGCTTGGTTTGTGCCTGACTGTAGAAGAGTATTTGCAAGCAAGTTAAAAAAAACATTTTTAATGAATGTGCTATCTTGTCAGCCTGTGTCCCATGACCACGGTAAAGAGAGAATGCATGGTGGTCAAAGATAAGTTGATGATGAGCACACTCTTCCTAGAGCCTGCTAGGAAGTCTTTGTGCTTCTCTAATATTGATGCATTTTCCCCAAGCAGGATCTCTTATAAAACAGAACATAGACAAGAAACTGAGTTAGAATAATTTAATAAATTCTATCATTCATTGTGAAAACTACTTCATACTATCTTCCATGTTTTCAATGGTGTTTTCTTTCATTCTTGAACTGTAGGCCCTTCCCCATCCTTCAATATATGGAATAAAGTACCTGGCTATTTTTCCATTTCTGAAAATGTCACCTCAGATAATTCTACAAACTAATAAGATGGTTAGAACCCTGGTTTTACTACCAGAAAGCTTACTCCTTGTGCCAGTGTTTAAATAACCTTGAATTAGATGATTGTAAACACTAAAGGATACACTGAAGCAATCATGTTCTAGTTCCATCAGTATAAATCTCCATGTTTCCAGCTGTTCTTTAAGGGCTATACTCCAGTGGGATAATAGACTCCACTTTATCAAGATGCCCATGAAAAACATGTCTTACAAATCACATCAACTGATGATCATTATGCAACCTGCAAATAACAAGCATCTTTCACAGCTTCAGTATACAGAATGGAGTCACAGGATGACATCCCTCGTTTAATAAGGCCTAATGTGTCACAGCTATGTATCATCTGGAAATGAGGTAGTAGCAACCGGAAGCAATCAGTTTTATTCTCCCTTTCTCCCTTTTGCAAACATTTTGGGTAGCCAAGCCTTAAATGAACTATTGTTTGGAAGGAAAGACTGATTGGATTTTTGTTATGGTTGTTAGAGGACATTTAAATTGCTAAACAGCTTAAGGAAATGACTGACAATTTACTTTTAAATTAACAAGTGAACAGAAGAGTACACTATGAATGCTGAGATTTCATTTTCTTTCTTTCTTTTATTATTATTTTTTTAAGACAAGGTTTCTCTGTGTAGCTTTGGAGTCTGTCCTGAAACTTGCTCTGTTGACCAGGGTAGCCTCAAACTCACAGAGATCCATCTGCCTTTGCCTCTTGAATGCTGGGATTAAAGGTATGTGCCCCACCACCAGACTCATTTGAGAATTCTTATCAGGCCTCTTTCATTTCTGTCAGTATTGTAATCCCTGTGATAGTGTTGAAATTTATTACATTTCTGTTTCTTTTTTTTTCTTTCTGGTTTTGGCTTTTTGAGACAGGGTTTCTTTGTGTAGCCCTGGCTGTCCTGGAACTCACTCTATTGACCATACAGAGATCTGCCTGCTGGGTTTAAAAGAGTGTACTACCACCACCTGGCTCATTACATTTCTTTTGGAGTGGTCAAGAACTAGACTTCTAAGTTGAATAGATAGATCATTGGATGAATACCTTGCCTCAAATGCCTGAGGATGTGAACTGAATCCACAGAATCTAGTAAACCCAGGCCTGGTAGTGTATGTATGTAATTCCAGCATGCCTACGAGATGGGAAATGGAGAAAGAATTCCCAGAAGCTCACAGGCACAACTGGTGTATACACTTGCAAACAAGAGATCCTGTCTCAAACAAAGTAGAACTTGGGTCTGAGGATCTGACCTCTGACCTCATTGCATGTGCATACCTGCACTCACACCCATACATACACAGGTGTATCACACACAAGCACACACAAGGAGAGAGAGACAAAAATATCGAACTAGACTTTGTTACTTTCAGTCACTTTCAAGTTACTTCATGGGGAAGAAGCCACTGAAGGCTTTGTTCAACACCCCTAGATACTCAGAAATTTTGTCTTCTACCTCAACTACATTGCATGCTGTTAATTTGCAAGCAATGTTTTCACCTTTCTAAATAGAAATAACTTTATTATTCATAATGGAAACCAGTTCCCAATGAATATGAGCAACACTATGAGAATAGCACTATCTCTAAGAATTATGAATGCCACTGAAAGGGTAAGTCTTCAGGGTTCACAACAACACAGAAATAGCATATTGTAGAAATGTGGAAATGGAACTACACCTTGAAAAATGGGTGAGATTTGTGTTTTAGAATGAAAGGAAAAAGAATATTTTATTGAGCTTGCTTCCATGAAAGCAAACATTATCCATGTTCTGCTCACTGATAAGTTTCCTTGGTACTGCAATAGATATTTCTTCAAAACTTGCTAAACAAGTGAGTGAGAGATTTATGAACCTCAATATTTGTGTTTCCACTCAAAGATATTGGTGATCAGAGGGAATCTCCTTTTTTATTTACTTGGACTTTTCAATTTTCTTTTAAAGATGGAGAAACTACTGAAAGAATGTATGTTGCAAAATACCAACTGTTACATTTTTACAGATTTTCAAATAATTATAGTTATTATAATGTAGCAATAAGTGTCTTCTTTCATGAGTTTTATGCTAGAAAGTGAAATTGTGTTTATATGCAGTTCTGCTTAAAATGAGTGTGGTCCCTTTTATCTACATAACCCTGTCCACCATCAGTGTGTGGTCCAAAGTAGTGGTGTTCGCTTGTGTAGACAGTGGAAGGGCCTTATTTCCTTCACCGTATTTCCTTCAGTAGGGTACTTAAAATTCAAAATTAAAAACCCAAAGATTTGTGGCATGAAATTGAGACAGCCTGGCCATGCTTTCATGTATACATTCAGTCCATCGATGTTCTTTTCTTTTTCTGAATTTTTCCTATGCTTCCATGTTCCACGGATATGACAAAGCAGTGAGACAAAGAAGTCTTCCTTATCTATCAGATGATGATAAGCAGCTTAAAGCAATGAGAAGTAAAGATGAGAGTGACAGGGAAATGTTTGGTGATTATGGAAAGCTGTGTTGATAAGATATTTGAACAAGAATCTAAAAGAAATGGGTAAGTCACAGAGACAAGTGGATAAAGAAATGAATTATTTGAGTATCCCTCTACAAGATGTGGTGCATGGGCCAGCAACACAGACAATTTTTAACAAGTCAGAATTTGTCAGATTCCCAGATGACTTGTGCTCATATTAGAGAAGTGAAAGTTTGTCCATGCACACAATGTCATTTGATACTACTATGTTCAGCTTCCTCTATCTGAAGCACCAAGAGGTCACATAAAGCTGTATTAACAAGTTTCATTTCTGGTGTGTGCCATCCAATGATTGGTCCTAACTCATTTGTTTCATTAGGGATGGATACAATTTCAGGGGATTTCAGAAGCTCATGTGTCATTTCAGTTTGCATATTTCTTCCCTATAAACATAGATTATCAAGAAAGTTCATGGTTTTGCTAGAACTCCTCAGGTAGCGAGACATTGAATCCGGTCAGGTGTCATTGACTACAGTGTGGCCTCTACTGAAGGTAAGGAATGAAACAGAAAGATAAGATGAAGAAACAATGAATCCCTTCCTGGAAGATACCTCTATATTCCAAATCAAAGTCTTTAAGACACCACTATAAAACTTCTTAGAGTGATTTATTATTTTTTAAATCAGAAACTCATTTAAATAATCTTGCTCATACCTCCTAAGTCATAAAGCTAATTCCAAAGGAATAGAATGCATTTCTTTTATCAAAAAGTGAAACCCTGATCTTACTGGGACTACCCACTGACTATGAGCTTGAAGTTAATATGTAGCTACAGAAAATAGGTGAGCACATATACATACATAGAAGAAACTGATTTACAATGCGAGCTGTAATCCTTTCTTTAAATCAATGTATCTACAGGTTTGTGCATATGCATGAGCAGCTGTTGCATGTAAAAGGGTTTTACCAAGGCAAATAATTGTATCTTAAATGCTCAGGCAAGACTGGCAAAATCCAGCTGTGAAACTTGGTCAGAAATTACAACAAATCAGGGAGTATTTAAGAAGAGCAACCTCTGGACAAGAAGGGAATACTTGCTTCCTAGTGTAGACCTTGAGCTAGTTTGTCCTCAGGAGCCCATTTTCTCACATGTTTTCAAATGGATAAGGTAGGTGAGATATTTCCAGGAGAATCCATATAGATATTTAAATTCAGACTCAAAAAACAAAAGAATCCTTGATTTCAGCTGAAAGAGCACCATAAGCTCCATTATTTGAAAGTTTTCTCACAAACATTGTATATTCTCTTCATAGCTTCTAATGTGTAAGAATAAATGAATGAACTAGAATATCTGTAGTTTAACTACAATCACTACTATATAACAAATTAGAGTTGTTAGGGTCCTTCAAGATGATCTCTTCTGGACACTGAAGTCCAGACAGTGTCCAGATAACAAGAGGTTCTATCTTAAAGCTGCAATAGCTCCTGAAGCAGAGGCTAGTTAAGCAGTCCCTGGTCTCCTTATTCTTTTGAATTCACTATATTTGCTAAGAATTCTGTGTGCTTAAACATAATCCAGTAAGAGCTTTATAATCTAAGAACACAAGGAGGAAAACAAAAACCTCTCAGGGTGGGGCCAGGGCTTCCTCATTTTATTATCATGTCTAATTGATAACTGCAAATTGCTGTTGTTTATGTATCATGGTTAATATTAGATGTGTAAGCAATTATTTTTAATTTAAAAATACATGCCAGACTGGAAATATTAATGCTTTACTAAATACCTCAAATATATTATGATTTCTTCTTCTCCATTAAAACTCACTCATGCACTACTCTTCATCCATCTGGCCATCCATCCCACTAACTCATCTCTCGTCATTGAGCTCATCCTTATATGCTCTACATTGTCCAATATAATACATTTCTCAATATGTTACATAAACTTTGGCTTTATTAATGAGTGATATATTATAATTTTTAATTAGGAAAGAAGTTTCACATGACACTAGAATTTGTATTGTTTAGCAATGTGTTTATCTGTCTATCTATTCCCACTCCCCCAATATACACACATATAGTAATAGATAATACTATTAAACCAGCAAATAAAAACTCTCCCAAGGACTGGAGAGATGGCTCAGAGGTTGAGATCACTGGCTGCTCTTCTAGAGGTCCTAAGTTAAATTCCCCGCAACCACATGATGTCTCATGACAATCTATAATGAAATCTGGTGTTCTCTTCTGTCATGCAAGCAGAGCACTCTTTCCCTAATGTCTTAGTTGTCTTTGTTTCCTACTTATAGAACTATAGGACATGACTATGCAATGTATATAGATTCATGGGAGTTTCTCTTCATAAACCTTGATCATCAATGATGTTGAGTCTGTCTTCTTATGCCAAAAAGCCACTTTGGACCTGGTTCAATTCAGCCAGAATAGAAGCAGGCATCACTTTTTTGACAAAGAAATCTCCACTGACCTCATTGTCTATTCTTGGAATGTTAAATATCAAACTCACATCAAAGTGACTAAAATCTTCTGTTGTTTTTGTTAATTTGGAGGGGGGATGTCTCTTGGCATCTACCAACATAAATTACTCTGTTGTGCCCAAATTCTGAACCCCAAAATCACCAAGAGGCCCATTTCGATGCAAAAGCAAAGAGTCTTTTATTGTAAATGTTTAACGAGCTAACCCCATTAGCTCGGGCCCTTCACCTCGCCACCATGGCAAATGGCTGAAGAAAAGACCCCAAGCAACCTTGAGGCAGGGACCTTAAAGTGCAGCACAAGGGGAGTGTCTAGGGGTATGAAACAATTTCAGGATTGGTGCGCTTCCAGGTTTGGGTGACCTGCCCTGTGTTGATTGGTCAACTGGTTGTTATGGCCCATAAGCCCTCCCAGGGTGGTTGCTATGTTCTGCACGTCACTGTTGTGCCCTATCCGTAAAGCACACCCCCAGAGCCGTAAAGCACAGGCCTGTCAGCTAACTTCTGATTGGTTCCTTGCCACGAGGAGGGCATCTGACCTCCTAGTGACCAGGACAGGAGCCGCAAGGCCATGCAAGCACATGTTAGCCTGTAATGGCTGCTAAAACGGGGGACTCCTCACTACAACTCAATGCTAGAAGGAGCCAAATAATCCATGTGCTGGAAATACTCTGACAATAATGGTAGATCCACACCTACCATTTGCCACACTTAAATCAAAAGCGAGGAAATAAATATCTTTAAAAGCATTGCTTACTATATTCCTATCATGGAAAGAAAATAGTCTTTACCAGTCAATCCTTCCATTTTATACAGAAGTTCATGTTTCAAGAGACAATGAGGAAGGGGGGTACAAACCCAGAAGGATTAAAATATCTGTTAAACTCGGTCCATGTTCCTGGTGTTTAGTAGACTTCACCAAAACGCCTGATTAAAATAGCCTCTTACTTAAGCTGGTTTGAAATTTTAGCAGCAAGTAATGAAGCATTTGTTTCTCCAGCCCATTATTCTATAGTTAATGCCTTATTGACCATACTCAAGACACACCCCTTTTCTGAACACTGATTCCCTGTGGTTAGAGATTGATTTTGTGGGATAGAGGAGTGAAGGCTGGTACAATGGTTGAGATTCAGTCAGATATAGCCCTGCTGGCCTGAAACTAACTATGGTAAGATTTTCCTTAAGCTCTTGAGCTGACATTTTATGAACTTTAACTTATAGCCTCTTCTAATTAAGCATGTTATCAAAAATAAAAATTATAGTAAGCAGGTAATTCCTCAGTGTCCTCTTTTTCTTTCTCGCCTTTAAAGGTGTAGAAATTCTGCTTTCACATACAGAAAGGAAGGACTTATAAGTTGCTCTGTGCTCAATGGGATTTGAACTTTTTAAGTTTAATACAAATAGAAGTGCTTATTTTTTAGGGAGTTTTAAATTAACAACTTATTGTGCACAGCTCTTAGTTTGTAGGTCCATTGTATCCAAAGCTTACCAACTCCATAAATTAAACTATAATTCCTGAGCTTTAACATAAATTAATTGAGGCTGAAAGGAAATAATATAAGAAAAATCTATTTCAGGAAATCAAGTATAAAGAATGCTGAGATAATGGAGGTATTTTGAATTCTCAGAATTACAAATAGTAGCAGCTTTTATATAGAAAAACCAAACCTAGGGAAGATAAAGTACCCATCTTTAATATGCTTCATGGAATGCTAATTCAAATGGGATTCCTGGTAGACTCATTGATTCTACTGGCTAAGTCTATGAGAAGCAAGACTATCCAAACTACTTTAGTTCAAGATGACTTTCTTAAGCCTCTCTGTTTGCTCAGATATATCATTTCCCCGCTGCTAGAAGTAACGTTCTTTATTAATCAAGAGTGGCATACACGCTGGAAACATTAAGTAGTGGCAGAGCAAAACCAATTCATTCCATCTTCATTCAGCTGATATTCATTAAATGCTTCCAATAACTGGCAGGAAGCCCTGGCTATCGAGGTAGAATTGGTAGGAGTAACAGATATGACCACTTCCCTAATGGGCCTACAGGCAGATCAATAAAACCTTCCTGGTGAGTTACAGAAGCTGCTGTGCATGGTATAGAGACAGAAGAGAACATGAATACTGAGTGTTGATCGTTAGCACTTACATACCCAAGTGTATGCAAAACCAGATCACATGGAATTTCATGACCTAGATTGGAAAGTCAAGAAAGCAATCTCTAATACTTTTTCTAATCTGAAGGGTTAGTAGGAATTAACTTGTCAAGGCATAGTGGAAGTGATGAGGAAAAATGTTCTCAGAGGAAAAAGCCTGTGAATTCAGTCTATGGAAGAGAAAGGGCTGCAGGGACTGAAAGCAAACCAGAGAAAGCTGGAGAAACACAAGATGTAAGAAGAGAGAGAGAGAGAGAGAGAGAGAGAGAGAGAGAGAGAGAGAGAGAGAGAGAGAGAGAGAGAGAGAGAGAGAGACTGTGTCACACAAGATGTAAAGTTTGGGTCTTCCCCTGAAATCAATGATAGGTTATTGAAATGTTTTAAACCTCACGATGGTGGGATAAGATTTGCTATTCGAAATATGTCTACTAAATGGAGAATGGTTTATCAGGCACTGTATAAGTCGGAGTAGACTACAGAATCCCCAATCTGGGGAATATTAACTCTCTGAAGCCTCTGGTGAATGCCTGACAACACCTAGATCAATAACCACATGCAGTGAAAAATTGTATGAATCCTTTCCTACTTCTGCACCCACCCAAAATATCTTAACCCTTGAACTGACAAAATGGCTCAGTAGGTAAAGGTGCTTGGTACCAACCATTAAATGTGAGTTTGATCCCTGGGAGCCACACAGTACAAGGAGAAAGAAGACTGCTACAAGTTTTCCTCTGACCTCTACACCTATGCTATGGAACATGTACATTCATAAACATGTAAGTACACACACAGACACACGCAATACAACAAATAAATGTAATATTAAAAACTTAATCTTAATTCCTTATTGTACTGAGACTGTTTTTAGATGACGATTGACCATGAGTCATTGAAATTGCAGAAAAAGAAATCTGACTATTCCAGGTGAGAAATAATGTTGGCTAGATCAAAGGTGTAGCAAAATAGGAAGAAGTTAGACATATCTGAGATGAGAATAGGCAATAAAACCATTAGATTCACAGACAGGCTTAGTAAAGATACATTAATTCAGTTGGCCTCATGATGCACATCTGTGATCCCAACAGTTGAAAGATGGTGGCAGGAGGATCAGGAGTTTACAGCCAACTTGAGCTCATGTAAAATTTAAAACTAAAGGGAAAACTTTGGGAGTCTGAGCATCTTGAGTTTGAAGTTTTGTTCTGGGAAAATTATGGCAACAAACTGACATAAAGGCAGGTAGAAATTACTAGCTGTGAAGCCTAAAATTAGTGACAGCCTCTCTATTGTAGGTAGGCGTGGATTTACCTTTCAGAGTTGATAGCAGAATTGGAGAAAATAGCCATAGAATATTTGGAATGTGATAGACTAACCCTTAGAATGTGATTTCCTTCCAGCGTGGCATGTGTGTGAGCACTGTGTGCTCCAGTCTGCTCTGATCGGGACATAGCTATGTGTAACTCTCCATCACTGATCTTTGGATCTGGAAGTGCAGTGATATGGGCTCTTGTCTAGCACTGACAAGGCTCAGGGTCTGATCCCCAGAACCACAAGGAAAACGTCAATCTTTAATATTAAAAATAGTTGCTTGGGACTGAAGCGTTACCTCATCAGTCAAGAGCACTAACTGCTCTTGCAGAGGACCTGTATTCTGTTCCCAGCACCTACATGGCAGCTAACAAATGTCTGTAAGTCCATTTCCAGGGGATCTAACATCCTCTTCTGGCCTCCGGGAGGATCATGCATTCACAAAGTGCACATACACACCTGCACGTGAAATATTCATACACATAAAATAAAAATAGGTAAAAATGAAATAAATTTAAAAACTGGTTGCTTCATTAGAACTGACGTCCAGGCTACTTCAAAATAAACCACCCTTAGTTTTGTTGTGGTTTCTGAAAGAAAAAATAAGTAAATAAACAAATGCCTTATCCAGATGAACCTAAAAATTGGCCTTGAAATTATTTTAGGTATGGAATACACTAAGTAAAACATAAAATATTGACTACCACAAGAATAATACTTTTTCCCCAAAGTCAGAATAATAGCATAAATATTGAATTTTTCTTTTAATATGACCACCATAATACCCAGTGTACTATAAATTACCAAGGGTACAAGTATCACAAAAGAAACTTCCATTTAATTGTTCTTCATTAATTGCTATGGCTTTTTAGAAAAAAATGGAAATTTAATATCTTTTAAAGAGGTCATTAGGATCCAAAGGGATATGAAATAAGGTTAAAATCACTCCTTGAAAACATGGACAATTGTTAATTTGTTTCACACAATAAACATCTTCACATGATAATACTTATTATAATCTTTCTTCATTATATGACACTTTTGTCTTAATTTCTCCTGTGTAAGATCATCAAGAAATGACCTTATAAAATGACTGACTTCTTAGTAATATAGGTAATTATATTCCCTTTGATCTGATTATTTAAATATTCCTATCTTCCTTTTAATCATTGAATTTATTTTTTTTTTATTTTATTTTCCAGTTTAAATTTAGATAAGAAACAAGGTTGCTTCACAAGTCAGTTCCAGGTCCCTCTCCCATTCCCTCCCTTCCTCCCGTGCCCTCCCCCCCCCCGTTATCCCCTCATTTCTCCAGGGAGGGTGAGGCCCTCCATGGGGGTGTGCATAGTGTGTCATTTCATATAGGGCAGGGCCTAGACCCTTCCCCAAGAGTTCAGGGTGAGAGTGCACCTCACATTGTTCTATGGGAGTCCAAAGTCCGTGTGTATACTTGGGATGGGTACTGATCTGCTGCCCAAGGCTCAATAGATTACCTAGGCCTCTTCACTGACACCCAGATTCAGGGAGTCTTGATCAGTCCCATGCTGGCTTCCCAGGCTAATGTCTGGGATTCAAGAGTTAACCTTTGTCAGGTCAGCTGTTTCTGGGGGTTAAACCAGCCCAGTCTTAATCCCTTTGATCATCAGTCCTCCCTCTCTGTTACTGGCTTTCTTGAGTTCAGCTCAGTACTTAACCAAGGGAGTCTGCCTCTTCTTCGATCAGCCACTAAATAAAGTTTCTGTTTCCCAGACTCTCTGGCCATAGGATTGTAGGCTGGCACTCCCCAGATCTATGTCTAAAATCCATATATGAGAGAGTACATGCCATGTTTCTCTTTTTGTGACTGGGTTACCTCACTCAGGATGGTTTCTTCTAGTGTCATCCATTTGCCTGCGAATCTCATGATTCCATTATTTTTTCTGCTGAATAGTACTCCATTGTATAGATGTACCACATTTTCTCTATCCACTCTTCAGGTGAGGGACATCTAGGTTGCTTCCACGTTCTGGCAATTACAAATAAAGCTGCTATGAACATAGTGGAACAGACATCTTTGTTGTATGAATGGGCATCTTTTGGATATATGCCTAAGAGTGGAGTTGCTGGGTCTTGTGGTAGGTTTATTCCCATTTTTCTGAGGAATCTCCACACTGATTTCCAAAGTGGCTGAACCAGTTGGCACTCCCACCAGCAATGGAGGAGTGTCCCCCTTTCACCACATCCTCTCCAGCATAAATTGTCATTGGTGTTTTTGATTTTAGCCATTCTGACAGGGGTGAGATGGTATCTGAGAGTTGTTTTGATTTGCATTTCCCGGATGGCTAAGGATGTTGAGCACTTTCTCAAGTGCCTCTCAGCCATTTTAGACTCCTCTATTGAAAACTCTCTATTTAGTTCTGCAGCCCACTTTTTAATTGGGTCCTTTGGTGTTTTGGAGACTTGCTTCTTGAGTTCTTTGTAAATTTTGGAGATCAACCCTCTGTCAGATGTGGGATTAGTGAATATTTTTTCCCATTCTGTGGGCTGCCTTTTTGTCTTGCTGACTGTGTCCTTTGCCTTACAGAAGCTTCTCAGTTTCAGTAGGTCCCATTTATTAATTGTTGATCTTACTGCCTGTGCTACTGGTGTTATGTTCAGGAAGCTGTCTCCTGTACCAACTCGTTCAAGGGTACCACCCACTTTCTCTTCTAAGAGGTTCAGTGTGGCTGGATTTATGTTGAGGTCTTTGATCCATTTGGACTTAAGTTTTGTGCATGGCGATAGACATGGATCGATCTGCATTCTTCTACATGCCAGTCTCCAATTATGCCAGCACCATTTGTTGAAGATGCTTTCTTTATTCCATTGTATATTTTTAGCTTCTTTGTCAAAGATCAGATGTTCGTATGTGTGTGGGTTAATACCCGGATTTTCAATTTGATTCCATTGGTCTACCTGTCTATTTTTGTGCCAATACCAAGCGGTTTTCAGGACTATAGCTCTATAATAGAGCTTGAGGTCAGGGATGGTGATGCCTCCGGACGTTGCCTTGTTGAACAGGGTTGTTTTGGCTATCCTGGGTCTTTTGTTTTTCCATACAAAATTGATTATTGTTCTTTCAAGGTCTGTGAAGAACTGTGCTGGGATTTTAATGGGGATTGCATTGAATCTGTAGATTGCTTTTGGCAGGATTGCCATTTTTACTACATTGATCCTACCTATCCAAGAGCATGGGAGATCTTTCCATTTTCTGAGGGCTTCTTTAATTTCTTTCTTTAAAGATTCAAAGTTCTTACGATACAGGTCTTTCACTTGTTTGGTTAGCGTTACCCCAAGGTATTTTATGTTGTTTGTGGCAATTGTAAAGGGTGATGTTTCTCTGATTTCTCTTTCAGCCCTTTTATCATCTGTATATAGTAGGGCTACTGATTTTCTTGAGTTGATCTTGTAGCCTGCCACTTTGCTGAAGGTGTTAATCAGCTGTAAGAGTTCCCTGGTAGAGTTCTTTGGGTCATTGATGTAAACTATCATATCGTCTGCAAACAGTGAAAGTTTGACCTCTTCCTTCCCAATTTGTATCCCCTTGATCCCCCTTTGTTGTCGTATGGCAATAGCTAGAACTTCAAGTACCATGTTGAAAAGGTATGGAGAGAGTGGACAGCCTTGTTTTGTTCCTGATTTTAGAGGAATTGCGTTGAGTTTCTGTCCATTTAGTTTGATGTTAGCTGTTGGTTTACTGTATATAGCTTTTATTATGTTTAAGTATGTCCCTGTTATCCCAGATCTCTCCAAGACCTTTATCATGAAGGGGTGTTGGATTTTGTCAAAGGCTTTTTCAGCATCTAGTGAGATGATCATGTGATTTTTGTTTTTCAGCTTGTTTATATGGTGGATTACGTTGATGGATTTTCGTATGTTGAACCATCCCTGCATTCCTGGGATGAAACCTACTTGATCGTGGTGAATGATTGTTTTGATGTGTTCTTGGATCCGATTTGCCAGTATTTTATTGAGTATTTTTGCATCAATGTTCATGAGGGATATTGGTCTGAAGTTCTCTTTCTTAGTTGTGTCTTTGTGTGGCTTGGGGATCAAGGTTATTGAAGCCTCATAGAAAGAGTTTGGCAAAGACCCTTCTGCTTCTATTGTGTGGAACACTTTGAGAAGAATTGGTATAAGCTGTTCTTTGAATAAGTAATACATATGGTGGGAGATGCTTCCAACAAGCAAAAGGAGAAATGACAGAGTTTTCGTGGCAACTTCCTATTGTCATAAAGTTAATTCTAAGTACTAGAAGATAAAAGGCACTCTAGAGGGAGCACATTTATCTAGAAAAGATACTGTTCTAGGTAATATCTAGTGAGAAAAAATATGTCCACACTGTTATCATCAAAACATGTTATGATAGAAGGAGAAATCATGAACATATTTTCTCTCCTGATATATACATACATACATATGAATATATAAATATACATATTCACATATAAACACACTATATATTATATATATATAAGAAATTGTTTTTTTCTATTTCTTGCCTGTTTGTTTTGTGAAAGTTGTTGATATTGAAAGATCAAATATGTGCTTTTTAAAGGTGTTTCATTATCTGAGCAGTTTAATTTCTCTCACAAGTTAAGCTTCATCATTGCAATTCCAATCTTTGTCTTTTCTGTGAACAAAAATATGAAGTAAAAATTTACAGAGATCCTAAGACTGTGGAATGAGATATTAATAACATGCAAATATAATATCTAAACATAAAATGTTAAGTGTCTTAATTAATAAAATAACTAATTTTTAGGAGGTAAACATGTATTTGTCAAGGATTCACTACATGTGAGGCTTTGTTTTCTTAGATACTTTTGAGCCAAAATCACATATCCAAGTATCTGCCCCCTCTGAAAATCCCCTTCCTTGCTATTGTCTATCCTTGAGCATCTCCTTACTAGCTATAGTCTATCCTTGCATGCTATGTTCAAATGATACCAAATTGACATTAACCTGACCTATATTCTTAGTTCTAAATCGGCAGAGGGGGTGCACATGTGCTTGGAGCACATATAGAAGTAGTTCTTTCCTTCCATATTTATGTGATTTCAGACCTTGAGCTCCGGTCTCCTGGATTGCACAGCAAGCACTTTTACCCTCTGAGCCATCTCACCAGCCTGGTGTTTCAGCTTCTGTCCCTCAGATACTGATATTCCAACTCTCCCTAATTCCCTTCTTCCTACTCCCTCTGTTACTTCTGTGTCTTGTTTGTCATATTTTCTCCTTCCATCTTATACTTAATAGAAACAAATATCAAACCTCTTCATAAACCATGAGCTTCAATGGGGAAGATAATGAAATGCACAAGAAAGGCACAGTCAAAAGTGATTGGTAATGATTAATCAATGAAGATTTGTGTCGCAGTGGTTTTCTGTTTTTTATTGAAAAAAATTATACAATATATTCTGATCACAGTTTTCCCTCTACCAACTCCTTTTAGATTCTTCCCACCTCCCCATCCAACCAACGCCATGTCTTTCTTCCTCTCTAGAAAGCAGTGAAGCAAACAAACAACAACAACAAAAAAAAAACAAAATAAAATAAGCATCCCCACCCCAAAAGAGCACAAGAAATCAGAAACCATAATTTATAAGCAAAATACCAGTAAGACAAAAAATGCTGCCCAATGGCCGGGCGGTGGTGGCGCACGCCTTTAATCTCAGCACTTGGGAGACAGAGGCAGGCAGATCTCTGTGAGTTCGAGGCTGGGCTGGACCGACAGCCTCCAAAACAATACAGAGAAACCCTGTCTCATAAAACCAAAAAAAATGCTGCCCAATCAAAGCAATATAAGAAAAAAAAGTCTACAAAAATACACTGAGTTCATTTTGTGTTAGTCATCTATTTCTGCACATGCGGCCTGGTCTGAAGTGTTGTTTGTATACCCAGTGAGACTCCATTGAAGAAAACAACTTTCTTCCTCTGAAAGTAGATGTTTATTGGAGATTGCTTATTCATTAAGGATGGGAGCTCATGTCCACTTCCCACTCCCAGAATTGGGACCCAGTGTGGCTTGAACTGTGCATGTGAGAACAGTCAATGTGAGTTTATGTGTATGTCAATCCTGTTGTGTCTTTAAGGCTGTTCTCCCAGTATCTCTTAGCCCCTCTGGCTCTTAAAACTTTTCTATATCTTATTCAGCACAGCTTCTTGAGCCCTGATGGGAGGAATTTGATGAAGACACTGTATTTAAGACTGAATGTTTCAAAACCTCTCAGTTTCTGCTTATTGTCCAGTTATGATTATCTGTGTTGAGAGGGAGCTATTGCAGAGGGAACTTCCCTAATCATGACTGAGATAGGCACTGATCTGTGTTCCAGCCTGGTATGGCCAATGGAGGTCCCAGGTAGAAGGTCAGCATTGGTTTTTCTTAAACCTAAGCATTATGAAAAGGGATTGGACTGTGTAGAAGCCGAATCCATTCCTTAAAATAAAGATAAAAATAAGTGAGAAACAATTGAGCACCAAAAAGGAGCCACAAATGATGTGCTCTACAACACCAAGAATGATCCATGTCAATGCATTCAAAAGCAACAACAAATAAATATGGAGAAAACATGTAGTACTAATAATTATCATCATTATGGAGTAACTGGTATGTCTAAATTTGATATGTCTTATGCCATTTAAACCCCTAAGGTATTACAGACATGGCTAGATCTTTATTTTTCAGATGAGGGAATAAAAATCTGAGAAAAGTTACATGATAATTAGGTACCCAAGACAAGATTTCCACAGTGGTCTGCCTGGCTCTCTTGCCCATTGACAATGCCAACCGCATCTCCCAGCAGGAAGATCTTAACCACCACTCTTTGGGTCCTCACTTAGCCCCCTCTGCTTTTGAAAGGTGTAAAAGGTCATGGTCTTACAACTAATGGAAGTGAAACGCTTGGATTTCATAGCACTTCCCTTGAAAGCCTCATTAAATTTGTATCTGCAAGGCTTAAGCTCTGCCAAGCTGCACTGTGCGGCTGAGCCTGCTCCAGAACTCCCCTTGACTCTGAGAAAGCACTTTCAAATTGGCAAGATGTTGTGTAATAAAATACACACCAAGTGTCTGAGCAATTGAAGGAAAGAGGGTAGTGATTAGGGTTTAAAACTGGATATAAAAAGAATTCAGACTACCACCGAAGTACAGATTTCTGAATGTCATTCGTTCTAAATGGAACTGTGATTAGAGAGAGGGGGGAAAACGACATCTGAAAAGGTCATGAAAAGAAAAATAGTAGCAATTTTGAATTTCAGTTAAATGGCTGGGGCATCACGAATGGAAATGCTCTCCCTCACTCTGTCCTGTTGTAGAGGCTGCTGGGATAACACAAGTCTTGCAATTACCCAATGCTGCATGTTGGCTTGATAATTAGTGAATTCTGTTTGAACAAAATCATGCCAAATTATATAAAGGGTGTTGCTGTGGGACTGTAAAGTCTATCTCAAGGCAGTAGCAAAACAAAGAGGGGGTAAAAGGAAAAATATATGTATATCAGAAAAATAAAAAGGAGAAGGTTTATTGTCAGTAAATATCCATTGTCTCTAGAAACAGTGTGAGACTATGACTTAATAGGCTTCCTTAATATATGCTTCAGAAAAAAATGCTTGAAAAGAGAGACAAAGAATATTTGAGAACAGAGCCGGAATTGAAAGCAATGCTTCTGCTACCTTGTAGCTGCACAACGTTTTCAAAGTCATTTAGCTTCTGTAACCTTCAGATTTCTCTTCTATAAAAAGAGGCTAATAACACACTAAAATAGGAAAGTTAAAGCTGACAAGGACCTTATGCATGCCATACATTATCCTATATATTCTAATACTCTCATTCCTGTAAGTCCTAATTAAGCTATGAGATGGAAGTTATGACTGTCCCCACTTTTCTTTATAAGAAATGATTCTCTTTAGCTGAGGTTGACCTTGAACATCGAACCTACTTGTCTTTGCCTCCTGAGTGCTGGGATTTCAGGGTGAGTTCCATGCCCATTTATGCCATGTCCAGGACACTGTCTGTGGAGGCAGGCACTCTACTATTGAACTGTATCTCCAGTCTCGACCCCCCATTTTAGAGAGGAAGAAACTGAGTCACAATACAATTAAATAACTTCCCCTAAGGCTACACAGAAGAAAACCATGAGGAGCTGTGTTCTGCTGTTGGTTCACTATTTCTCTTGGTAAAATAAAGGTCTGTTTTAATTTCTTCATAGCTCTATGAAGGCATTCACAGCATTTACTATATATAACTACCATTTATTTTTTTCTTTTTGTTGTTGTTTATCTGCCAATGATCTCCCTAGATCTCAAGTAGAGGGACAATTTCACTGCCTTACTGATTGGCATAACTTTAGCAACTAAAATTGTAGCAAGCATTCAGTATTCACTATATTGTTTTTGGTATGTTGTATTATAATTGCAGTAACTACTGGAGTATAATAAATTATAAAGGATGATTGAAGGATCAGATTTTAATATATATGTGTATAAGAAAAGATCCTAAGACAAAGTAGAATGTAAAAAGATGGATAATAGAGAGTCCTGGCACTCTCAAAGATGAATGCAAGGTTTGTTTACTAAAGATATTCTTGGCAATTACAGGGCACATATGGTTTTTCTCAACTGTCCTCAATGGAATTAGAGACAGACACAGTCTCATTTTCCAAACTGATAAGAAGAAAGAACACAGTGACTTCAGCATTATTGTGGAGCCAAAAAGAAATACCAAAGACAGACAGACTTAACTCATTACTCACTGTGAAAACAAGCAAGTGAAGTCTCCCAAGTTTAATCTTAATAGTCATGGTGTTTAGAAGAAGAAAATATGATAATAGTCGATGTCAGTACCTAAGTATCTGAGCACAAAGCAAAAAGTTAAGGACATAACATGGGCATTACGATACGCAGCACTGAAGAGTCTGTGGGCACCTGCTTTTCATTTATTAGCTACATATACACTCCAGATAAGCATGGCCCATCACTTCACTGTCTATGTGGTTCCAATGCCTTTGCTTTCTGTTAGTGGGATAGGAGATGATTTCTCTCCTTCTAGTTAGAGAAGGCCATTTGAACAGTGATTGCTTTCCTGTTCTGGCCTTTGCTGGACACTGAGAACAAGGACATAGCTCCCATTTGCAAATCTCACAAAGGGCCAATGTCTTCTGTGCCTGCCTAATGGATTGTTCTACATGCTGAACTCTACTCTGTGTTGACGACATTAGCTTCAAACTCTGGAACTCTGCTAAAACTGAAGGCTAAGAGGGAGAGTCCAGATATACTCTTTCAATGTATATTCGAAGGCAACCCCAAAGCAAAAGCTACTTTCCTGTCTAGACACAAAACAACAACATAAGAACCCTAACTTTGGTTAATAATATGTTGTATCAAAAATATAGATATATGGAATTTAAAAAGTCAATCATTCTCCTCTGAAAGACAAAAACTAAGACATCAGAATCACATATAATACAAATCTGACCCTCTCATTTTTTTATTAATTTCCCTAACTTAAAAGATAGAAAGCAGGGCTGGAGAGATGGCTCAGTGTTTAAGAGCACTGGTTGCTCTTCTAGAGGACCTGGGTTCAATTCCCCAGACCCACATGACAGCTCACACCTCTCTGTAAGTCCAGTTCCAGGGCTTATGACACCCTCAAACAGGCATACATGCAGGCAAAACACCAATGAACATAAAATAAATTACAAAAAAGATATAAAGCATTTGCTTTTGATACTATATCTCATTAAGATGTTAATTATTCATCCTAAGAGTTTGGAAGTAGGTTGACATGCAACAGTGAGAGGTCCCTCATGGCATTCATTTGGCTACTTGTGTTTTTCAATGCTAGGACCAAGAACAAAAGAAGGAGAAAGAAAGTATGGAAGAAAGGATGAAAGAACTAAAAGGAAAATCAGCTCCCAGCCCCTTTTCCTCACATCAGTACTCTGTATCCTGGGGATTGCAGGGCAAGGGAAAAAACCATTTTAAGGCTATAATGAAATACATATTTTGAGCAACGTGTTAAAGCTCTTTCCAGAAGCCTGGATTTTATCCAAGTCACTTACATCTAGGATGTATATCTTCTCCACCTGCCATCACCTACCAGCCTAAGTTTCTGCAGACTGGGGCTGAGTTTCTCACATCAGAGACAGACCAAATTCATCTTGAACTCAAAAGAACTGTCTAGGCAGTGGCTGAAATAAAGAGCATCTGTTGAGTGAATAAAGAGGCATTGAGGGTAAATGGCCACAGCATACCATGGAGCCAGACTCCCTGGAACTGAATCCTAGACCTGTCAGTTATCAACTGTGAAACTTTCAACGAGGTACTTTCTCTAGGTAGCAGTCTCCTCAATTAAAAATTGAGTTAACCTTATAAAATCATATTAAGATTAAATGAGTTGATATTTATCAGCCTCTAGAATAGTACCTTGATAATAACAAGTTCTAAATGTTGACACAGATGAGACTATTATCCAACTTCACTACCAAGGCAAGATCAAGGAGATTAGACTCCTAATCTGTGCACAAATCCTGGAGGCATTGACCTGGGGAGAGGGGGTCACAGTTTCTCTTCAGCACCAGTTATTCACATTGCTTTCATATGATGCTTGCTCAGATACATCCATTCATCTCCCCACCACACACACACACATGGATTAAATATCCACAGTACATCATCACTCTTTGGGTTCAGGAGCTGAGAATGACAGGGCTGAATGAAAACTGTTCCCTTCCCCTGCCAACAATTATCACCCCTACCCACACTGTGATTTTCCCCCCAGCTCAATACTTGTATCAGGGAAGCTAGAAGTCAGTGTTTGGTTATTTATGGCTGTAGAGTTGTGATATTCATAAGCTGGTATGAGACACGTTCCCATTCACTGAGAAATGGCTTCCCCTTCAATCCATCCATAGTCATAATCTACATACATAAGTTTTTCCCTCTATATCTTGGCCAGTTTTGTTTTGCCTAACAATATGGAACTACTTTATAAGAACATGAAATCTGACACATATTACTCAATATTTTAAAAACTAAATTCTTAGCCAGAAAATCGAGGGAGAGAATGTGGCATCAAGAGAAACATTGTAAAAGCCAATGAGTCTAAATAAAGGGAATTTTTAAAGAATGGGAAATGGTCCTGGCATAGTTAATTCTGAATCTAAGTTCATCTAGGATAAAGTACAGTTACATATTATTCCATTGATCAGCTATAACAAGTATCCTTAACTGAGAAATGTGATAATATGAATAAAACATGCAAATTTTTGTTAGTTTTGTTTTTATTTTTGAGACAGGGTTTCTTTGTGTAACAGCCTTGGTTATAGTAGAAGTTATTTTGTAAACCAGGCTGGCCTCAAACTCACAGAGATCTGCCTGCCTCTGCCTCCTGAGTGCTGTGATGAAAGGCATGAACCACCACTAAAACATGCATTATATTATGATAAAATCATCATAATTCATATTTTCTTGGAATTCATCTGGCAAAGAGTCACATAATATATGTGAGGTGGACTTCTTTGTATGCACTCGAGATAATGCCATTATTCTATTTACAAACAAGAGAACAACTTGAAGTTAAAGTGTGTGTGTGGGAATGAAGCTATCATAGAAATCTCCTTGAATCAAAGTGATTTATCAAAATCTCAGCCTCAAATTTCAGCTCATTAAATATATTGCTAAGATGGTATATATATGTCTAGTTGAAAATTAATGTTCCAAGCCCAGTTTAGGGGTCTTTTCCTTCAGGAGTGGGCAGGGAGATTGCAGCTTCAAAAGCCAAAATGGCAGGTAAAACAGAAAAAAAAACAAAACAAACAAGCAAACAAAAAATAAATAAAACCTGCTAGCTTTTCTAATCTAACCTCTATCACAGAACCTTACTTGGATCATTAGAGTTTCTCAGATGTTATAACATGAAAATGCTTGTGTGTGTTGTCGTCATTTTAAGTAGTATAGTAATTCCCAAACTCATGCACAGCACAGAGTGTAATAGTCAACAAAATCTTTATAGCAAAATGTAAGGCAATCGTTAGCTTATGATGGCAATTACATTTTGATAACATGATTAGGCTGAAAAGGGACAATTCAGCTACAGCATGGTTGTCCATGTGTTGTGAGGTGGCATCAGAAAGCTGTTAGCAAGGGCCAGATGCATATTAAAAACATCTGCACAGATGTTGACCTATAATCCCAGCACTCTGGAGCTTGAGTGCTGTACAGTCAAACTGTGTCTCTAACATCAAAACAGATAAGAAAGAAAGTGAAGGGGCGAGGGAATGGTGGGGAAGGGAGGGGAGAGAGAGGGGGAGAGAAAGGAGACAGAGAGAGAAAGGAGAGGAGAGGAGAAGAGAGGAGAGGAGAGGAGAGGAGAGGAGAGGAGAGGAGAGGAGAGGAGAGGGGAGGGGAGGGGAGGGGAGGGGAGGGGAGGGGAGGGGAGGGAAGAGATACAGAATGAATGAAAGGGAGAGGGGAATGCAGGGGCAGGGAAAGGAGGAGAAGAGGATGATGGGATGTTAAAATAACTATTTGATTTAGCAGTAGCAGGTACATTTTTGGAAATTAGCAGAAATAAAGGATCATACATCTGAATTAGCAAAGAAATCTTACATATAAGATCAAGAAGACAGGTGTGATGGCACATGCTTGTAATTTTAGCACTCCAGAGGCTGAAGCAGTAGGGGTATTATGAATTAAAGAACATCCTGGACTATATAGTAAATTCAAGCTAACTTGGCCTCCAATAAGAAGTAAAATGAAGGGATCTGACTTTGTTAGTCTGTAAAACAGCTAATGTTTGGTTTTCGTCACTTGTGTAAAAAGCATTTCTTCATGTATTTCATTTTTCTTTTCTTTTTCCTTTTTCTTGAGTCCTTAAACAATCTAAGAGTTAGACAATGGACCACGAGCCTCTTAACCAGTACAGCAGTGTGCTCTGCATAGTGCAGAAGCACTTGCTCAGTGTTCCTCAAACAATAGTAGTAACTTCATGGTTAGGTGGTAGGTACCAGAGAAAATTTCATGCCAAGTAAGAATTAGAAGAGAATGATATCAATATTCAATTAAAAAGTCATTAAACCTAAGTAATGTTTGTCCCAGGCTGTGTGCTAGACAGTGTGTTTAGAAGGGTGAATGAGACAGCTGCAGGCCTCAAAAT
Source organism: Mesocricetus auratus (assembly GCF_017639785.1). Lineage (NCBI taxonomy): Eukaryota > Metazoa > Chordata > Mammalia > Rodentia > Cricetidae > Mesocricetus > Mesocricetus auratus. Next base: position 106,153,006 of record NW_024429182.1, on the reverse strand, counting down.
GCAATATCCGTTCTGAAACACACAGCCAATGAGCTGCCAGGATGACTCAGCAGGCGACATCTTACACAGCCGTTTGTGTTGTTGGATGGAGTCTAGAGAAGTTAGTAATTGAAGTTGAGATCTGAGGGGTTCAGCTGGGGCAGTGGGAACCTGTGAAAGGGAATGGCAGTTTAAAGAGAAGGATCAGCGTATACCCAAAGCCCCAGAGATGCAAGAATAAGTGTGGTTCAAAGATAACCACTATAATTTTTGGCACCACCAAAATCTTGACAAGGAATACCTTATAAATTCAAAGTGAATCTTTGAAGAAAGTTTAAACAGACTGGTTATTTACAAAAAAGTAAGCAAGTTATAATAAAACCCAACAGACTCCCAGCACTGTTACCTGTGGGAAAGTGATATCCTTCTCCTGAGACAGGAAAAGGCAAAAATAAAAGAAGGGAGTTTCTTGACCTCAGAAATGTTCACCTGCCAAGACTGAGATCCTGCTATTGGGGATCAGTGGACAAATGTTCACCATCCCTCCTTCCCCATCCCTCCTTCCTGCCTCCGGCTATTTTCCCCTTACCAAACCCAGAAGAAGACACACATGGCCATGTTTATTGGTTTCTCTGGTGCAGAGCAAGGTTAAGAGGAATGGAGAGTTGAAAGGTCAACAAGCATCAATCTGATAGGGAAAGGACACTTAAACTTTGAAAGGCCCCTTATCTTTTTTTTTTATTTTAATTTTAAATAGCTTGTTTTACATGTCAATCCCAGTTCCCTCTCCCTCCCCTCCTCCCGCACTCCCCTTCCACCCTCCCTCCCACCCTATTGCCAAATCCTTCCACATAGGGGATGTCTAGAGTCTATCATTTTACTCTTGGTAGGGTCAAGGCACTCCCCTAAGAGTCCAGGCTGAGAGAGCATCTCTCTTTGTGCTATAGGCACATGAAGACAGATTGTATACCAGGGATAGACACTGATCCACAGCTCAGAGCCCCATAGGTTGTCCAGGCCTTCTCACTGACACTCACATTTGGGGGGGTCCAGATCAGTCCCATTCTGGCCTCCCCACTGTCGGTCTGGGGTCCAAGAACACTCCCCCTGTTCAGATCAGCTGTCTCTGCTGGTTTTGCCAGCCCATTCTTTGCCAATTTGCTCATCATTCCTCTCTCTCTGTCACTGGGTTCCTTGGGTTCAGTTCAGTGCTTAGGCCCCGTATCTTGATGGAAGAAGTCTGTCCTTTATCCCAAGGATGAAGAGGAATTAAAAGATCAAACAAAGGGAGCACTTCAAAAAGACCTTTTCGAGGTCACTCCAGAGTGACCTCGAGTGATCTAAAGGTATAACATCAATTGGCAAGCTAAGCAATAGTGGAGGGACCACCTCAAATGCCCATTCCTGATAATGAACTTGATGTCTATAACCATCCGGGAGCCTTCATCCTGTGACTGATGGAAGCAGAGGCAAACACACAACTAATCACTGAACTGAACCCAAGGAACCCAGTGACAGAGAGAGAGGAGTGATGAGCAAATTGGCAAAGAATGGGCTGGCAAAACCAGCAGAGACAGCTGATCTGAACAGGGGAGTGTTCTTGGACCCCAGACCGACAGTGGGGAGGCCAGCATGGGACTGATCTGGACCCCCCAAATGTGAGTGTCAGTGAGAAGGCCTGGGCAACCTATGGGGCCCTGAGCTGTGGATCAGTGTCTATCCCTGGTATACAAACTGTCTTCATGTGCCTATAGCACAAAGAGAGATGCTCTCTCAGCCTGGACTCTTAGGGGAGTGCCTTGACCCTACCAAGAGTAAAATGACAGACTCTAGATATCCCCTATGTGGAAGGATTTGGCAATAGGGTGGGAGGGGGGGGGAGGGGAGTGCGGGAAGAGGGGAGGGAGAGGGAACTGGGATTGACATGTAAAACAAGCTATTTAAAATTAAAATAAAAAATGATATAAAAAAAGACCTTTTCAACATGCATTCTGTTCAAATGAGTGGAGAGGCTGGAGAAGGGTGCATAGACCTGAGAGACAGAAGGGGCTGCCTTGCCCAGGGAGAAGAGTGTACTAGGAAACTGAGGTGGAAACAGAGGGAGGAGGGCCTGGACTCGAGAGCTCTCTGTATGAAGACATTGTTTTTTCTGTTTGTTTTTATGGTAAATGGAAATGGTGAGACTAGAGAGTTACCAGGTGACAAGAATGAACTGGAAAAGTAAGCCATGGCAGAAGCATATCTTTTGGGATTTGGGTCTCAGTTTTTCTCCTATGCAAATCAGTCATCCAAGTCATCCAGTCTCTCTGAGGCTTCGTTTATTGACTTTTCTTAATGGGACTCTAAACCTCAGTTCTCAAGCTTGGCACAGTGTTTTGTGTGTGTGTGTGTGTGTGTGTGTGTGTGTGTGTGTGTGTGTGTGTGTGTTTGCTTTTTCAATCACTGTGCCTAGTGAAAACATCCGCCTGCCTCATGAGAAGGTTTTAGCTAACTGACCTTCACAAACTCACAAGAAGGGGTTCGTGATATGCACAAAGGATGGTACCCACCGAGTTTCTTATTAAGCAGTTCCTCTCTCAGTGCCTCAGCTTGTATGTAATTGAATAAAAGTCACTCCTCAGAGGGGAAGTTAGGATGTGCTCTCTGCCCTCCAAACATCATGAACCAAACTGGATATTATCCATGTTGTGAGAATTTAATAGAACATCTTAAGAGGCTTCCAGACTCCCTTTCTAATGTCCTATTTGTGTCCCACATAGGGACAGAACTGGACTGAGCTAGCAATTACTGATGTTGTCATTACAAATTTGGGTTCTGAGTGTCCTTCCTGGAACCCATAGAGTCTTCTCTAGAAAGGGCAACTCGATGGCCAGACCACCTTAGCTTCCAGTATATTTACTGCAGAAATAGTGGTCAGTTTAACACCACTCCGAGGACAAAACCCAAAGGGTCCATCTGCCATTCCATAATTTTGTACCAACAGGAAATGCTCTAGAGAATAAAGTTAGTCCCCATAGAAGCAGGTAGGATGACAGACAGCAAAGTGAGTGGAATGTATTGAGCAGGGAGAACTCATACTAAATTGAAGTTCCTTAACCAAAAATCATTAGAAACAGCTGGACAGCAAACACATTTGCTAAAGCTCCCAAGGTCATAGTGAAAGGCCAGCGCGGTCAAGCAAGTTTCGGAAAGAACTTTTAGATGCCTCCTGTGAGTTGCTGTTTGATGTGGGCACTTGTCCTCTCCATCTACAATCCTGTATTTATGCATGCCCCTTAATTTGGACTGCAGCCCCTCCCATTCACCTTCTCCCCGATCCCTTTCCAGACAGCTTCCAGGACAACTCAGGACTTAATTCCTCCACTAAGCTCCAATAGTTTTCTTTCTGTCTTTTGAATCTACTTGTACTTTTTCTATATGGATGCTTAAGACTTCTATTTTGTGTCATGATCTTTCTACTTCCTCTCTGTGTCTGGGAAATGTTACATATCCAGTACTTAACTCATAGCTATCAATTGAATGGGTAAAGCAATCAGTACTTCAACCAATCAGTGAAAACCAAAGAATGTGCCCTTAAAATATGCTTTCTTGGGCCTGGAGAGATGTCTCAGAAGTTAAAAGCACTTAATGCTTTTTCAGAGGACCAGGATTCAGTTCCTAGCACCCAAATGGCAGCTCACAGCCATCTGTAACTCCAGTTCCAACAGATCTGATGCTATTTTCTTAATTCCTTCAGTACTGCTTGTGTGTAATGCACTTACATACAGGCAAATACTCATGCCTATAAAATAAATAAATCTTTTTAAAAATAGAGTATTTTTAGACCAATTGAAAGCATGTATAGTTTCTTTCCCACCAAAAGCTCTATACTCACATTGATTTAAAAATAATACTTTATTACATAAGAGAGTAATGGGGGTAGTAGGCATGGTACAATACAGTGATATACATACATGAAAATGTCATAATGGAAATTCACTATTTAATTTAGTTTTTAAAACATTGAGTTGCAAATGACAAACATTCCAAGCCATTGTATACATAATAGGATTATAGGGGGCATTATGAATAAAGACAGAGAGATAATCAAAACCTAAATGACCAACATGGAAAGTAAGATAAGAATTATAATATTTAATGTCTAAATTGCCAGTATTAAGACCTTTGGTAAAGGCTAAGATTTATGCCAAGCACTGGGCTAAGCAGAGCGCACACATCATTTTGTTTTCTCTCCAAAGAAAGCAGATGAGGTCAAAGTTTGTACTTCCCTAATTCTGTGGATTAAGCAACCAATTCTTACAAGAATTAAGTCATCTCTCTTAAGTCACCCAGTCCTTCCATGGCAGAGCCAGGTTTCATACATGACTCATTCATGCTAAGAAAACCAGAAGAATTTAAATGTGATCCAAGAGGGGCAACGTGAGCACAGATCTTCAGAGATGTGAAGTGCTGATATGCTTGCACAACTCAAGAATCGTGAGACTTGGTCTACGGGTGGCCTGAGAAGAAGAAAGAGAGGCACAGACTTCCAGGGGTGAAAGAATACAGTGTGGAAAGGGTGCAGGACCTGAAAGGACACTGTACTGGAGACAGGCGGGGAGGCTGGACTAGACCCTGATTGACGGAGTTGTAGGGAGGCAACTAAAAGAAGTGGCAGATTTAGTATACCAACCAACCCAGCAGTGCTTGGCAGAGTTGACAGGCAGCAGAGAGACTAGGGACTTGTTAATTAAGAGATTTGAAGGTCTTTCTCCCCTTAAAGAGAAGAAAGTTTTAGCCAGCAAAACTTTATTCAAATGTAGACTTTCTGGATGACTCTCTCCATAAAACCAGTGACTAACCTAAATTTCCTAAGTCATATTTGGTGGGCACAGATGTTCTCCTCCTCCTCTGTGGTGACTCCAGTTCACAGGAATAAGCAGACATGATTATCAGTGCAAGGACAGGTTATTGGACACAAGTTGTTCTTCAAGAGGTTACAGGAAGCAGGTGGCATGGGAGGCAAAGCAAATATAAGACATTGAGACCGAAGGATACAAAGGAGCTGGCTCTTTAAGGACTTAGAGATCACAGTCTTGGGGGAGAGAAAGTGTGGGAGAGAGCAAATGGTTACAGAAACCTTCGAATTCTACAACCTGTCATGGAGACATATATATCCCTTAATCCTGAAGCCAACAGAGGCATTACAATCCCTGGCTCAGAGAGCTACAAATTTAAAGTTTGTTCACCCTTGAAGGGCTCCATCTATTGAGCGTCTATTTTTAAAGACCCATCTTCAAATCACAGTGTTATCCCTACTATGATATTCTTACTGGCTTTCTTGTTGTGCCTCTGAATGTCCTTTTAAGGTCGCCATGGACTAGAAAGTAGTTCTTCCCAACACTGAATCATTTCTCAGTGTGAACAATGCAATCTGTACTCTGTGGAGCCCAACTAAATTCTCAAAAGCTATGAGTTGCCTGGCATTGATTCAGTAAAACCTGAGGCAACAAGAAGAAAGACAAAATCCCCCTCCAGAAGCAGACTGACCTGGATTTTATTTCCAGCTCTCTCGGTTAGTCTGCCGACCTCTGAAAGAAGTTTAGCACCTCCATCTAGATTCCTCAGGATGAAAATGTGGATTATCTAAACTCTTCAACAGGAAGATATGTAAGCAAGACAATGTGGGGAAATTCTCTTAGAATATGAACTCCATGAATAAGTCAGTGGGAGGCCATGGTCTCAGCAGTACAGTTTCCACAAAGCCACCTTATATATGTCATTTAATACAGGATATATTACAGATTATGACAATAAAGATACAAGTATTCCTATATGTTTATATATTTATTTTTTAATGTTTATGTTATAAATGTTTTCACATACAGACATGAATGTGTGTATATATATGTATGTGCACCATGTGAGTGCCTGCTTCCCTTGGAGGTCAGAAGAAGGCATCAGATCCCCTAGAACTAGAGTTGCACATGGTTGTGAACCACCACATGGGTGCTGGGAACCAAACCAACAAGTGCTCTAAATCACTGAGCCATCTCTCCAGCCCATTTATATATTTCTTTAAAACTCTTTATGGATGACATGCACTGGGTGTGTTCTACTATGTTGGACTCTGTTCTAATAGTTGACTTAATACTCAAAAGAACCAGTGAGGTCATTGTTATCTACAGGCAAAGAAACTGAGACATGACAAATGTAAAATATCCTTCTCAGGTTCCAGCTTTTTTAATTTTTCTTGTTTTAAACAGGTTTCTCTGTGAAGTCCTCATTGTCCTGGCACTCACTCTGTAGACCAGGTTTTCTTAGAACTCACAGAGATCTGCCTGCCTCTGGTATTAAAGGTGTGCGCCACCTCCAGCTAGAGTCCAGCTTTTTAAGGGAAAGATCTAAGATTCCAGCAAGAAGCTGAACTTCAGAGGCTAGACTTAAAACCACTGATTATCTCCCCGCATTTTCTTTCTTTCATTCATTTGTTTGTTTGTCTGTTTGAACAAGATCTTACTAGGCAGCCTAGGTTGCTTTCAAACTCATAATCCTGCTTCATTATCCCCAGTTCTAGGATGGCTTTTCCACTATACCCGTCTCACTACGTTTTATTGTTGTTGTGTTTGTTTCTAATATAGAAACTATAAAGGTCAGTGTTACATCTCTGTCTTTCAAAGCATAAAAATATGACTGGCAATGTAATATATTTACAAAATAATTCAATTACATTAGATGAATAGCTATGTGTCCTATTAGTACAAAAAGCATGACATAATTTTATACTTGTGTAACATATTTCTCACACAGGCAGTGACAGGCCCTGTACAGCTGGTTCTAACATGGAACATATACTTAGGATTTCATTCTTGGCACAGTGATATTAAAATTGTAAGCACAAAGTGTTTTTCCATAATAGCTGTAACTATTCACTTAGTTCTAGAGTTTATAAAGTTAAACAAATAATTAGTTGAGAATTAAGAATTAGGCATGCTGAGAAATAAACAATGTGATTAGGTTTCTTGTTTTTGTTTTAACTGAAGAATATAGTGACTCATGACTTTAGTCCTAGAATGTGGAAGATGGAGGAAGGAAGATTGCAAATTTGAGGACAGCCTGAGCTACAAAGGGAGCCATTGTCAAAACAAACAAACAAAAAAAAAAAACACCAAAAATATAACAAGGGAGTAGGGCGGGAGTTAGCTCAATAGTTGCTCTTGCTGCCCATCTAAATGGATGTTCACAGCCATCTGTAACTCCATTTCCAGGAAACCCAAGGCCTTCTTCTGACCCGTTCAGGAACAAGGCATGTATATGGTAGGCAAACAAACATGCAGGAAGTTATACACATAAAATAAGTAAATGAAAATGTTTTCAAAAAAACAAGGATGTAGCTTGGTTGTAGAGTACTTGCATATAACGCATGTGTATAAAATACATAGTACAACCCTGGCATTTTACAGCGAAGGGGCTAGCTTACAGTGGTTTGTACCATTAAGGAGTATGTGAGAATAAACTTTTAACTGGAAAGACAGTCTACTCACCATTCAAATCTGTTTCAAGATAGCTTGGCTCTTTCCTCAGCCTTTCTTTCATGATGACCCCCATATCCATTTTCTAGACCTCACAGCCTGCCCTTCTCTCCTTCTTCCAAGGGACAGAACTTTGTTTAAAATGGTCTTGATAACTGATCCCTGAAGTTTGAGGGGTTAATCTTTTCATGTCTACTTACATATATATTACTATAGCTCAAACCCTTTCGGCCATAAATCAATACTCTAAATCACAATGTGCATCTATCAATCTGTCCACAATTATTGAGTTTCTTAAGGCTGTAAAAACCAAATCAATGTTTCTTGGGTCTAGAAAAATCACAGAATAGTCTTTATTTACCCCTTGTTTGTAAATTCAAATGTACTATCTGGATTCTTACAGGGTTTTTTTTTTTGTAATTAGAATGCCATATGTGTCCATTCATATTTGAAATGAGAGTAAGTTAAAACTATAGAGCTCAGGAGGATCTCTGAGTTCGAGACCAGCCTGGTCTACAAGAGCTAGTTCCAGGACAGGCTCCAGAGCTAAACAGAGAAATCCTGTCTTGAAAAACAAAATAAAACAAAAACTATAGAGCTCATTTTACTTGAACATTTGAAATTCTTTTGCTCATGAACTTCATTCACTAGACCAACTTGAGCCCTAATGAACACATCAACTCTCACCATCAGAACAAGTCAGATTTTTAATAACCTAGCTTTATAATCACCCATCTAATTCATCAGTTGTGCTGATATGTAATAAAATAACAATTATATTTTATTAACAGTAAATTAATTGAATTTGTTTATTTTAACAATGTCTATATTTTAAAGTTGTTTAATCCACATGATCTTCTTTGAAATAAAGTAAAAGTAGGTAAAACCTTGCAGCATGAACTTATCAATAAAATGTAGGATGACAGGCAATATCGCTTATATTTTCACACAAACAAATAGATCTGACATTTAAGTCAGTCTGATACTTAAGAGTTAGAAATACATTCTAAACTCACATAAAAGAGTATTTCAGCCTTCTGTAAGTAGATTAGCATTTTCCCTTTCTCACAAAAAGCTATTTTTTTAAAGATTTATGCAAGGCTGTGGTGGCACACACCCTTAATCTCAGCATTTAGGAGGCAGAGGCAGAAGGAGCTATGTGAGTTAGAAGCCAGCCTGATCTGCAGAAGGACAGCCAGAGCTGTTATACAGAGAAACCCTATCTCAAAACAAAAACAAAAACCCAAATAATAATAATATTGTTATTATTAAGATTTATTTATTTTTATGTGTCTTTTGCCTGCATGTATGTCTCTGTGAAAGTGCCAGATCCCCCTGGAACTGGAGTTTCAGACAGTTGTGAGTGGTCATGTGGGTGCTGGGAATTGAACCCTGTTCCTTTGAAAGAGCAGCCACTGCTCTTAACTGCTGAGCCATCTCTCCAGCCCCCTTACTAAAGCCTATTAATTAGGAGGCTAAATAAATTAAATAAATAATTAAGATATTAAGTACATCTTTTCTGTCATGGATGCTATCCTTGCCAGTCTTGCCACCTCACATCACCCATTGCTGTCTTTTCCAGCATGGCAGACTAGTCTCCTTTTGATCATTCCCAAAATAACCATATCTCCTGCCTAGCAAGCACCACCATCACACATAGGGCTCTCAGCTTTTGCTCCCAAGGCTCTCCTTAGTAACTTGCCAGCCTCAAATGCAGATACCAAAGGGATGAAATGGAATGGTCCTGCTCTGTAGAACCTTATATTATTCTGTAACATATGAGGACTGGAGTCCTTTATTTCTTTTATGCAAATAGTGTTACTTTTGCAGTTTTTCCAGCTTAGTTTACACCATGCACAGGCTCTCCCTAATGGATGTCCTGGATATAGACCTTAACACAACAAATTAAAACCACCATTAGGAAAGTTACATTTATTATTTCTAATTCCAATCCTCTCATTGAATAGTCTTGACATTTGACATAATGTCCTGTCTACTACAGAACAAACCGGTCTAATGCTCTTTCCCACCTTAGTTGCAATTTTATTTTTCCATTAACTTTAGCTGGAAAATGTACTGTCATGGGTTATTTCTGTCTTTTGGGATCTATTGTGCCATACCCCAGGTCGATAATCATGTTCTATCAGCGTCTCCTTAAATCTATATCCGAAGTTTCACCACATCTTAGCATCCTTGCCTCCTGTGCTGATCCAAATGACATCACCCATGCCTGAGTAAATACAACTGACTCTCGGTTTTTTGTTTGTTTGTTTTACATCCTGACCACAGTTTCTGTTCCCTCCTCTCTTCTTAGACCTTCCCTCACCTCCCCTGTACCCCCCACATCCATACCTCCTCTGCTTCTATTCAGAAATTGGCAGGCCTCCCATGGATATCAACAAGACTTGGCATATCAACCTGAAATAAGACTAAGCGCCCCACCCCATGTATTAAGGATGGACAAGGAGATCCAGTATGAGAAGGAAGAGGTTCCCAAAAGCTGGGAAGAGTCAGAGACAGTCCCTGTTCCCACTGTTAGGAGTCCCACAAGAAGACCAAGATACACAACTCTAACATATATGCAGAGTGCCTAGGTCAGTCCAATGCAGGCTCCCTGGTTATTGGTTCAGTCTCTCTGGGCTCTTGTGAGCCCAGGTTAGTTGATTCTGTGGGTTTTCTTATGGTGTCCTTGACCTCTCTGGCTCCTACACTCCTTTCTCTCTCTTCAGCAGGATTCCCCGAGGTCCGCCTAATGTTTGATTCTGAGTGTCTGCTTCTGTTTCCACCTGTACAACTGACTCTTAATGGTTTCCTTTATTGTGTCTTTTCACCTGTCTTCTTCACAAATAGAAGTTATGATTTACACCTCTATGTTAAATCAACCCGTACTTTCCCACTCAAAGTTACAGCCAATGGTGTCCTTGACCTCTCTGGCTCCTACACTCCTTTCTCTCTCTTCAGCAGGATTCCCCGAGGTCCGCCTAATGTTTGATTCTGAGTGTCTGCTTCTGTTTCCACCTGTACAACTGACTCTTAATGGTTTCCTTTATTGTGTCTTTTCACCTGTCTTCTTCACAAATAGAAGTTATGATTTACACCTCTATGTTAAATCAACCCGTACTTTCCCACTCAAAGTTACAGCCAATGTCCTCACTCTTGACCTCTGAGGTCCTCTGTGATTGGCCCTCCTCCACTTCTGTCTGCCCCAGGTTCTAACTGCCTTCCTCTATCCACCTAGTTTTTGTTCTGTTTTGTAGCACACTGGACACATGTACAACTCAGATTCTTACAAGTTCTTAGCCAGAAATGACCTTTCCCAAAGAATCTACCTCTCTTGAAACCGTTGTTTAAAAAATTGCCTTCTGGCTAGGCAGTAGTGGCACATGCCTTTAAACCCAGCACATAGGAGGCAGAGGCAGTCAGATCTCTGGGAGTTTGAGGCCAGCCTGGTCTACAAAGCAAGTCCCAGGATAGCTAGGCAGCTAGAAGTATTACACAGTCTCAAAACACAAAAAGAATTAGAAAAAGGTCTAGATTTAAATTCTAGCAATGCCTCTCACGGGCTGTGTGACTATGTGAACTACATATCTCAGTCTGTTCCTCAGTTTCCTCTTCAGCAAAGAGAAGGTAACAATAATAATTGTATTATAATTGTGATAAGAATTAAATATGTTAATAGTTAAAATAATTTCTGGAATATAAGTGTGTAATCTATGTGTTCTTAAAACATATTTTAAATGAAAAAGCAGAAGCATTCTTGAGCTATCCTGATGGCTTGTCACATAAATGTATCTAAATGTAAATTCAATGTTAATGATCTATACTCATACACAATAATAAATATAGACAATGCTTTCCAGTTAATCAAATAAAAAAGAAAATTGTAAAGCAAATTAAGTTAAAAGTTATAATGTTAGGACTGGCAAGATGGCTCAGCAGTTAAGAGCACTTGTCTTGGAATTGGAGGACCTAGATTTGATTCCCAGCACCCACATTGTGGTTCACAACCATCCTTAACTCTATTTCTAGGGTATCCAATGCCCTCTTTTGATCTTCATGGGCACCAACCACACATGTGATGCACATAAGAACATGCAAGGAAATCGCTCCCACATAAAATAATAAATCTGATTTTAAAAGTTACAATGTTAATTTAATGTAATAACCTATGTGACTTTGACCACAACTAAATTGCTGTTCTCAGCTTGCAAAGCAGTACTGTCTGCTTGAGTTTAGTGTGCTCCTCTTACCACGTGCCAGGTCTGACTCAGATCTTCTACTGCTTTTCCACTTTTCCATACTGCCCTAAGACAGTATTTAACCTTAGAACGTGTCTAGCCCTGTTCCCTCCTTGGCCGAAGGTAATTAAAATAGAACCATTCAGTACTGATATACTGCACATAAATATGAAGGTAAAAGACACATAAATCTCTTGATTAAAGAACAGTCATCCAGATAGTCTAAAATGAGTGATGTGTGTGTGTGTGTGTGTGTGTGTGTGTGTGTGTGTGTGTGTGTGTTGGGTTATAATTTCAGCAAAATGATCAAAATGAAGACAGAAGTTCAGTCTTTTGAGGAATTTGTGTGTGTATATACTACTATGTCATCTGACCCCTGTTATAAGAAATAACATTCTTAGGAGTTGCTTGCAAACAGAATGATAACAATGAAAGGCTATAACACAATAAACTATAAGAAAGAAAATGCTTAAATACATTGAACCATGGAAGGGGAGGAGCTATGTCAGAAAGAGAAATTAAAAACAAAAATGAGGAAAATGTTGAAAGGAGGTAAGATCTTGAAACAGACAGGAGCAGCCAGGCAGTGGTGGCACATGCCTTTAATCCCAGCTCTTAGGAGACAGAGGCAAGTGGATGTCTGTGAATTTGAGGACAGTCTGGTCCACAGAGTGTTCTAAGACAGCTAGTGCTACACAGCGAGACAGACTAGAATAAGAGGAAGTGAACTGTTATACACATTTGTTAATTTTGTTCAGAGACAGCCTCTCTCAACAGCCATTTAAGAGAGAAAGGGTTAATTCTGGCTCACAGTTACAGGGCATAATCCTCATGGCAAGGAAGTCACAGCAGCAAGACACTGATGCAGCTGGTAACTGGTAACAGGATGAGAATGAATGCTACATGCTTCTGCTCAATTCTCTTTCTCCATTTATACAGTCCGGGATTGCAGCTAGGGAATGCTGCCTTTACATGTGGAAGAGTCTTTCCAGCGGCTTGTCATCATGTGATCAAGATAACTGCCCACAGGCATTCCCAGAGACCCATCTACCAGGGATTTGTAGATTCTGTAAAGCTAACAATTAACATGAATTGTCAAAGATAGCATTGTACAGATTTAAGTTTCATTTTCAAAATGTATACACTTCTTGCGATGTAAAGATCACAATCAACAAAACTTGCCTGGTCAGCATTTGACTGGAATCTTATCCTTCAGTGTGCCTCACAAACACTGAAAATGTAAGCATCACGTAAGCCCTGTAAAGAACTTCAGGGTTAGGACACCGGTTGATCAAGATGTGCAGGATACAGAACAGTGCAAGCGGTCAGAGTTCTGGAACATAGGTTAATATTGCCGGTTGCTCCTACCAACTTCATGCAACAGGTGTATGCATTACAGCATCCCAAGGAAGCAGCGGTGTGAAGTCAGGCTGTATTACAATCCAAAGCAGAGGGAATGAATTAGATTTTCTTCAGGATAATTTCCTCTGGAAATTAATCATTTTACTTCATAAAAGGGGGGCAGATCTGGACAGCTGACTTAGCATAATTTTAGCTGTCGTGTAGGTGGAATAAAACAACTGCCTAAAAGCTTTGTTTATACCAGCCTTGGTGCCAAACAGGTGTCCCAGAGTCCCAGAGGTAGTGAATCATAAACATGTACAGGACACTTTTTCTGTTAGCATTTTCAGCTACTAAATAAAAATAATAATGGATCAGAGACTGCAAGCCTTATTTTAAGATTTCTAGACTTCTAAAGGCATCTTTCTTTTTTATAGATTTATTTATTTATTACATATACAGTGTTCTGCCTACATGCCAGAAGAGAGCACCAGGTTGAATTGTAGATGGTTGTGAGCCACCATGTGGTTGCTAGGAATTGAATCTGGAAGAGCAGTCAGTGCTCTTAACCTCTGAGCCATCTCTTCAGCCCCCTAAAGGCATCTTTCTATGCATCAGTATTAAACTACCTGGATCCAGAATATACTGTCAAATTACTGGGTTGTATGAAAATAACTAGGAAGCATACATATGTATATGGGTATGTGCATATGAGAGAAGATGGGAAATGAATTCATGTATTTACCAAAAGAAGGATACCTGACAAATTGTATTCATTATAGGATAGTGCTGGGTTTGTACCTCTCCCATGTATTGGTGCGTGGGACAACAGTTGCTACGTGATTCATTCACAGTGCAAGTTCGACACAGAAACTATCTTATTGTAGTTTGTGTGGGAGGGATGTAATTCGGGGAACTAAATGTATTACCAGCAAAGAACTGAAAGAGTGGGTGTTAGGAGGCTGCCACTGGATCAAAGTAAATAATGCACGCTTGAAAATGCATAACATCCCAGACTTACGATCTAGAGATAGGAAGAATAAGGTTTGAAGGCAGTTTTTATATCCTCCACCACCTCTACATTGTCTCTTAACATTCAGTTCTGTTGATCGGTATTAACAGCTGGAAGGGATGAGAAGATATTCTGTTGTTCATTTCAGTCTTCTGGATACAGTAGAAAAGCTTCTTCATCTGCCAACCTGATCTACCTCATGAATTCTATTCCCAAGAGACCCCAGGAAGCCCAGTGCTTCCTTTTGTAGTACTAAGGTCATTCCACTGGTGAACAAGTGAATCACAATAAACCCAGTGAAACTCCTATTAAACGCCAGTGGCTGCCACATATACTGCCTATTTTTATTCTCACAGTCACAAGGGCACTCCATAAGAGGTACATACTGTTTTTATTTCCAGTTCATACATGAGGAAACTGTAGTACTAGGAAACTAAACTGGCCTGCTCATGGTCACACACTATGTAAACAGAGGACAGAATTTATATCAAGCAGATTTAAATAATGTGGAGATACCTACTTCCTCCATATGCCATTTATGTAAGAGCTGATATTTTGCCTTTTACATAATATCTAACACTGTCTCATAGACTGAAAATCATAAAACTATTTACAAAAATATATATCATCTAAGCAGATGGGATAGGTGGGCAACATGGCATATTAATGTTTGCAGAAAAAAAATCTCCCCAGAAAATATTATTGGAAAGCTCTGTGGTGAACGTGGCCTACATAAATTAATTAGATTATTATATTTGCATTACTGGTTTGTGACAACATATTACCCTCTTCTTGAATAGCAAGTTGAGCCAGATATAAATCATGAATCGATATGGACTGGCCACATGGTGAATGCAAGAGGACTATTAGCAATAACAGAACTTCATTATGTTGGGTTACTTCTTTTATAGTCCATGTTGATCGTAGTACTTCTCAGGGTTTCATGTATTGTCAGGTTACAACATAAATAATTAAGTCAGACTTTGTAGTATGAGTTCTTGGATGTGTTAGTTACAGTTCTATTGCCGTATAGAGACACCATGACCAAAACAATTCTTACAAAAGAAAAAAGTTACTTGTGGGTTTACTTAAAATACCAAAGGATTAGCCCATGATCATAGCAAGGAGCAGGTGGGCAGGCATGGTGCTGGAAGCAGCAGCAGAGAGCTTCCCATCCTGATCCACAGATAGCAGGCAGAGAGAGGCACTGGAGCTGGTGGGGCTTTTGAAATTTCAAAGCTTTCAACAAGGCCACATATCCTAATCCTTCCCAAACAGTTCCACCAACTGGTGACCAAGTATTCAAATATGTGAGCCTATGGGGCCATTTTCTTTCAAACCACTACATGGGGTTTCTTAACAGAAATAATATAATGAGTGACATCCCTTGATTATAGAAGAATGGGAATTTACAATCCTAGCAGATCAGGCTCTGCAGAATCCGGTATCTAGTGGAAAAATAAAATAAATCAAAACACAAGTACAAGTGGGTTGTGGTTGAACATGCTTGTAACCCCAGCATTTGAGAAGCTGAGGCAAAAGGATCACAAGTTTGAGGCTGCCCTGTGATACATAGTGAAACCCTATTTGTTGTTGTTGCTGCTGTTTTTAAAGGAAATGAAAAGATTCTGTAATAGATTTAATTTAATTAATTGCACACAAAGAGCATCTGTATTCCAAATTCTTACCTTCGCAATCACATCCCTATCTCACACTCTTTCTTGGCTTACTGAGCACATGTATACTCACTTTTGTGCTCTCTGCTTGAGCCTCAACCCTTTACCATACCCTCAACTCATATACACACCATGCACACCCTCAACCCTTTACCACACCCTCAACTCATATACACACCATGCAACCCTCAATCCTTTACCACACCCTCAACTCATACACACCATGCACACCTTCAACCCTTTACCATACCCTCAACTCATATACTCACCATGCAAACCCTCAACCCTTTACCACACCCTCAACTCATACACACCATGCACACCCTCAACCCTTTACCACACCCTCAACTCATACACACCATGCACACCCTCAATCCTTTACCACACCCTCATCTCATATACACACCATGCGCACCCTCAATCCTTTACCACACCCTCATCTCATATACACACCATGTACAGCCCTCAACCCTTTACCACACCCTCAACTCATACACACCATGCAAATATACACACTAAGGTGCTACTCCTTATTGATACGGAAAGAGAGAGGTAATAACTGATTTAAGTAAAAGATTAAGAGTTAAGACGTTGGAGGTGGGGAGTTTCAGACAAGAAAAGACCTGGAGAAATTCCCAAGCCTGAAAGACCCTCCTATCGAGTGTGGCCTAAGTAGAGTTAGGGAGCTGTTGGTTACCATCAAAATATAAGTGTCACTATTGTATCCTTAGGGTCCCTGTGCTATGCTGATCATCATTGAAGTTCATGAAGTTGGGTACACTGGCTTGCTTGCCTCCCTTGGAAACTTTAATTACCTCTTCTGGTACTATAAAAGCAAGTTCTCAGGGAGGAGCCCTTCAACTCAGATACAGCTCAGGTCCTCTAGTTCTTTGAGGTGATGTTTTAAAATAGCTAATATCAAATCAAATTCTAAATCATTTTAAATATATTTCCTTAAGGACCTACAGAACTTTTGAGTGATAGTTGAAATATCCTTGTGATGGGGGAAGAAATCAATGCTGATTTAAACATTTTCTTTGACTTTTTAATCCAAACTTTCTCTTTCACTTTTTTCCTTTAAATTCCATTGAGGAGTTTGTAAATTGCCTTCCTTACTCACTGGAAGTCTAAAACATTTCTTATTTCAATATTTCTGTTCATTTTTATCTATTATTAAACCTTCTCTTGTAGTGTGGGGAGAAAAGAAGAATCACTGTTAAACAGAGAAACCCTGTCTCAAAAAAGCCAAAAAAAAAGTAAGAATCACACCTCCATGTCATTCATAAAGTATATAAGCAGAGAGTTTTCATAAGGAATTTATGATGATAGTTTTTTAGACATGGCATGACTTTGCTGTGTAGGCTACATTGTTCTCAAATTGATAATCCTCCTGCCTTTGCCTCTCTTGTCCTAGGATTACAAGAGTGTATCACTACACCTGGCCAAGCATTTAATAACAGTTCAAAATCCACCCAAACTGCTCATTTGGAAGACTTCCTGACAGTATAAAAAATTTGCCCCCATTTTTCTGAGTGTGTGTGTGTGTGTGTGTGTGTGTGTGTGTGTGTGTGTGAGACTGTAAAACACAAATTTTTAGGGTCATAAAAAACATATCACAATGAAAAAATTTTGAAACTCTTATTTTCATCTTCTGTTTTTCAGAAGTTGTAGGCTAGAGGCTGGAAAGATGGCCCTGTGGTTAAGAGCATGTCCCACTGCTTGTTTTTTCCTAGATTTTTTTTATTTAAATTAGAAACAATCTTATTTTACATATCAGTTTCCTCTCCTTCCCATCCTTCCATGCCCCCCACCAACCCTCATCCCATCCCCCTTCTGCTCCCCAGGGAGGGTGAGACCTTCCATGGGGGGTCATCAAAGCTTGTCAAAGACTATCATATCATTTGGTACAGGGTCTAGACCCTCCCCCATGTGTCTAGGCTGAGAGAGTATCCCTCTATGGGGAATGGACTCCCAAAGTCCATTTATACACTAGGGATAAATACTGTTCCACTACCAGAGGCCCCCATAGACTGCCCAGGCCTCCTAACTAACACCCACGTTCAGGGGGTCTGATTCAGTCAGCATGTCCCACTCTTAAAGAGAACCAAATTTCAATTCTTGCCACCTTTGTTTGGTGGCTTACAACCACCTTTAACTCCATCTCCAGAGGAATCTGATACCTCTAGTCTCCTCTGCTACTTGTACACATTGTACCTACCTCTACATAGGCACATGACTTCAAAGCAATACATCTTTTCTTTTTTTTTTAATGTGAGCATGAGGACTCAAGTTCAAATCCTCAGCACCTACATAAAATCTAGTTATAGCTGCACCTGCCTGTACCCCTAGCACTGAGGGCAGAGACAAGTAGATCCCAAGATCATGCTGATCAACTAGAGTAACCAAAATGGTGAGCTTCCCGTTTACTGAGAGACCTTCCCACAAGGCAAGAAGGTGGAGAGGGATAGAGGAAGACATTTGACATCCTTACCTGTTCTTCTCATGAATACATATGTACACACACTTGCTCATCTCTCTCTCTCTCTCTCTCTCTCTCTCTCTCTCTCTCTCTCTCTCTCCCTCCCTCCCTCCCTCCCTCCCTCCTTCCCTCCTCCCTCTCTCTTCCTCTGCCACACATACACACCACGCACATAAGTTGTTACTTTCTCATCATTAACATATCATTTGTGACATGAGGGACAGTGAAAGTATACTTAATTCTACTATTTTTTAAATTTTGTTGAAATATGGCATACAGGCAGGATGGTGAGTGAATCTAAAGTATATAGTTCATGTAATTACATAGTGAAGATACCCATGTAATCACCACTCATATAGATAGAATAGTACCTACACCTTTATCTCTACCCACACCTGCCTTTTTACCATAGGTTAACACTATTCTAATTTCTAACACCACTAATTAGTTTTTGTTTTGCTTGCACATCAAATAGATATAATCACATGTATTCTACCATGTCTAGCTTTTGGTTCAGCTTAATGTTTGAGAGTAGCCATGTAGGAGTAGCCATGTTTCATTCATTTTCAGTTCTATACAGGAGCACTGGAAGGAATAGCACATTTCATTTATGCACTCTGTTTTTGATTGGCATTGAAGAAGTCCCTGGTACTTGACTATTAAGTTGAATATTTTGCATATATCCTTTGGAACAAATGTATTTATTTATGAACAAAATTTATAGAATGCCGGCTATGTTTTTGCTTAGGTTTAGAAGTCATTGCTAAATAGTTTTCCAAAGTGCAAGTTATTTTACACCATCATATGAGTCTTTCTTTCACTCTTAGCCCCACTTGTGACCTCAAGAAAGCCAACCCTGTGGTAGTCTCAGGATCCCATGCTGGTCTCCTGCTCTGTCTTTCGGCTCATTCCTATGTTTTTGTTATACCCAAGGACTGTAACTGTGATAACAAGGAACAGGAAAAATAAATCTACATTGTCTTTTGGGGAAACCTAAAGTACTGGGTTGTTTTGTTTGTCAACTTGACCCAAGCTATACTCAGAGGAAGGAGCCTCAGCTGAGGAAATGTGTCAATGAGATCCAGCTATAAGGCATTTTCTCCCTTGGTGATCAATGGGGGAAGAGCCCAGCCCAGAGTTTATGGTGCCATGCCTGGGCTGTTGGTCTTGAGTTCTATTGAGCAAGCCATGGGAAGCAAGCCAATAAGCAGTCCCCTACCCCCACCCCATCATGGCCTCTGTATCAGCTCCTGCCTCCAGGTTCCTGCCCTGTTTGAGTTCCTGTTCTGACTTCCTTCAGTGATGAGCAGCAATGCTGAAGCCTAAGCCTAAGGAACCCTTTCCTCCCCAACTTGCCTTTTGGTCATGGTGTTTGGCCTCAGCAATAGAAACCTTAAGACACCTAATGTTGTCTTAATTTTCATTTCTCTGGTAACCAGTAAGCTTGAAATGAAATGTTTTTCAAAGTTTAATAAACATTTGGGGTACTTCTACTATCCAATCTCTTGGCCATTTTTGTAATGTGCTACTTTTCCCTCCAAATTAGGTAGTGTGCATGTTCTAGGTCAGTTCTTTGTTGTTTGTGTGTTACTATGTGTCATTTATACTTTATCTCCTTTGTTTGTTTGTTTTTCAAGTCAGGGTTTCTTTGTGTAGCCCTGGCTGTCCTGGAACTAGTTCTATAAACCAGACTGGCCTCAAACTCACAGAGAACTGCCTGCCTCTTCCTCCCAAGTATTGGGATTAAAGGTGTGCATCACCACCACCCAGCCTACTTTCCCTCTTTTTTAGAGATAAGTTGAGAAGATCATACCATGTTGTTAAGTGTAGCTGTGGCTTATTCATTTTCAGATCTATACAGGACCCATTGTATGAAATAACACATTTCAATTATGCATTTTTAAAACCATTTCTTTATTTAATTTTTAATTATTTGTGTGTGTGTGTGTGTGTGTGTGTGTCTGCAGGAGGAGGTCAGAGGGGTAGCAGATCACCTAGAGCTGGAGTTAGAGGCAGTTGTGAGCTGCCAAAGATGAGTGTGTGCTCTTAACCAAGTGGCCATGTCCCCATCCCTAGAGATTTATTTATTGTAAATTAATTTTAACATAATACTTAGCAACCTCTTTCTCTAATTATCACAAAACAGTTATGTTTTATTTTACTAATTTTATCATTTACTTTTAAAACTTAGGTCTACAATCTATCAGAAATAGAACTTGTAAAAGATTTAAGATCAAATAGGTATTCTTATTTATATATCTTTGCTATACTTAATGTTTTGATGTTTCTTTATCTGTTAATTAGCCTGTATTTGAAAAACCTTTTTTGTTTTGTTTGTTTGTTTGTTTTGGGTGTTTGTTTGTTTGTTTGTTTGAGACAGGGTTTCTCTATGTAGCTCTGGCTGTCCTGGAACTTGCTCTGTAGACCAGGCTGGCCTCAAATCCAGAAATCTGCCTGCCTCTGCTTCCTGAGTGCTGGAATCAAAGGCATGCACCTCCACTGTCCAGCTTGGAAAATCTTAGCCATACAATGGGTCAGTAAAAATTAGAAGCTATATAAATTAAAATCTTAATATTCGTATAAGATTTCTCTTAAGTACTTCGATAAATATAGTCAGTGAGTCTCCACAAATGCAAAGCTTCCTGTAGTCACTTTCCAGGTCTACTAAACAACTAAAATCCTCTCTATCTCTCTTGTATTTCTCTTCCTGTTTCTCTCTGTGTCTCTTCCTGTTTCTCTTTCTCTCTGTTTCTGTCTTTCTCTCCTTCCCTTCATCTCTTCATCTCCTCCTCCTCATTCCCCTCTCCTCTTGTCGCAAGGTAAGGTTGAATGGCTATCACCCAAGTTCACTTATTTATGGCGAATTTCAAGGTAGATCAGATACCTTTCTTTTTTTTTTTCCTTTTTGTTTCTCTCTTGCCCTTTCTTTTTGCTTTCCTTTCTCCCTTCTATTTCTTCTTTCTTACCTCTTGCTTTTTAAAAGATTTGTTTTAATTTTATTTGGGGGAGGGACGGCATGTAGGAAAGGGTATGTGCATGTGGAAGCCAGAGAGAGCATCAGGTACCTTGGAGTTGGTTGGAGTCATAGACAGTTGTAAGCCACTCAAAATGGATTATGGGGAATGGCACAGTTGCCCTCTAAATGAGCATAAAATATTCTTCACCACTGAGCCATCTCTCCAGTTCCTTCCTTAAAAAGGAAATGCACCAAATGGAGTTGTTTTTCTGCCATAGCAACATGCTTTTTTTTTTTTGCTTTGTGCCCACCGTCCTTTCTTTCTCATTTTTTTTGTTTTGTTTTTGTTTTTCATTTGTAAGAGAAAATGTGGCATAATCTTTATATGTTATACCATTTTATGTTGTCCCTGACCTGCACCCATTCCAAGAAATTTGGGAATCACTGCCACCCTAAGGAATAACTCCTAAAGGGTTTTGAACAGGAATTTGATGTTCAAAGTTTGTCCTGATGGTGATGAGAATAGGTAGGAATAAAACAATACAGTTGTTCTCATGGCTCATGTGATAGATGATTCTAGAGACAGAATGATGAGCTCAGGGCTGTTGAAGTAATTAATCTCTTTGGTAAGATTTGTAATGAGGATATGATTTTGAGGCATTTAGATGGACTCTGAATCTCCAAAGAGAGGAAATTTTATAGGGGTGAGTAAACTGATGACAAATTTAGTGATAACTGGTGACATGGAATCCCGTGCCCTTTGATGGGAAGAACAGCTTTCTAATCTGACTGTACCTCCTGCTGTTGAGGCACAGGAAATTAGGGCAAAATTTGAATGACTCCCAATCTTGTCTGTGGAGCAAAGCACAGCAAGCCTAATTAGCTGTCCTTGACAAGTACATTCCATAGAGACATAATGCTAGTAGAGGCCAGCAAGATGGCTGTGATTAAAGGCATTTGGTGCCAAACCTGATGACTTGAGTTTGATCCCTGAAACCCATGTGCTGGAAAGACAGAAAAGACATGGGCACATGTGCCCTGGTCCACATG
The DNA here is from genome assembly GCF_017639785.1 of Mesocricetus auratus. Lineage (NCBI taxonomy): Eukaryota > Metazoa > Chordata > Mammalia > Rodentia > Cricetidae > Mesocricetus > Mesocricetus auratus. The sequence continues at coordinate 106,130,764 of NW_024429182.1, read as the reverse complement.
CGCGCTCGCGCGCACACACACACACACACACACACACACACACACACACACACACACAACAAATAAGTAAATTTTAAAACATTTTTCATGCCAGAAGTTATGTGTGACTGGTGAGTATCTCTAGGAAGCACCCTCTAGTTAAAAGCCTGTTCTCTGTTAAACGTAGCATTTAGAAAAAGGCTCCTGTCTGTGTGCTGACTTCCTATCATCCACAGGCTTTCTAACTTCCAAAATAACACCAGTATGAATAGTAAAGAGTTTCTAAAGTGGCTTCTATTAAACACAGTAACGGGGAGTGCATAGCGTTAGAAACCAGTACTATGGAATTTGTGGTGGTGCATTTAAACCTCATGAAAAACATAGAGCTTTGAAATCTGAACTTGATCTAGAATCTCTTTACTCAAGAAGAATCACACAAAATGGAATTGCCATCACCATGAACTATTTTTCCCAAGCTACACAATGTTACCCTCTCAGTCCCCCCAGTTTCTTGGTCAGGGCCTTGAATATTAATGAAGAACAGAGAACAGCAAGGGAAACAGACAAGGAAGCAACAGCAAAGACATTGTGGCATGCTTGTCATCCCAGGACCCATGACAGTGATCAGGAGGATTAGATCTATGGTCATCCTGAACAACACAATGAGAACCTAAATGAAAAAAAAAAAAGGATAATAAGAAGAGGAATAGGAGCTTTGGGTGAGATGGAGAAGAAGGTCAATGAGTTCTGATGCTATAACAACTTTAGCACAGTACAACCAGGTGAACAGATAACTGGAAGAGATTGGGAATGACAAATCCAGAAAAAGAATTCAAGAATTACTTTAACTAACCATTTTAGAGACCTTCTAGGTGTCCATCACTAGAACATAGAAAAAAAATAATAAGGGAATTACAGCAGAGAATTTCCTCATCTGTGGGTTTGTTCAAAAACAAAAGAGCTAAACCAGATGTAGTGGTGTACATCTTTAATCCTAGCAATCAGGAGGCAGGGGGATCTCTGTGAATTCAAGGCCAGCCAGGGCTATGATGAGAGGGCCTGTCAAAATAAATAGATAGATGGATAGATGATTGATAAATGGGTAGATTAGATAGATAGATAGATAGATAGATTATTGATAGAATAGACAGACAGACAGACATAAAGATAGGCTGTCCTGTATTACATCTATGTCACTGTAATTACAAATATAAAAAACAGTAGACTGTTCAGAAGACAGTCACATTACATGCAAGTTGAACAAAACCTGCGATTCACCTCACGCAGGCTACATCTAGCCTGATTTATTCTTCACAGCCTTGTGGTGCAGATAGGACAAACTTCATAATCCTGACTTACCGATGAAGAAAGTGGTGCTCTGAAAACATTAGGGGACACAGCCAGAGAAAAGTTCTAACTGACTGGCCCCAGAGACCAAGAGAAACAAGACTGCATTAAAAGCTACTCAGCTAGACATTGTGTTGCAAATCTGTAATCACAATTGCTTGGGAGGCTGAAGCAGGATTGCAAATTCAGCCCCAACCTAGGTACTTTATTGGGTTTCTATCTCCAGAGCAAAAAAAAAAAAAAGAGGTAGGAATACATCTTAATGGCAAAGTTCTTGCTAATATGAAGAAACCCTAGGTTCAACCTTTAGTATGCCCCCACAATGCAACTATTCATTACCTAAATTGATGTTTATGAATGGCTCATGATCAGAGCCCATAAACACTGACTCTAGACACTATGCTATAAACTCCATCAGTGCAAAGATTTTTGTGACTGTGCAAAAACACAGAAAAATAACTTATTTGAATAAGGTACTTGATAAATTATTGAATGCTAATTGAATCAATCAAAATATTGCTTAAAACCTCAAGGTCAGATCAATGCTGAGTCATGCATTTAATTATTAATCCATTCCTTGTTTTATTTTTACTGGTTGTGTAGAGTTTAACTATGGACCAAGCATACAATTCTAGTTGATGTTAATGTCCAACCTGTGTGTGTCAGGCAGAGTCTCACTGTTGTAACAAAACGTCTGGACAACTTGAGGGGAGCAGTATGTACTTTGACTCCCAGTTTGAGGGGTTTTAGTCCATGATGACTCAATTCAGTTGATTATGGCCTTGCACAAGATGAAGCAGGAAATCATGTTAGATGGGAAGCATGTGATACAACCAAGTGGCTCTCCTTATGGGGGACAGGAGGTGAGAGACAGAAAAGGAGCAGAGATGAAGCATAGTTCCCAAGACCACACTTGCCCAGTGCAGTGACCATCTGCAATAGGGCCCACTATGAAAGCTTCTACCATCCCCTAATAATGCCCTCACCAAAAGACTTTGGTACCTGAAAAATGATTTCCAAAACAGGTGTATGATGTCACCTGAAATTGATTTGTCCATCTGGCTAATTGGTAAGTGTTTTGAGTTCTGGGAATAATAATAATGAAATTAAAGATACTAACAATAAAAGCATTTGGCAACATAGTCAAATTCCATATGGCACCTATCCTTCTATTAAAATCCTCATTAAACGTTTGAAAGACACTAATTCAAATGGCAAACTAATAACCCTTAATAATTCACTCACTGGTTATTAGTCAGCATCTTTTTATTACATATGAGAACAACTACTTGTGAAAGGTAAGTGATTGATCTTAAAAAGCCAAACAAGGGATTCAAGTGGTGTGTTAGAGTCCATTGGTATGCATAGTTATATTGATTAGGTCACAGCTGTCATGAAACAACTACTTCTCGGTGATTAGATCCACCAGCTGAACATCAAGCCTTCAACATATGAAACTTGGGGAACACTTCATACCCAAAGCATGACACTGTTTCCTGAGATTGCACACATTTGTTCTTTGCCACTGAACACATTGATACTTGAGATGCATCTTATGTAGAAAACATGACTTATAGATTTAGGAGAATGGAAGAAAAATATGGAGGAGAAAGCTTTATGTCATTAGTCAAAGAGTGGCTAAAACATAGACCTTATCAATATGAATGTTCACTCCTCAAAACTATCTCTTGTTTTTTGTCTGATTTTCTTCTCTTCCACTTACTTGTTCTTCATGATTATGTGTGCTTTCCTTAGAAAATCATGGCACTATAGTAGAAAATAATGCCACAATAATTCATCCAATAACAGTTCAATTCCCAAATCTAGGAGGTAAAGAACCCTCCAGCACACTGTAGCATTCCTTCTAAGCCTCTAGTTGGAAGAACAGCTTTGATAAGATCATTGGTTTGCTTTCATCCATGCAGATGTGACTGACCATTTGAGCCCTACATTGTGGTCCATCACTTATTTAGAGAATTAGAGATGGTATGTTTACCTTTGTTTCTCCTAAGAAAATGATGCTTGCAGAGGACTTACGTTTGTCTCTTGGGTTATATAGGTACCTTGGAATTGTACTACCCCTGAAGTCTCAAATTCTGTCTGTTTTCCAAGAAGGTGGTAAGGGCAGATGCAAGCATCTCTGTATATCAGGCTTGTAAGGGAGCTGTGCTCTTCACTGAGAACAAGGGCTTGATGCTGGAGTTAAGAGGGAATCAGTAAAGAATTCCAACAGAGGGGACACAGACCAGATGAACATTTTTGGGAAAGCTCTGCTTACAAGCAAGGAAAATAACATAATATAAATAAGATGCATCAAGAGAGGGTCTGCGTGAATACAATGACAACAGAAAGGGCTAGATGAAGCAGAGAAGCATTTCAGAGGTAGAATTGATGGGAACAGATGCTGAATTGCATATAGAATTGAGGTTTGAAGTTCAATTTTCTCACTTGGGTTTCTATAACTGGGGAATGCTTAATCAAAAGCTTCATGTACTATTAAAAGACATTAAAGTCTATTAATTTGTCTAAAACCACCAGTCTGTAGTATCCTTTTTGCTATACAGTAGTTCTGGGATATTTGACATTTATACTAAACTTTGAACTTTGCAGACCATTTCTTTTTGTTTGCCCCCCTTAAAAATAAAGCTTGACAGACTTTAAAAAATGATTTGGCTAAAGTTATCCAGGTCTCTGTATTCCCCACTCTGAAGAGCAAAAGTCTTATAGCTCATTACTCTATGCCTCTTCCATCTTTTTTATCCTGTTTGGCATGAAAGAGAGTAGATTCTGGGATAGACAAGTTAGCACATGCCTTTCTTTCCAGCACTCCAGAGATGTCCGTGAATTCAAGACCAGCCTGGTCATAGTGTTGTGCCCAATTTCTGAACCCGAAAATCACCAAGAGACCTGATTCAATGCAAAAGCAACAAGTCTTTAATTAATTAACAAGTTAACTGTATTAACTCAGATCCTCCATCCATTCGACATGGCAGGTGAAGTGAGTAGGACAGGGTGGGACTATGGGGCTTGGAATTTATTGGGATAGAGCAAGGGGAGTGTCTGCGATCCACAAAAGTCTCAGGATTGGTGCACTTCCAGTCTTGGGATACCTGTCCTGAGTTGATTGGTCAGGAATGGTTGCTATGCTCAGAGGCCCTCCCAGGGCTGTTGCTATGTTCTGCACTCCACTGTTACCATAAAGCACATCCAACATCGACCAGTTAACTTCTGTTTGGTTCCTTACAGGGTATCTGTCTTCCTAATGACTAGAAGGTAAGGCAAGGCCAGGAAGCCCAGCACATGTTGCTGAGTCAGAGGCCTACATCTTGCTGGGTCTTTTCTGCAGTCTGTCACAGTTGCCAAAGCAGGGGTCTGGGTGAGGGTCTGGTCCCTTCATTAGTTAAGTTCCAGGCCAACCAAGGAGACACAGTGAGACCCTATATCTAAAATAAAATAAAGACAGTAGATTCTGAAAGATTGCTGAATCAAATAGGAAACAAATAACTTTGGAGATCTGCAAAGAAATCTTGAAAGCATCTGGGGAGGAAGAGGCCACCAGCAGAGTAGAAAGGAAACAAAGCCACAGAGTGATCCTGGCCATCCAGCTGCCACAATTCATGTCAGTGATTGCACCAATGTTTTCATGAGTCTTCCCGTAAACCACATTAACCCTGGAAGGTGGTTAAAAGTCAGCTGATATTGGCCATGACCCGGCAATTACTTCAGCATCTCACCTGTTCAGAAGGTCCAACGTCTCACCCTCCATATCTGTCTCACTTGCTGACTGGGTTTTCTGATAGTCTTCATGCAGTGACTATGAAAATATTCCTATTCTGACTGAAAGTTGGAGCTATCATTGCTCCATCATTAAAACAATTCAGAATCCCAACCTCACTGGGCAGAAGAAACATCCAGTCTTTATCCCCACAAACCAAAAAACAGAAGTACTCTATGAAGCTTAAGGGAGCTAGAATTACTTGCAATGATAGCACAGTTATTTTGTGAGTTTTATTTCTCCTCCTCCTCTTCCTCCTTATTCTTCTCCTGCTCCTCCTTCCCCTTTTTTCTTCTTTCATTTTCTGTCAGGCTCTTACTCTGAAGAATGACCTCAAACCTCCTGCTTTAGTTTCCAGTGCTGGAGGTACATATAAATACCACGACACCCAGGTGTAGCTTTTCCACCCATGTTATTGATTGGAAAGCAACAAGATGCCTGTTTTAGGTGATATATACAGGTGTGGGCCAGAGAGCACTTTCACCTACAGGGTTCATTAGTATTTTATAGGCGCCAAAGGGTGAAATGCTTTGGGATACCTCAAGAGGAAGAACTTTGTAATAAAACTTCTTGACTGCTGTGTTTCTTTTTAAGGTATCTGGTCATGCACTCTACAGTAACTGACCTGCCCCAGAGATCAGCTCTTACTTGTAGCTAGCTGGTTTCATAACTGTGGTCAAATAACTTGTGCTTAACAAAGAAAATCAGTCCACAGGTCTGTAATTGTATAGCCTTCATCCTTCTGCAGGAATTCATTAGATTTCTGAGCCCTGCTTGTGTCAGCTTTCAGCATGCCCCCATGGCATCAAGAACTATGATTGGAGTTAATACTGTTTTAAAGACACACACACACACACACACACACACACACACACTGATACTCATATTTTATCCCCTTTACTGGTTCACTGTTCTAGGATAGGGAGCACACTCATACTTCAGTCCCAACTCCCACTTGCTATTTGATGTTAGAGATTACAATGAGACTCTGGCCTCCAATAAGGAGGGTGACTCTGGTCACCCTATAAGGTCAGAGAATCAGCTGCCCCAGTCCCAGTTCCCACCCAGCTCATGTTGCCCTGTACAGTCTACAGTTTTTCCTTACGTATGTAGTGTCTAAGGTCATTGTAGAAGACCACCCTGGTCTCTTGATGGTCACACCTCTTTTTCCCCTCATACCAACATCATCTTTTCTTTTCCTCTCCCAAAGAACACAAGCTGTCCTAATTTACAGACTCTCTGTGACTCAACCTCTTGAGAGATGTTATTTCGGTGCATATCTTTCCCCCTCTCTTTTTGGTACCTCTAACAAAACTCTCACATCCTGCCCCCACCTTTTTTCCTTTGCTTCTACCATTCCTCTTTTTAATGTAATGTATGTCTCCACTCCCCTACTTCTTATCTAGCAACCTAATGCTGATCGCTAACCCCACTGTGATGTTTTTCTCATTCTCTATTTTTCTACTCATACCCATAACTAATATGCTAATATTCACAGTACTGTTGGTGTCCCTTTACTATTCTAAACATAGTAAACTGATACTCTGTTTTCATGGAGTGTTTACCACTGACAGGAACTGTAGTTGTAGATAGTTCTCTTCTTGCAGTGGAGTATAGAGTCTAGTGCCATGGACATCAGTCTAAACAGGACAAATGTCACTTCAATCCTATTAAAACCTAGTCTTTTCTGAAAAATGCAAGTATCTCCATTAAAAGTAGAAAGGTGACCTCAATTAAAATACTACTGAATAAAAATATTAACCAACAATCCAACCCCAGATGGGCAGGTCCCTGCCTAAAGCATGAGAAACATGAAAAACCTACACAACTTGTTTTTTCCAGAAATTACCAATTCAATAGTAATGTGGACCCTGATAAAAATGACTGTGATGAATCTCCAAATACACAGTTTAAAAGAACAATTGCAAATATGTACGAACAGCTCAAATCGGAACCAAACATATTCCAAGAAAATACAAACAACATGATAAAACATAGAAGTAAATTGAAGATGTGAAAATAGAACTCAATAGAGGTAGAAAAGTAATTTTTTAAAAGTGAAATGATGGCAGAAATGGAAAATAAAGTAGATCAAATTAAAAATTCAATTGGGCCTGGAAAGATGGTTTATCAGTTAAGAGTATATATTGCTTTCACAGAGGCCCTGAGTTCATTTTCCACAGTCAGGTTGGTTAGCTCACAACTGCTTATGACTCCAGCTCCAAGGAGTCAATGCCCTCTTCTGGCCTCCCTGGGTACTTTCACTCATGTGCTTATATCCAAACACAGATACACTCATATACATACAATGGGAAAAACTCACTGGAAAGCCTCACTTGTAGAATGGAGGACAGAATTTCAGAGTTTGAAGTAAAAGTAGAAGAACTGAATCACTCAGTCAAGGTCAATGATAATTAAAAAATAATCCTGGAAGAACATGCAAAATCTTTGAGACAACATGAAAGGCAGCATATACATATATACATATATGTGTGTGTGTGTGTGTGTACATATATATATATATTATATCTCACAGGCTTATAAGAAGAATTTCATACTAAAGAAATAGGAAACACTTTCAATAAAATCATGGAAGAAAATTTTCCAAATCTAAAGAAAGAGTTGCCAATTCATATACTAGAGACTCACAGACCATTAAATAATACGTAGAACTAGAAAAGAAACTCATGTTATATCATAGTTAAAACACTAAATAACAAACAAAGTATATTGAAAACTTCTAAATATAAAGACCGAGTCACACAAATAAATACAGTCTCTTTAGACTAACTGCTGCTTCTTAATGGAAACCTTATAATCCAGAAGTTCATCAAACACATACTCATCTGATACTGATAAAACATACTCTACTAGATAAAAAGGCACAGATTTGCCTGGCTGTGGTGGCAATATGCCTTTGATTCCAGCACTCGGAAGTCAGAGGCAAGAGGATCTCTGTGAGTTCAAGACTAACCTGATCTATAGAGGGAGTTCCAGGACAGCAAGGACTATACAGAGAAACCCTGTCTTGATAAACCAGAAAAAAAATCACAGATTAATTCCGAAATAGTAGTGGTCAGTTACTTTAATATTCCACTTTCTACTTTTCCCATTAGACAGATCATTGAGACAAAAAATAAACACAAAAACATTGGAGTTAAATTATATCATAAATCAAATAAGACCTAAGGGACATCTACAGAACATTCTACCCAAACACTATAGAATATACATTCTTCTCAGGAGGCCATGGCATGTTCTCTAAAATAGATTACATGTTATGACATCAAGCAAGTCTCAACAAATACAAGAAAATGGAAATAATTCCTTGTAGTCTTATCTGATCACAGTGGAATAAGAAGACTATAAATCAATAGCAAGAACAATTACAGAAAATATACACATGTATCAAGATTAAACAATATATTATTGAACTTTGAATGGGCCATTGAAAAAAATCAAGAAGGACATTTAAAAATTTCTAGAAATGAATCCATAACATCTCAAAACGCATGAGATACAGTGAAAGCAGTCCTAAGAGGGAAGTTTATAGCTCTGAGTTTCTATACTAAAAAACCAGAGAGACTTCAAGTAAACAACCTAATGACACCATTTTAAGGCATTGGGAAAACGGGAACAAACTAGTACATTATGAGAAAGAAATCAGGGAAATGATTATTAATTCCAACAAATGGAGGAGAAAGACCACAAATCTGAATCATCATGGCCAAATTAATAAAGCAAGCAATTTATTAAAGCAAGCTTTTTTTTTTTTTATTTCTGTGGATGGGCTGCACCCCCTAAGGCTGGGTTCAACAGGTCAGCATTGGATGTGAAAAAGACAAGATTTTTATGGTTTAGGGGATCTGGAAGGCAAAATATGTTGGGTTACAGGAGCAGAACATAAGCATAACAACTTAGACATAAGGACCTCCAGAAACAAATACATGTTTACAAAAGGTGGTCATAACATCAGGTAGTCATAACAACTCTTGAAAAAAAGGTAGGATTGCAAGATGATTATTAACTTTTTTAAAGAAAGACAAGATTGCCAATTCTGGACCTGGCAATACAGAAGCATTTTTAACTAAGGTTCCCTAAGGTTAGGGGGGTGACATAGCCCAATCCTTGAGAAATGGGTTTAATCATAAACAGAAATGAGCCTAGTTTGTCTTTACTATAAAATTGATTTTCAGCTTAAGATGGAGGCAGATGATTTCTTCACAATCTCATTCACAATAGCCAAAAACAAAAACAAACAAACACTAACAACAACAAAAACTTGGAATAAACTTAACCAAGGCACTAAAAGAACTCACAATAAAACTTTGAAACACTGAAGAAATAGAAGATGACAGTAAAAGTTAGAATGCTCTCTCATGCTTTTGGATGGGTAGGATTGATATTGTTAAAATGACTGTCCTCTAACAAAAACAGTTTCCAAATGTAATGCAATCCTAATCAAAATACCAACTGAATTCTTTATGGCAAAATAGAAAACAATCTTAAAATATGTCGGGAAGCACAAGAGACCTCTCTGCTAAGCAAAACAATTGTGAACAATAAGAATGCATACCTGTGGAGGAATCATAATACCTAATTCCAAGGTATCTACACTAATTCCAAGGTGTTAAGAGAAGCTTTATCTTGCTAGCTGCTTTGGTTTACTACCCGCCAGTCGCCTGGGCTCTGCCACGTATCAGTCCCAAATAAACACACAGGAGGCTATATTCATTATGAAGCTGTTGGCCTTGCTTGTTTCTTACTGGCTAGCTCTCACTTAAGTAATTACCCCATAATTGTTAATCTAAGTATGTCTCTTACCGGAGAATAGTTCCGGGCTTCCTACCCCCATGGCGTCACATGTCGACTCTCCTGTGTTTTTCCTTCCCAGAATCCTCCTGGACTCCTAGCCCCACCTATCTAGATTCCTATTGGCCAGACAGTGCTTTATTGACATATACACAGGACTTCCCCAACATCTCCTCTTTTCTGTTTAAACAAAAAGAAAGGTCTTAACTTTAACATAGTCAAATTGTATAGCAAAACAATTGTGAACAATAAGAATGCATACCTGTGGAGGAATCATAATACCTAATTCCAAGGTATCTACACTAATTCCAAGGTATCTACACTACTGAACTAAATGATAAAAACAGCATGGTACTGCCCTGGCCAGCAGGGCACAATGGGTTCGAGCCCACGGGAACCTGGAATGAATGAGACAAGAGACATGAGAGAGATGGGCGGCAGGACAGCATGGCTGATCCAGCTGCGTTTAATGAGAGTTCTGTGCAGGCTTAAATAGGGGAAAATGAGGTAGGGGATAGGGCAAAAAACTGCAGGACAGTGAGGGAGGGGTCGTTGCCTAGTAACCAGGCTACTGAAGGGAAGCAGGTAACAGGTGTTGGCAAGGTTAAAGGGTCACAGAGGCAGTGATGTAATTATGGAATGTTTGTTTCTTGCCATCAGCTACTTCCTGTGAGCCCAAGTTCTATTCATTAGGAAGCTGGGGAGGGGACAGACTATTCTTTAAAAAGACTGACAATAGTTACAAGAGGTTCTAAATAACAATGATCGCTCCCAACATGGTACTGGCACTACAACAGACATATTGATCAGTGGAATACAATAACGATCTAGCTGTAAGTCTGTACACCTTCAGCCGCTATAGCTTTGACAGAGTTCACAATGAACATCAGAGAAAAGAGCCTCCAACAGGTGGTGGTTCTTGCTGAAGCAGATGACCTCCGACGGCCCATGCACAGTCAAGGCCAAAAGAAGATATGAAAGCAGGCAGGGGATAGGGGTTCACTTGTTGAGAACAGGGGTCCCAGTGGGAGAGGAAAGGGGATGAGAGGTGAGGGGGCATGAGAATGGCTAAAAGGTATTATATAAACATATGACACTGAAAAGTAAAAAGTTTTTCAAAAGAAAAAAAGTTTGTTTTTTTTAACAAAGGAATGTTATTTTTTTCCATTACAAATACTTTTTGTGTGATACACAAATGAGCACAACCCCACATACATAAAACCTTAATTAGTTTGTTAGTCCTAACTAAGGCTGTGGAGACTTCTAGAGCCATAGGTCCCATCAAGACAGCCATTTGGTTAAGGTCATTTAAAAACTAATAATAATCTAAGGATTCAGTCTGCCCCGTCACCTGGCAGAATGCACTCAGGCAGTGCCCTGGTCAGCCCAGGGTTCCATAGTTGCATAGTCTGCACACAAGTGTAAGGGACCCTGTCTCGAAAAAACCAAACCAAAATAAAACAAAAAACGAACGAAAACAAAAAACAAAAAGAATGGCCCCTGCCCACTTATGATCTCTTTCCTTGCTCTCTTTCCTGCTGTTCCCCTGAGACAGGACTTTTCCTGTCTCCCTCTTCTCTTCTGTCCTCTCTCTGTCTCTGTGTCTCTTTACCCCTCCCCCCGTTTGTAATAAAACATCTCACTGAAGCTCAGTCTTGTCCCTCCTTGGTCACCCCCACCTGCCATGAAATCTGCCAAGGTCCTCCTTGCTCATTTTCATAATAAATAACCTATTTTATCCCTGAGAACTCCTTGGGGTTTTTATGTTTCAGTTTCTAAGCACTGAACAGAGTCTAATCCTCAATTGCGCCATTCTGATTGGTTCTGATGAACACACTTGCCATACTTTTAAATGAAAAATTTACATGAAATTATACCCTTCATCTGGCAAGTTTCGAGCTGTTTGAGTTTTTATTTTTTATTTTTTTAAAGTCATAGACCCAGTGCACTTGAATTTTTATAAAGAGGGAGAACAGGTAGGTGGTTACTATGGTGACCACAACATCTGATTTGAGTAGCAACTCAGAGGGTACGAAAACAGTGCCACGTTCAGCTAGATTGTACCAGTGATTAATCGTGTGTGTGTGTGTGCGTGTGTGTGTGTGTGTGTGTGTGTGTCTGTCTGTCTTTCTGTCTGTGGGGTGTTAGAGGTAGGGGGGATAACGAACACGTCTGGCTCCACTTATAAGCTCAGTCCACCAGCACATGACTAGCCTTGACTTCAGAAAATTCATAAACTGTGCAGTCAAAACAAGCGCTTTGAAAATGCTTTTAGGGAGGAACAACAACAAACACGGAGAAAGGCTTGGAACAACACGGTCTTGATGGGGCATTCGATTGCCTGCCTCAAACTGAGTGAAAGGCATGGATTAAGTCTCAGGTTGAGCTGTTCTTTTAGTTTGGTAACTTGTTCTCCTCCGCCCCCCCCTGCACCCCCCCTCCCCGCAAAACAGGTGAGATGAGTGACTTCCTCTGCCCCATCCTCCTTTTTGCATGCTCTTTTCGCGTCTAGCTGATGGGTGTAGGCATTTCCTGGCTTAGGGGGCCCGCAGGTTCCGGCCAGCTAGGTGAAGAATTAACACTAGCCCCCAATAAGCTGTTTACTATCAGTCATCTCCATTTTAAAGGGAGCCAGCTCCCTACACTTCAGTTTCCTGGGGGAGGGGGGGTAATTGTCCTGGCTCCCCTCTGTGGGGTCTAGCTGGCTGCCTTTTCTCCTGTCTTTCAAAGCTAAGCATTTATCCTTCTGAAAAGAGGAGGGAAAAGGAGTGGGGGTGGGGAGAGGAGAGCGGAGCCTTCAACACCTGGAAAAGTGGTTCGTTTCTCACTTTAAGCGCTCTTTCTAGCAAAAGGAGAAGCGATTCCATTTCTGGAACTGGTCCTTAAGTGTTGCAAAACATATCAGACTAGCTCTGCGGCGGGATCGGGAGGCTGGCCCCACCTGCTTCGCTCCTAAGAGGTTTTGGCCAACACGAGTGTCAGGTGTGTGCAGGCCAGGTGGCGTTTCCACGCCCCGCCGCCGCCGAGCTGCACAGCCTGGGACTCGCCACCCAGCTGCCTGCTATGCTGAAACGCTCCGAAAGCTGTCTAAGGAGCTCTAGTGAGAGGTCGAGCTGTTTTTCTCAGACGTATTGCCCTTGACAGATCCGGTGAGGGAATGACTGCCGCTGAGATGCATAGAGCACCGCAGTACCCCCTCCTTGCCTTCCTGAAACAGCGGCCCTTGCTATTTCTCAGCACTTGGTGCTTGAAGGCATCTGCTGCTGCTGCTGCTCTGTGATCTTGTCTGTTCTGAGAAAGCAACAGTTGAAGTTTCTCCTCCTCGATCTCAGCGTAGCAGCCTCCAAACCACCGCGGGTGAATTTGCTTCACCAGTGGCCTCTTCATAGTAAGTCCGTCTCTTGTGTGAACAGTGTGTGTGTGTGTGTGTGTGTGTGTGTGTGTGTGTGTGTGTGTGTGTGTGTGTGTTGGGGGATGGGAGGGAGACGTGTTTAGGAATGTGAAATTCTTGCAGCAGATTTAAATGGGTTCCAGAAATGACTTCAGAGCAACTGTTTGCTGCATGCCTGTTTAAAGTGGAGTCAGATCCTGCTTAGGGGACAATCTAGCTAGTTGTCTTGCAGGAAGGCAGGCTTACTTGTCTCAAAGAACCAGATAGACTTGAATGCTGAATCTTGCTTTTGCCACCCATCAGCTAATGCAACTTTGAGAAGTCGCTGTACTCGACTCTTTCAACTTCGTTATCTGTAAAATGGGGATAATATTATCTATCTTGTGTGGTTATTAAGGATTGTAGTTATGTGTATAAAGTTAGATTCCAAGATACTCCTCCAAACAGCATGGTTACTAATTTAGAAGTATACATTTAAGTATCTGCAAATAGCAATTGATTTGCCATTCTAGCTTGCTTAGTAGTTGAGAATACCCCCTCAAGTCATTCTACCTGAGTTCCAATCACAGCACAGTTCCCTTTAGAAAGCCAGCCACATCTGTGAATAATAATACATTTCATAGACTTGTGAGAATCAAAAGAAGCCTCCTGTGTAAAACCCCCAGGACTGTGCCTACCACAGAACAAAAAAAAATTTTTTTTGCTATTCTAACTGCTATGCTATGCAAGAGTCAAACCATGGGGAGGGGCATCTGGTCTCTCTGGGATAAATTTATCTCATTTAATTTTTAAATGGAAAGATGGAGTAAGGTGTCCGAGGGAGACTTCTACCTCTGAACAGCTGTGTTCCTAAGGGATCCACAGTCCAGTCTCAACACCCCACCTTTTCTTTGGAAAGGGCATCAACAAAAAGTCGAAGCACTTTATGATGGAGAAAGGATATACGAGATGCTTATAATGCTTGCGTTGGACTTAAAATCACCGCCAGATGTGTATTGCCTGTACTCCATGTACAACTTCATTTGCTCACAGCCCCAGAGCTTCAGTCTTCCCATCGATTTGGACACTTTGTACCCAAGATTTGTACCCAAGCGTCCAGTTCACACAAGCTGGCTGAGCATAGCCCTTGTTAGCATGTCTAGTTTCTGTTTTCTTTCTTTCCTTCCTTCTTTCTTTCTTTCCTTCTTTCATTTTTAAGGAGGAGCCTTAACCAGTGTCTCTGCATTCTGATCGTAGTTAATTTGCATCTGGCATAACAGCTGTGCCATCTGGCAACCTGTTTTAGAACCAGCCCAGAGTCTCTCCTCGCCCTGCCCCTGGGCTGAGAGAGCAGACATGCTGGACTGAAGAGAGGATTTTCCTTAGATTCGGGGGAGCTTGTCTCTGACAGGGTGCCATTTCTTCTCTCCATACCAGCTCTTATCAAGCCACGCCCCGCAGCTCCTTGAAAGTCTGTTTGGGTGCCCTGAGCTAAACACCCTTTGTAAGGAAGAACACTTAACCACAGGTGTTCAGCATTAGCCTGACAGACCAAGGGGGGGAGGGGCAGGGACTATGTCATCTCATACTTGGTGCTTAAAAGGATTGGTGCTTGTGACCATGGAAGCGGCATTGTAATTTTCACTGTTTTTGTTTGCTTGCTTGCTTTTCCTTAAATGATCAAAAGCTATTGTTTTTAATAGAGTACTGGGGGTGGAGGAAGTAAAATTGGCATTAGCTTAGTACATTGTTTAAAATATTAGAAATATGGCACATTAAAGTGGTTCAGCCTTTGAACAGAATAGTTGGAGTAGCACTTCCCTGTCCTTCTGGCTGGCCACATGACCTGATGCCAGGCAAATGCCTTTCATATGCTTTAGTGACTTAGTGACTTGTCACACTGTTCTCAGAGTCTGGGTCAGTTTGCAGCCTTTCCTTCTTTATAGTCTCAACATTACAAATCATCTGCAGCAGTTCCTCGAATATGAAGTGATGGCATTTCGTTAAGGATACCCACACCCCTTTCATCCCCATCACATTCCTCATTCATGCTCATAAATTTGTGTTGCCTGAGTTCCTCCAGATGTATTGGTGGACCTTCTCAAAAGGCAACCTTGTCAGCATTCCCATGATCAGCAGCTGTGTCTTCAACAACTCACTGCCAGCATTCCAGCGATCAGCTGTACCTCCAGCAACCCATTGTCTTGTGGGAATTACACACACACACAGTGTAACTTTTTGCCTTGCTTAATTCAATCTCTCCTTGAGATAGTATTTTTTAAATGCCATTTTGGCCACAAAACATACATGATTTTCTTTGTATGAACTGACTCACGGGTGCTTGGTAACTAACAACCCGGGAGCGATTGACTGCTGAGTCAGTGGTCATGATACTCATGGTCTTAGGTCAGAATTGATGACCCAAAGCATTAGGAGAAAGCTTTTGCTTTATGTACTTACTCCCAGCTAATATGCTCTTGTAGGTGAAGTCTGAATGGTATGGTGGGGGGAATTGGTGTTAAAACCTGACTTGAGAAATCCATGCATATTGGAGGCTTGCAAACGTAAAAGTGTCTGCAAATGTCAAACAATAAGTGTCTGAAAGTGGGTAAGCTTTTACACACACTAACCGAGTTTTACAGGCCCTGTCCCTCCCGTATAGATTTGCCCACTCTTATCTCTGTGGCTTTCTGCCTTCATGATGCCTCCAGAATACTTGATAGAAGCATCTTTTGAAGTTCGGCTTGGAACAAGTCATTGAACTCCTGTTTCATATGCTGAAGGCCCAGGCCCAGCTGCAGTGTTCCTTATCTTAGCTGACCCTTGCTCAGGGCTCAGCTCTCCACATCTGAAAGCCCTTAATCTGAGCGAGCTCACAGGGAGGTGCTCCAGCATGCACCCTATTTGGATTGGTTCCCTTCACAAGGAGTGGGATATATGCCAAACAGGAGTGCTTGAGTGCCACCTTTATGAGGGGAAATCAACATTCCAGTCTTAGTAGAATGCAGACTAAGAGGGTCTCCAATGAGACAAGCATCTCTGGCCTCCCTTTTCTCATTCTGAAACCCAGTAACAACACTAACAGCAATAGTAATGATAGGCTAGGGAGGTAGCCCAGGCAATAGATATGATAGTCTATCATATGCTGGGTTTAACCCCAGAATCACATAAATCAGGCATGGAGATAGTACCTGACTGAAGACCCAGTACTCTGGAGGTGGAGGTAGGAGGACTGGGAGACCAAGGTCATCCTTGGCTACATAGTGAGTTTAAGGCCAGCCTCTGCTACATGAGACCTTGTTTCAACCAACAACAAACCCATAAAAGTAGTGAACGGATGCAAGGATGACCCTGAATTTCCCAGTAGTCTTTGAGTTTGGAGAGCTTCATTCCAGGTTGGGCCATGGGTTGGAAGGCAAGGATGACGCTGCAGTGTAATAGCTGTAGGAGCTGGTGTTGGTAGACATGGATTCAGGCTAGGGTCTGTGCCTTTCTAGCATTCTCCTCATCTCCTAGCCCCGCCTATCTTCTTGCCTCTACTGGGCAGTGTTTTACTCCTTAACCAATAAGAGAAACATCTATACAGAAGAACATCCCCCATCATACATGTGTGTGAGAGTGGGTGCATGTGTGGGATGATATGCACGGAGAGGTCAGAACCTCTCTCAGGAGTCAGGTCTCACCTTCCACTTTGTTGAGACAGCGTCCTTCATGCTGTGTGCTCCAGGTGAGGTGGCATGCCAGCTCTAGAACCATTCTCCTGTCTCCACCCTCTATCTCACCATAGGCACGCTATGATTGCAGTTGTGACATCTGACTTTTGGGTGGGAGTCTTGGGACCATGGGCTCACACTCAGGCTGTCAGGTTTGCATGGTAACTACTTCTATCCACTTTTGTCATGTTTTTAAAAAAGTTTTTCTCGTTTCCCTTCTATTTCTTTTTTTCCTAAGTAAACATGGTCTTTCCCCTCTCGGAGTTCTTGGAAAATTCTGTGAATTTGACTGAAGATTGTGGCTTCTGCTTCCCTGCTTCTCCTGCTGATTTGCACAGAAAGCACATGGGATACTTGTCTCTCAGCGATTAGGCTCTGCATTGCCTATGCTTACTTGTTTTTCCTCAAGGAGGCACAGCCATGCAGTATGCATATGGCTCTCCCTGTCCCAGCACACTCTTTCTGGAGCTCAGGGAACCTTAGTGGCTACACTAAGATGGTCTGGAGCACATTCTGTAGAGTGTGATGCATAGACAGAGGCTTAGGGAAGTTTACTTTTGTGGGGGACTAAGGCTAAGAGCTTCCCCCCCCACCTTATTGATGTCATTGAATGACTAAGGATCTGCATTATTTTGGGCCCCATAGAATCAGCCCACCAAATTCTTTTGGAATATCTCCTTTGAGTAGGTGCATACAAAGGCATTTTCATAGCTTTAAGGATCAAGACACTAAAATTACACAATAGCCAGACTCCCTCTCACCCCTCTGCTGATAGGGACGACTCTTCTGGGATGGCCTGCTTGCTGCAGGGCTTCTCATGTAATACTACATTTGTTTCAGTGTGTCCCACTTGGATGTACACATATGTAAAGGGTTTTGAGGGAGCAGCTAAAGGTCATTGTGTTAATCGGTTTTCATTGCTATAACAAAATGCCAGAGAAAAATCACCTTAAAGGAAAAGAATGTTGATTCTGAATTACAGTTGTAGAAGTTTCTTTCCATGGTCAATTAGTTTCCCTGCTTCTGAGGCTGTGGCAAGACAAGTATGGAGGTGGAAGGATATTCTAGAAGAGGACTGCTTACTCTGTGGGAGCCAGGAAGCAAACAGGGGAAGTAGAGGAAAGGTCAAGGGTCCAGATTCTTTTTTAAATTTTATTTTTATTTGTGTGGCTGTGCATGTGCCAGCACATACACATGGACCTGTAGGTACCTATGGAAGCCAAAAGAAGGTGTCAGATCCACAGGAGTTGGTGACACAGGCAGTTGTGAGTCATTCAGTGTAGGTGCTGAGAATCAAACATGGGAGCTCTGTAAGAACAGCAAGAACAGCAAGTGCTCTTAACTGTTGAGCCATCTCCCCACCCCCCAAGAGACACCCTAAAAGTCATGTCCCCATAAGCTACTTTCTCCAGCTAAGTCATCCCTTCTAATGTCGCATTGATATGGTCATGCTCCAATTACCTCTCAGGCAGGGGGGTTGTGCCAGGGTCCAGGGGGAGAGGACATGACTTCATATTTAAGTCATAATCTTCACTACTTGCTTGACTGCTGTGTAAACCAAGTTCCTCTGTTCTGAATGTAGGGGCAGAATTTAAGAAATGCAACTCCTTCCAAGGATTCTGATGTAGCAGGTCAGGAGTAAAGTTTGGACATCTATCATGAGCAAGAAGATAGATGCATGTAGTTAGTATGACAAAAGTTATATTTTATTATGCTGAGGGTAATCACAATGGTTCACACTCTAAATTCCTAACTGTGGTCCTAAGTCTTATCTTCTCCAGGCTGCTTGCTACGTGTGTGATGTATCTTAGCTGAAGATCAGGGTCAGTCCCCAACAGAAGACTGATTCAGGGATCAGGATCCAGGAGAGACTCTCCAGCCCCAGGGCAGATCAAGTGTTATCTCTCCAGATGTGCAGAGCAGAGTATTGCTCTGGGTCTCTGCTCACATACTGCCCAGTGGGTGTCATGAAGTTCTAGGACTCAGTCTGGTTATCTTGGGTGAGTGATGTCACTGAGTTCTGGTTATCAGATGTAACCTTGAGTGTAGTGGGGATCCTGACTAAGCTATTCTTACATGTCTAAAGGACATTTTTACTGTACTCACTACAGAATCTCCTCTGTCCTTTATGATTCCCAGACTAGGTACAGATCAAGCTAAGAGCTACTACTTTGGCAGCTACACATGCCAGAGTCTAAGATCAAATCTATTGCTGGCTATATTTGTCTGGTAATGATGTGACTCTTATTTTTCTAAAGAGTGGCTAGTTTTAAAGATTCAAAGTTGATTCTTCAGTGTGTTAGAACCTGATTTGTCCAGATTTTTTTTTGAGTCAGGATCTCACTATGACTGACCTGGAACTTACTCTATAGATGGACAGACTGGCTTTATACTTGCAGTGATCCACCTGCCTCTGCCTCCAGAGTGCTGGAACTGGTGTGCCCCACTCCACTCAGCTCTGATTCCCTGAGTGATCTCCTCTTTGAAGGTAGCCCTACTTACTCTTGGCTCAACTTTTTTATAACGCTGTCTAAAGGGGCTACCAGATTTCACCTCCCTTACCAGTTCTCAATGCCCTCTGCTCTGTCATCAGTCACCTTTCTAAAATAAGAAGGACATGACTGTGGCCCACGAAGCCATAGAGCACATTTCCAGAACATGGATACTTCTTAGCATGTTGTTTCCTCATCCACACACACGCTTCCTCTAGTCCACAGCATTGAAAGTGC
Source organism: Mesocricetus auratus (assembly GCF_017639785.1). Classification (NCBI taxonomy): domain Eukaryota; kingdom Metazoa; phylum Chordata; class Mammalia; order Rodentia; family Cricetidae; genus Mesocricetus; species Mesocricetus auratus. Next base: position 106,111,039 of record NW_024429182.1, on the reverse strand, counting down.
CTCCTGTTGTAAATTGTAATACAGTTCTTTATGGGGAATTGAATTTTCGCCAGGTTCTGTGCTGAGTGTTCTGTATGTCTGACAAACTCATGATGGCTTTGTATGTCCAGTTCCAAGACTTATTTGCAAAGCCTTTCTGCCCCAAGTTGTTCAGAGGGAGTTGCCCTTTCCAGCCATGCCCCTAGAGCTCTCTCAGAGTTTCACTTGCTGCATTGTAATTTTCTGTTCATGCTCTCTCTGTCCTTTGTAAGCTTTGTGATGCATTTGTCTTATCTCCTTGAGCAGAGTATGTACCAGAGGGAATGGGTGAGAGGGTTTGAGGTCAAACTCATAGTTATACCCAAAGAAATGTCTGGACATGGACGATTCCTTTTAACATTGGTTCAGTAGGCATAGTAATGTAGTTAACAATGAAGATATTTGGGCATAAAAATCAAATATATCTCAAAGACTCTCCTGTTACAGTCCTATGACATCATGCCAGGTAGCCTAGGACATCCCAAACCACAGGCAGTACAGCTGTCTAGCCTTCTGTGTTCAGCAGAACAGACCTACCTCTATATTGCTGCATCAATGGGTTTACTCTGTTACCAGAATGGGCCAAATTATATGACATCATCCATTTGAAGGATATTTCATAAAGGCAGCCAAATAGTGCCAGGAGAGTTTTTGTGGTTTCCCCCAGTGTTTTTACAGGCAGACACTGTAATCAGCTGTCACGATAGCTATAATCAATTAGCTTATGCAGTGTTTTTCTCCATCTGCTCTAATTGAACAGTTGATTTTGTTTGTATTTTCGCTTTTTCCTCTCTACTCATTCCCTGGGTGTTACTATGGAACCCTGTGACTAAGCCCCTATGACACCTGCTGCTGCCTTTTGTAGGGTGTGCAGTAAGTAACCCATTCATCCCCAGACCATTCTGTATCACACTGATATCTAAGAGAGCTTGTTCATTTAAAAAATGCATTTAAATTGACCTTCCTCCACAAAAGTAAAAGCCAAAACTGGAGTCATCTAGACTTGATGATTGTTTGCATGTAAAATGGCAGAGCACTGCATTTACTTAAGTCACTCTGGTGTTGTCATCCTTGGAACCAGTTAAGTGCAAATTGTGTTCCTCTGTAGCATCAAGGGGGAGATCTAGGACTTCTTAATATTGAGAGCTACTGTGCACTTCCTTGAAAAGATAGGAGCTGTGAGTTGCTGGTACTTAAGGAGAGCCTAGGGTTAATAGAAACAAGAAGGGAGAAGTGATGGTTACTAGGAAATACTTAAGCTTCCTTTGACACTGAGATTTCTCTCCGATAAATGACCCCACCAGGATGCTTCCCTGACGGTAGACCTGGGAACATGATTGGCGGAGTAGCCATGCAACTTGCACAGATATTTCAGTAGTGCTTTTTTCATGCCTACAACTATGGGATCCTAAGTTAGGGAGAAAAAGGAAAGTGAGACATAGGCCCTGCTTACAAGAGGCGTAAACTGCAGAGGAAATGGAAGGCTTGGACACCATCAGCAGTGTTGAAGATGGTGTGAGAGAAGTCTGTGCAGTGGAACTGGAAAAGAAAGCAGACACCTCCCGAAATGTTCCGCCATGTGCTCTAAAGGAAATCACCCTGACTTCTCAGTGTTCACAGGCTCATGTTTTGGGGTTCATTTTAAAGACCAATTAGAAGAGATTGACAGCAGCTCATACATGCTCAAGCATAGTTATTGTATGATGCTCATGTTAAAACAAAGGACCTCTTGAGAGTCACAGAGGATTGTCTCTGACCCCTTCCCTACCACACACACACACACACACACACACACACACACAGTGATACCCAGCTCTGCAGATGCTTACCCTGTAATACACTTTATTTTTAATATTTTGCATTTTTTGACAAATATTGTATGTGTGTAAACAACAGTGCACTGATGAAGCTCAGCCTCCTGATAGCCGCCCTCTCTCTTAACCCTCACAACTGTTAGTAATCACTGTTCTATATCTGGGTTGACATTTTTAGCTTTCACATATGAGATAACATGTGGTACTTGCTTTCTGTGTGTAGCTCATTTTGTTCAACATACTGCCCTCCATTTTTTGCAGCAAATGGCAAGATTCATTCTTCTTTGTGGCCGGATATTCTTTTGTACGTATCATGTTTTGTTTTGTTTTTTTGTAATTCATTCATGTGTTGATAAACAGCTAGGTTGATTTTTCACATCTTTGCCCCTGTTAATAGTGCTGTTAAAAAAAAAGACGCATAGGTATCTTTTTGATATCCCATTTCTTTTGCACACACACAGTTTTGTTTTATCTTTTAAGAACCACCACACTATTTTCTTATATACTTATGTACTTCTTTTTTTTGTTTTATTTGCTTAATTTCATGCATATTTGTGGCCTGAGTTTATATTTGGGAACCATGTGTGTGCAGGAGCATATAGAGGTCAGAAGAGGAATTGAATTTCTTGCCCCTGGATTTACAGATGATTATGAGCTGTCATGTGGGTGCTGGGAGCTAAATCCAGATCCTCTACAAGATCAGTAAGGGATCTGAACTGCTGAGGAGTCACTCCAGCCCCTACCACAGACATCTAAATCATCTCCAGATGACTTACTAATACCTAATTAAATACAAATACTATGTAAATAGTTGTTATGCTGTTCTCTTTAGGGAATAACAACACAGAAAATATCCACATTTAATATAATTTTACTTTTACAGACATTTTCAATGCCAGTTTGGTTGAATCTATGAATGTGGATGCAGGAATATAGAGAGATGTCTGTAAATCCAAAGCAAAGGCCACTCTGATGACTAATTTATCACCAATTCCTTATAAAACTTACCAAGGAATGAATAAAAACAAAAAGCTGAGTAGCTGGTATTAATTTCACAGAGTAGGTAGGAAAAGCCAGGATATAAGGGAAAGAAACCTGGTTATGGACCCCAGGACTTGTTGCCAGGTCTTGGGTCTTACAGTGAATTCCTACAATTCTACATTCTCTTGTATATGTGCTTGGAGATTTGACTGTGAATTTGTTGGTGTGCATTTTTCTTCTGCAAAGACTTAAGACAAAAAAGGAAACAACTAACAAGACCCCATATCCCCAGGTTTTAGAGCTGAGACCCTCATGGAGTGTTAGGCAAATCTTCGATGAGCACCTGTGACATTTCGTGCCAGGCACTGTGCTAAATGTCATAGTAAAATCAGACAGAGTCTCTGCATAGACTCTGGTTAAGAGGCCATTGTAATACAGAGTTTTCAATATAATGCAACCCTCTCAGCTGCTAGGAAAGAAATGGTTACCTAACCTTGAAAAGATGATCAAAGAAGAATCCCAGAGAAAAGTGCCTGACTGAGATGTGGAAGATCAATAACTCAGCCCTAAGGACTGGGTTGGAATGAATACTGGTCGCGAAAGTAAGACAGTGTTCTGTCTCAGCATTAGCAGTGAAGTAAGAGTAGTTCCACAGGCTTGAGATTCTACAAGTGTCTGTGGGAAGCTGGTTGTCAGGGAGGACCCAGATCAGGGAAGGATCTTATGTTCAGTTGGAGTTTGATGTTCAGTGTGAAGGCAGTAAGACCAGTTAAGTGAGTTTAAGCAAGAAAGGATCAGTTTTACCATTAGGAAAAAAAATCATGTTATTCCCATGGACAGGATGGATTGGAGGGAAGGTGGTCATTGAAAAGATAAGGCGTGGGCATCGTTGTCTAAGGAAGAGAGGTGGGTGAAGGCATCATCTACATGGCTTTTTTCACTGTCCTCTGCAGTGAGTAGTAACACAAGGTAGCAATTCCCAGCTTGTCCTTTTGGGAGACAATCTCAGTGATGAGGTGATTTTTGTCAAAGCATAACCCATATGCATTAAACATTCAGTTGGACATCTGTGTAGGAGATATTGTTGTCTATGATATAATTGATACCTGGTGGGTTTGAGAATTGCTTGCCCCAAATACCAAGAATTTGTGAGAAATCTCAGGGTTCATGTCAGTCACAGAAGTCGAGGGCTAGAACTGGGGTTTTCAACAGTCCATTAACCAGTTCTTTTCAAGGGACTTCTAAATCGACAGCTGTTAATAGATGAGCTTGCATCCCATTATTTTACAACGAGTGCCTGTTTTTCAATTGACAAGGTATTAATGTTAGAGGAGTTAGTCTGCTGTAGGGTTTGAGAGATAGTCACTGCATTCTACTGGGAGCTAGCCGATTCAGTGTTCGAATCCCACCTCCATTGCTGATTACCATTGTCCTTCTATACCTGTTACTTGATCTCTTGATCTAACCACTTTATCTCTGAAGAGGACATGATATGTATCACATAGAGTTAGATTATTGTTTAAAAAGGTAATAGGAAAAAGTGTAACAAGCTTCTGTAAATTGTTTGCTCACAATGGTTTCCTTTTATTCCTTCTGTGCCCTTCCTCTTTATTTGCCATATGGATCTGTCTTAGCCCCTTTTCAGCTTCTTCAATGTTCCTTCTCATTAAGTGTCCCTCTCCGCCTCCCTCCCTTCCATCCTTCTGTTTGACTGGGTCTTGCTGCTCAGCCCAGGCCAGTCTCAAATTCTGGATTCTCCTGTCTTACCCTCCTGAGTGTTGGGATTACAAGTGTGTACCTCCATGCCCAGACTATTTCTTTTTCTTACTCTCACAAGACATTAAACTGTTATTTTTAAATTTTTTATAGTTTCTTTTGTGTTTCAGATACTTAAACAACCATTTATTTTGTCAAGAAAATGCTTAGGAACAAATTGCTTTGAGTATGTGATCCTTAGAAAACACGTCCCACTAACATGCTGTTGAATTAAAAGCACATTCAATCCCACTCTAGCCACTTTTGATATTCAAAAGATGAACCATCCACCCAATGTCTGCCTGAAAGATGCATTCATCCTGAGCCAAGTTTCCCTTCATCTTTGCACTTTCCTGAGTGCTGCCACATACTCCATGCCCCAGTCAGAAAACAGTGATGTCAGGTCTCCCGAGACAGACTCAGCAGCGGAATTATTGAAGGTGCAATCACCAGAGCACAGCAGAGAGTTCTCAAAGCTTTCTGTTGTTGCTGTGTCCCTCCTTTTAAAATCATATTTCCCAGTGAATTTTTAAACACTACTAGGACTTAATGAACAATACTGGAGTATCTGCATTCTAAAAATATATTCCTTGTGCCAGTCTTTTAGTTTCCAAATAGTCTGATGCCCTAGCCCAGCTCATAGAACCTTCCACCACCTAGTTTCTTACATCCTTTTGTGCTCTCTCTCTCTCGCTCTCTCTCTCTCTCTCTCTCTCTCTCTCTCTCTCTCTCTCTCTCTCCTCTCCTCTCCTCTTCTCTCTCTCTCTCCCTCCCTCCCTCCCTCCTTCTCTCTCACTTCTCCACAACCCTCCCCCGTCTCTCCCAGCTACTATCATGTTAGGATATGAATACTACATTTCAAGATTTTTCTCTTCCTTCTCAAAATAATGTTTTCATGCCCATCCCCCAAGTAATTTTCCCCAGATGATCCTTCCACTCCTCTGGAAGTTTGCCTCTTTTGCAGACCTCTCCCATTATTCTAAGTTCTGTTTTATCTCTGCTTTTTCTGACTACTTCAACTTAAATTGGCTTTCTGTGTGTCCACTGTGGGACAGTGTGCTTTACATGAGAACTTTGGAGATGCAAAGGTTCAACTTGTTCCTAAAGTATGATACCAAAGAATTCTCATGAGATAGATTAGGCTTTCTATGTATTTTTTAAATTCACATGGAAAAACATGAAACCATTTTTTTTCAAGGCAGGGTTTCTCTGTGTAATAGCTCTGGATATCCTGGAACTCACTCTGTAGACTAGGCTGACCTTGAACTCACATAGATCTACCTGCCTCTGCCTCCTGAGTGCTGGGATTAAAGTTGTGCACCACCACTGCCTGCTCAGTGAAACCATTTTATAAATAGTATGGTAATATATTATATTGAGTTATATTTCCCGTGTATATGTTAATTCAGTTTCCAATCAAGTATTTAATGAACAAAATCATTTTTAAAATAAGCATATTTTTACTTTTTCCTTACAATTTTAAATGTGAACATTCTGTGGCAGAGCCACAGTCTTCCAATTATCTGTTCCCTGAACTCAGTTCCCTTTGGACTGCATACTCTGAATCTGGAGGGCAGTTGACTTTTTCCAATTGTTTCTGTCTAGGTAACAGCCAGACACAGTCCTGTAGGACAGCTATATGTATCTGGTGTAAAAAATCTGTTGTGGCCATAATGCCAACTATGATGCCCTGACCAAGAGTAGCAACAGAGAGCTAGTTAAACACAACTCTTAAAAGTAAGAGATATTCTCTATGCTGGAGCCATTCACATGGGGGGCGGGTGGGGGGGGTAAGAATCCCCTGTAGCTCTGAGAAGACTTGGGCCTTGGTATTCCTAAGATGCACCTAGGGTGGTAGCTGCTTCTGATGACTTGCACACAAAGCAAAGTTCCCTGGGAAACCTCACATAAAAACTGGCAATGGATAGACCCTTCTCTTAGTCTGCCCTGTGACTAGTCTAGACATGGTATTTGCATGGTGACCTTCATCTTAACGAAAATTATGTTTATCTGCCTGTCACTTTGTTCAAAATTTCAAGGGTAGAAGCGAGGTGTACTTATCTTGGTCACACACAGATATTAGTCAGCCCTATGTGACAAGTACAATCACTTGAGAATAAATAGAAAATACACCAGGAAACTTGCACGACTCCCACAGGGTGAGCTTGATCTATACCACAATGCCTGCTGCATGATGACAGTCAAATGACTCACAATGTCAAGTTGCACACAGACGTCATCCGATTACCTGGGAAGACCTCATTCTGCAGTAAATGAGGCCACAGAGGCATCCAGAGGAGAAACCTGGGAGGGTAGTCTTCTAACATCAGCAGTGTGGTACCTCTGCTGACCAGAGCATTCATAGCATCCACAGACCCTGGCTCGGATAAAGGCTTATAGGTGATATTCTAGCCTTTGAGTTGCCATACTCTTTTTGTGTATGCATGTTTGTGCCTGTGTGTGAGTGTGTATGTGCATGTTTGTGCCTGTGTGTGAGTGTGTGTGTGCATGTATGTGTATGAGTGTGAGTGTGTGTGAGTGTGTGTGTGTGTGTAAGCCAAAGAACAAAGTTGATTGTTAATCCTCAGGTGCTATCTACTCCATTCTTTAAGAGTTGGCCTCCCAGCCGGGTGGAGATGGTGCACGCCTTTAATCCCAGCACTCGGGAGGCAGAGGCAGGCGGATCTCTGTGAGTTCGAGGCCAGGCTGGACCGACAGCCTCCAAAACAATACAGAGAAACCCTGTCTCGTAAAACCAAAAAAAAAAAAAAAAAAAAAAAAAAAGTTGGCCTCCCATTTGCCTGGAACTCACCAGTTTGGGCTGGTTGGCTCATGGGTCCCAGGGATCCTCCAGTTTCTGCCTCCTTAGCCTTTCCAGTCCTGTAATTGCCAGAATGTGCTACCACACCCAGCTTTTTTTTTTCTTTTTAAAATGAGTCCTTAGGGAACCAAATCAAGGTCCTCAAGCTTGCACTGCAAGTACTTTTCCAACTAAGCTACCACCCCAGGACTGACAAGCTGTAATAGATTTTTTTCACATGTGCATGAGGCAAGAAAGAATCTGGTTAACTTTGAATTTCATACAGAATTTTGAGTGTACAGTGTAAGAAAGAATGTGAGGAGTGAGTGACTATTAAGGCTGTGATAATAGTACAGCCAGGCAAGCTCATAGTATGTAAGTTATGTGGCCTAATCTAAGTATCATCTTTTCTATTCATCAAAAGAGGACAATAGACTATAAGAGATAGTTTGTGTTAAATATTTACTAAATACTGTGGCACACGTTTGTGTCTATAATTATTAGCTGTGTTTATTAGTACTGCAAATGATAGCATTTAAGTCTTTGTTGTCTAATATTACATTTGGGTTTATTTTTATTTATTTGCAGTGTGTTATTTTTGGATTGTATTGATATAAAATGACTCTGCATAGTCTCAGATTTGTGCCACTACTGAAAAAATATGTAGAAAACTTAAAAGACTGAGCTGATGACCTGAACAAGGGGGAGATCTTGGACCCCAGACGGATGGCTGAGAGGCCAGCATGGAACTGATCCAGATACCTGAATGTGGGTGTCAGTGAGGAGACTCAGGCAATCTATGTGGTTTTGGGGTAGTAGATCAGTATTTATCCCTGGCACACAAATGGACTTTGGGGACCCATCCCACAATGAGGGATGCTTTCTCAATCTGGACACTTTGTGGAGGGCCTGGGCCCTCCCGGGAACGAAATGACAGACTCTAGAGATCCCCCATGGAGGGCCTTACCCTTCCTGGGGAATGGAGTGGGGATTGGGTGGGGGATGGGGGAGTGGGCGTGGAGGGGAGGGAGAGGGAGCTGGGACTGACATGGGAAGCAAGATTTTTCCTAATTTAAATATATAATAGAAAGTGTAAAAAAACTAAGCTGAGTGTCCTCTGAGTCACTGTATTTACACAAGTGTGCTCATGTCACTTAGAAATTTCAACTATTCCATCCACAACTGCAGATAGAAATATGTCATTTCATTAGTCTCTGATTGCCTTTTCTCTCCATCCATTGTGCTTATTCTTTATTCCAAAACTTACCCATTTCCATGCACTATGTTATGGTGAAATTATCAGCTCTATGTGTCTTTTAAAATATAATGATGTGCATGGGTGCCCTGTCTGCGCTTGTCTGCACACCACATGCATGCAGTGCCCATGGAGGCCAGAGGAGGGCATCAGATTCCTTGAACCTGGAGTTACAGATGGCTGTGACCCACCACATGGGTGCTGGAGATTGAATGCCAGTCCTTTGGGAACACAATCAGTGCTCTTAGGTGCTGAGCTAATTCTCTGGCCCTATGCATCTTCTTGAACAAATAAAATGTATTTTGTGACCATGTGTCAATTCATTGTAAGCTGTGCTTGAGTCTAACTTCATGATACAGTAACTTCTCTTTCTCTCATCTGCTTTCATGAGCCCCATTTCCATCCTATGGTATTTTCCTCTTTAACACTTTCTTGCAAATGCTTTTCAAAATCCAAAGAGAGCTTAGAACAGGGAACAGGACAGTCTAGTATAATATGGGCAGTGACGTGACTATTTTTCTATTGCTGTATGAAACACCATACGCAAGGAAATGTATAGAAGGAACAGTTTATTTTGGGTTTCGGGTACAGAAGGTTAAGAGTCCATCACCGTTATGGCCAGGAAATATGGCCCCAGGCAAACATGGCAGCTGGTCAGCAGCTGAGAGCTCATCTCAAACCACAATCAAGCGGAGATTGTTTTCAAGTGCACTGTGAAAAAACAAAACCCGCAAACCCATACCCAGTAATATTCTTCCTCCAGCAAGGCCCATATCATCTAAATCTACTGAAATAGTATTACCAACTAGAAACTAAGTATATAGATGCCCCACAATATGGGGGACATCTTCAAGCCACCAGAGACGCAAAAGGCAGAGGTAGAAAACCCTTGGTGGAAAAGCTAGCCTAATTTTTAGACTGTCTTTTCAGTCGCTGCCTTCTTAGCCTAGAAACTTCTCTTTCTTGACAAATGTCTAGGGAAGTTAGGTATCATCTTTGTGTTCCAAGTGATTTGTGGGAAATTCAATCCAGGCACAGCTCCCGAAGACCTGAGTATCAGTAGTTAATTGAAGAGTCAGGGTTCACTTTCTGAAGCAGAAGCCAAGACAATTACATAACTGAATGTTCTCTGCTGAGAACAAAATCTACTGATGCTCAGGAAACTAAATTAAGCTCCCAACGTACCTCTAGTCGCTAAGCATCATGGGAAGTCTGAATAATATTACTAACACCAGGGTAATGATTTCAATGATGCCCAATGAAACACTGATCTTCATCTTCTAGCCAGTGGGATTTGAAAGTCTGTCCAATTAAGTGGCCAGGAAACAGTAGCTGTGGTTGAGCTGAACTTTACAATGTGGTTTGCTGTTTAATGAGCCATCTTGTTAAAACCTTTTTTTTCTTTTTCTTTTTTAAAATTTGGCCCTAGATACTCTGCTGTGAAACTTTTCTTTTCTTTCAGGAAGATTATCTATTGATAAAGAATTGCATGGTGAGCAAGATAAGAAAATGAATGGATAAAACTGGATGTGAAGGGAAAAAAGAAAGCAATGTGATTGAGTATATGCCACACATGCCAAACATTTGGCTATTTTCCCAATAAGCCATTAAGTGAAGGTCATAGAAATGGGCACTAGCAGCCTCTTATTATATACCATGAAAAGCAGACCACAGTACAAAGTTCTGGCTTATTCAGCTGGCATGTGGCAGAGCTAGCACAGCACTTCAAAAAGTATGTCCACTACTCCCAAATAGCCTTGAATGCTGACTTTTAATAACTCAGTTTTCCTAGTTTGTCATCCTATAAACTCATGGTTCTAAAATAGATGCTTATATCTTCAAATTTTAAAGCTAGATTGTAATAATACCAATGAAGTAAGTACGTTGAGGAAATACGTATTTCTATGGAAATAACAAAAGATATTTCAAATTAAGCAATTTTAGATCATTAAAAACAAGGGATATTTATACTTGTGCCTCACCAGCAGGCAGGCCATAAACTTTTGCCTAGAAAAATATGTTTCCTAGAGTCCCTATGTAGTAAAAAAAACTAATAAATTTAGTGAATTTACAGTCTTTTATTTTTTTAATGGTCTTTTGATACAAGGTTTCTCTGTATAGTCCTGGCTGTCCTGGAACTGCCAATATAGATCAGGTTGTCCTTGAACTCACAGATCTCTGCCTGTTTTTAAACTTTTAATCGTGTGTACATGTTTATCTCTGAGTATGTACAGGTGTTTGAGGAAACCAAAAGTTTTCGATCTCCTGAAGTTGAAATTAATAGCAGTTGAGTGCCACCCAATGTGAGTTCTAGGAATCAAATGTGGGTTCTTTGCAAGAGTAGTGTGTGCTTTTAGTCAACGTGCCATTTCCTCAGCCCCCACAAGGGGTATTTAATTTGGTTATGCATAAGGCCAGTGTTACAAGAAATTTGTGATTAGATTATATTGAAAATGAGCTTCAGAGATCCCATCTTCCTTTTTTCCTTCCTTCCTTCCTTCCTTCCTTCCTTCCTTTCTTTCTTCCTTCCTTCCTTCCTTTTACTTGGTGTGGGGAGGAGGGCAGTGCTCACACCTTTCATAGTATATAGCAATTTCTTCATTTCTTCACTGATATTTTTTCCCTATCAGGTGTTTAGTGAGTGATTTATAACATATTGCTCGGTTCTCAGCACACAGGCTACTGATGCAAATATGACTCACTGATTCATTTAATATTCACAGGTAATTACTGAGCATCAAATAGGTTCTGGAAATACTCTTTTCATTAGGGCTGGTTTGTGTATCACAGGTTTTCCATTGCTACAGTGGATCTTCCAAAGGTGTTTTGCATCTATCTTTGAATGCAGTGTAACTGCTAAAACCATAGAGTTTCCAATAATGAATAATAGCTGGCGTTTATCACATGTTTCCTAGGAGCCAAATCTAATAATGAATGTTTTGACATTATAATCTTCAGAACAGTCTCTGATAGAATACAATTAACATCACTCTTTTTCACAGACAATAAGCTCATAGCTTAGACAAATTAGTATGTAGTTTGGTCAATGACATATAACAAATAGGCCAGGCTTCCTGATGTAAAACCAGCATTCTTTTCTAATATTCTCTGCCTTCTGGAAACTTCCATTCCATTAGGATTCTTCATCCTATGATGGAAGGTATTCAACTAGTCACAAAAGCACCTAGCTTGCCATGTGCCACACAGCGCTAGATATTGGACGCATGTAGCAGTTTCTGCCTTTTAGACTCATAGTCTGGTGAAAAACAGATTCAAAATGAGGAAACCCTAAGAATAAGTGATTCCTACTTGTGGAAACATTTGGACACAAATGGCTTGGCAGCCAGAACCTCAGCCCTGTCTTCTGTCTGCCTTTTATGGATAACCTCAGGCATGCCACTAGATTCTAAAAGGCTATTTTACTGTATTTAAAACTGCAGTGAAAATATGATCCATGTCATGTAGTTAGCTTTGAGGATTATATGTATGCACTTTACATACATTTATGATTCTATGTAGTAGTCACCATGCTCCCATGGTTACTTAGAGATCTTAACTGTGGTGTCATCTCTAACATTCAGGCTTGTGTATTTGTCTGCCAAACTAACTCAAGACGTTTGTGCAGCAACCAGCTTCATGTAGGTCTAACGAGATAATCACTTTGCTGTAGTTGCCACACCTATCACTCCTCTCTACCCAAGAGTCCACTCACCACCTTGGTATGCACAAACTGGAAGTACAAGGGAGTCGACTCCCTGTGTGGCAACTCTTATAATTAGCAGGGAGGGGATGGGGCTGAAGGATGTAAGCATAGTAGATCTCCCCCTCATCCCTGGAATAGGAAATTCTGAATCGCATTATGTATACTACTCAGAGGTCCCAGAAGGAAAGACTCCCAGTTGTCCACAGCAATATACAATAATTCAGCTCATGACACATCTTAGGCTGTGTCTTCCTCCTCTTCGTTGATCATGCATCTTCGTGCTTGCCTGACATTGCAGCTCAAAACGGCCTATCATATGCAAATAGCCGAATAACTTCCTGGCAGCCTTTCAATCAGGCTCTGTTCTCTAGAGGATTGTAGAAGTGGAGTTAGGGGTGGCAAGAAGGGAAAGCTGGAACTTTGTAGGCTAAGAAATAGTTCTAGATCATTACCATCTCACACACTGGATTTTTTTTATAATGTCCTTGCCAAGTGTTCATCTTCAACATGTCCATTGAGAGAAATGTATTCTTTCCAGTGCTAGTAGCAAGAACTTCTATAGCCTTTATGCCTAGAGTAACACCTGACATGGAATAGGGGATTAAGTAGTTTCGATGAGTTGTAAGTTAAAAATTTGTTGGCTTTTAAAATTTGTTAAAAATTATGTTTATACAATAGCTGCAAACCTGCCTTCCTTTGCCTTTTGAGGCACTAGACATAATTTTTCAAGAATACACATATGTTTTCATAAGCTTTGAGTCTTATTTTTTCCACAAGGAGTTCATTGTCAGGAGACCTGTAAATCTTTTGATTGCATGTTTAAAAAAATGAGTTAATGGGAATAAGTAGGAACTGTGAATTCTACCTTATTTAATTGTCATAGGACCTTCCCCCTCAGATTTCATCATATTAAAAAGGAGATAGTGAGCTGGGCGTTGGTGGCGCACGCCTTTAATCCCAGCACTCGGGAGGCAGAGGCAGGCGGATCTCTGTGAGTTCGAGGCCAGCCTGGTCTACAAAGCGAGTTCCAGGACAGTCTCCAAAACAATACAGAGAAACCCTGTCTTGAAAAACCAAAAAAAAAAAAAAAAAAAAAGAGATAGTGTCTTCAGTAGATGACAGGGAGTTACAACCACAAAATCTTAACAATATGGTGTCCTAAGTAAGATCTGCACAATGATACCACTGGTTGACATCTAATGTGGATGTGAGAAATCTCACAAGGTCCCACTCCTAGATAAAGAGCTATAAACTATTAATGACTGCAAAAAGAGAGAGAATCAGTTTTCTCCAAAGATGGTCCCTTGCTAGTTTATCGAAACCCAACTGGTCATCCCCAAACACATGTGCATGAGAGCAATACTAAATAGACTCAGGTGTGTGTGTGTGTGTGTGTGTGGTGTGTGAGTGTGTGTGGTATGTGATGTGTATAGTGTGTATGTTTGTGTGGTGTGAGTGTATGGTATGTACGATGTGTGATGTGAGTGTGTTGTGTGTTTGTGGTGAGTATGGTGTATGTGAGTTTGTGGTGTGTGTGTGATGTGTATGTGGTGTGTGTGGTATGAGTGTATTGTGTGTGGTGTGTATGTGTGAGTGTGGTGTATGTGAGTTTGTGGTGTGTGTGGGGGTATGTGTGATGTGTATGGTGGGTATGGTATGAGTGTGTGGTGGGTATGGTGGATGTGGGTTGGTGGTATGTTTGTTTTGTGTATGGTGTGGGTGTGGATTGGTGTGTGGTAGGGGGTGTGGTGTGTATGATGTGTGTTATATTTGTGGTTGTGTGTATGTGGTAAGTGTGTGATGTGTGTGGTGTGCAGTGTGTGTGAGTATATGTGATGTATGTAATGTGAGCGTGTGTGAGTGTGTGGTGTGTGTGGTATGAGTGTGTTTGTGTATAACAAAAATGTCAAGAGGCATGGTGCTTTTGATTTACTCAGTTCTCCATGATTACCTATTTAGATTATTCCTTTTTTCCATTGCCATAGTACACATTAGTTGATATTGGTATGGGGTATTTATACAAGTTTTTGGAATCCTTATCTAAAAATTATCATTTTCCAGATAGTTGCATGAAGAAGCATACTACTTAGAATGTTAAAAAAGAGTTACTAAAATTCTCGTGTGCACCATCTCATTTCTTGACATTAAACATCACAATTTGTGTGCTTAGGTTCAATAGTCTCATTTCAATTCCTGGTCACCAGGTTGTGGGATCTCTGTGATGTATTAAAGCAGATTCCCTTTATAGTCCATTGTAAGTGGCCTTCAGTATAAACACATCTGTGATCTGAGGAGCTGATGTACTTTTCCCAATAAAAGACCCCAGGCTAAAAAGCAAGGGCATGGGGTTTTCTAAGGGCCATACAAGAATTCAGGCTTGTCTGTGAGATGCTTGAATAGCACTGATGTGTGCAAAGGATGATGCATTTCCACCTGCTAGACCAATGCACCACGTTGTTACTATCTATAGTGCATTTGGGAAGGAGTAACATTCCTTACCAACTGAGAACCAAGTGTATTTGATTTCTTTCTATCAACCTTTCTAGGGATGTTTCCATGACTTATTTTTTAATGCTTAAATTTAGCAAACCTCAACCATTAGCATCTCTTTCTGTCCCAGGTCAACAGACCTGAAATAACTTGAAACTTTTGAAAGGTAATACATTAGTGGACCTTGACTGATGCAGGATCACTAGCTCCTGAGGAAATTTTTCACACGCATCTAGGAAAGGCAGGGGAAAAGAGGATGATGGGGTGGGGGGCAGAGCAGGAGAGGGTACTTATTAAATCAAAATCAGAGGATCCTCATGCTTGGTTCAACATGATAAAAAAACTGTAGTTCTTTCTGAGTCGAATCCCAGCAAGTGCATTTTACACAACAGTACAGACTGACTGGCTGTTTTGGTGCCTTTACCCATGCCCAGCTTCCTTCAGATCTGTCACTTCTGAGGCTACCCTCCAAATGACCTCCTTCACCTGCATTGCCTGCCACTATTGAAGAACCATGCCACTCTTTGTCATCTATACTACTAGTCATTCCATAGACTCAATCCCCAGAAGATGAGTCAAAGTCTATAATCTCTTAGAAATTAAGATTCACAAATGTACAAAGAAAAAAATCCCCAGTTCTCAACTTACTTAAGTAGAAGACATTTGCAATGGTACATGTGTGGAACACCTCCATTTTACCATACTCTATAGAAAAAAGTAAAAAAAAAAAAAGCTTTAAGGCAGAACTAACTCTGTAGCTTTCTGAACTAGAATGAAGTATCTTTTAAAATATGTTTGTTGTTGTTTTGTTGTTGTTGTTGTTGTTAAATGACGATAGGGTAGTTACTGACAAATCCTGTGCTGACTTGAGAGTTAACACTGAGTTTGCAAAGATGCTTAGGCTCCTGGCAAGACAAAGCAAGGTGCCATCTCAGAGGTATCTTACAATCCTTGCCAAGGAAGTAACCTGTGCTTCCACCACAATAGTAACTCTTCTACCCTCAGGACGTTCCTGCGACCAAGCAATGCTGGCTATAAACTTCTCATTTTCAAGTTGATGCACCAAATGTTGTGTCCCCATGTTAAACACACCAAATCACCTAAACTTCCTTTTTCACTTGGCCCTATGTGATGTGACTCCTGGCCCTGCTTGTGGCCTAGCTCACTGACCTGCTAAGACCCAGCTGCATAGGCATTCACCCCTCTATCCTGTTATTCCCTATATCCATGACCATCTGGTGCTTTTCTCCTAAAGGCCTCTAATATACACATTCCAAGCCCTGTGTTGAACATAAGCAGCCCACAAAGCCCTGTACTATCCTTGGGGCAGATTTACCATTACCCTTTATGTACCAGAGTGCTTGCACTGACTTCTGCTACAGTTTTCCCAGTGCCATGTTGCCTTTTTTGTTTCATCCCCCATCTTGGGCTAAGAAGACTTTTGTGCATAAACACTGTGTCTTACTTCTCCTGGTTTTCTTTGTCTGATTCAAAGCCTGGCCTAACGTAATTGCTCTCTAGAGACACTGGAGTGGATCAATGAAAAGAAAGGTAGTAAAGATAACAGCTAACGTTAACTACATGTCTACTTATGTTCCAAGCATTGTCGGAAGCTCCAATGAATTCTGATCTTCATAGTGTTGATATTAAGTAGGATTCTATTTATCCTGACTTTGCCAATGAGAGAACTGAAGTTCAACAGAATCAAGTTACTCAACTAATGATTGACAGAATCTGTGCTCAGATCTATCTGCTTTTTAAGTTGAAAATTTTGACCATACTTAACAATATGGTAGCTAAACAAGTGAGCCTCCTGCCTGCTCCTTTTATAGAGCATTGAAGGACAGTCATACCTAACAAAGACCAGACATGTACTGTTCCCACTAAAGTGACCCAAATGGTACTTTTCTGCAATTAAAAACAAACTAGTTACCATAACTCTAGGTAAAATAGGAACATGAAAACAATTGCTTGAATTGCAGTACCTAAATACTCAGGAATCATTGTAATTTCCTAAATTGTAATTTCCTAACTTTTAAATCTTCTGAGCAAAAAAAAAATGTGTATCCCATATCCCATTCTATAACTATAAGAGGTTCTATTCACATAGGGTTTTTGTTTTGTTTTGTTTTTAGTAATTCTCAACCCGTTGTCACATTTTTCAATTACTCCATCAAACTATATTTTAAAGGCATAGAAGCCCCTGCAAATGCACAGTAGATAAAAGGACATTTTATTGATTTCCATTATCATTTTTAAATTTTGTTCTGTGGCATTCTTATTTTAAAATCATTTCTAGTTCTTGGAATCATGGTTCAACCAGGTTCTGCATTGCAGTTGCCATCCTTTCCTTTGTTCCTGGGTTCCTGGGCAAAAGGGTCCACCTTTATTTTTGGCTTCACATTTTCCCAGGGTCTCTGGGAATTTCTGGTAGAATGACCTAGAAGGAAATCGTAAAGTCCTCTTAGTGTCTCTGCTCCTCAAAGAGTCTTTAGGACCTGCTTGGATCATAACTGAGCTGAGTGATATACCTTGTATTTTTATTTTTATTCTTTTGGTTCAGATACTATTCTGTTTCCGTGGTATATTTGGGCTTCTATTTCTCTATACCTGTCTGCCTTTATTGTAATCTTTGAGGTGTCTGCTCTAGTCAGGAGTAGTGATTTGTGGTAAGCTTTGGGAAGCTGTATCTTAGCCACAGTCCCCAGAGTCTCTGATATTAGAATGTATTCAAATTTATTTTTCCCTTGAAACCCATCCAACCCCAGTCAAACAATCTTGAATACGGGAAGAGCGGCTGATGTTTGGAGGTATTGTTTAGCTGCTCTCCACTTGTCTCAGATCACTTGATTCCACTCTTGGCTGGAGACCCTGGCTTTGCAGTCACATCTCTAGAAGGTAACATAGGATGGGCTAAGGAGGTTTTAGTTTAGTAAAGTTTCAAAAGTTTAGCAAGAACTAAGGAAACATATCATCTCATGAAACTCTTTTTAAAACCATGTGAACTGTAAGTGTGATGAGTATTATACAGGCATGGACACTGAGGCTGATAACTTATTTATTCAGAGATTATAGTCATGAGTGGTGGTTCGAATCAAGTCCCTCCAGGGTAGCTCTTTCTGTTACCAGCTAGCCTTCAGAAGAGACCCTGCTCTCTGATGGTACATGAAAGCACATACTTAGTAAAACCTTGTACATATGGTCCCAGTTCACTCACAGAATAATTTTACTATAAAGAATGACTTATGATTGACAGCAGATTCTGCAAGGTTCGGCACATTACAATTATATTAAAATGAACCAAACACCCACTCTCTTTTCTGCAAATTCATCATCCATACATTTTATTTCAGTCTCATACATGTCTGAAATGATTTCTGGCCAATTTTGGAAAGAACATTTCTCTTTCAGCAAAACTAATTATACTTGTAATAGTTGCTCGTTGCGTGCCCAGCACTGTACTAAGCCATTTACATCTATTATCCCACTGCCTCTCCATATAACTAGCCCTGTTATTGCATCCTTTACAGACAGTTCTCACGCTTAAACGAGGTGGAGTGATTGTCAAGGACAGTAACAAGGAATGAATTACAGAACCTGGACCACAACCATGTCAGCTTGGAACCAAAAGCCTCCAGGAGAAATGTCTGTTTCACTGTGACCTCCTTCCACTGGTGGTCAATGTAGTAGTCATTTTAGCTGGCCTGTAGTAAGGTTCACAATCCCAGGGACAGTCCTATCCCAAAGCTCTTATGATTGGTTCTTAGCAGCAAAAGACTTTTCAAGTATGTGCTTATAGTATTTTCCAACTGAGACTTCAATACCTGTGGCCCCTTTTTTCATGAAATGCATCACAATTCAGTACATGTCCTGTTAGTTTTAAAATTCCACCTGCATTGTTAACTCAATGTCTATCTGTTTCAAAGCCTTTTATACACATTACCTCACCTCCCAAGTCAGCAACCTTGTCCAAGAGGTCCCTAGTAGAAACCTCTCTGCCCTGTTCACAAGATACCCCATTCTTTGTAAGCAATGCCAATTATGGAATTTTCAGATTTGATAATGAAAATCAAAACAGCTCCCTTTATTTTAAGGAATGAAAATTAATTTTTCATAAGGAAATCACCAAACACTGAGCTCATCTTCGCTTAAAGAACACGTCTGGCCAACCAAATGCCTTCTAAAGCAAATTAAATACCATCAGTTTTCCAAGACGTTGGGACTGTGGGTATGCCCTTTAAAACCTTGCAGGAATTTGTGTTACAAGCCAGTGTTTTGGTGAATTATTCATGGCTTCTTATATTAAAATAAGTTTTCCTAAAGTGTATTCTTTAGTTAATTAAATTTGAAGTGTGTTTTTCTTTTGTTTTGACTCAACTTTACTTCCTTTAACATTTTTTTGAGTTCAGTTGGGTATTTGCTTGGCACCAGTTGCATCTAGGTACTGTTCAAGATACTATAGCTTGTTAGGTAGGTAGTCTAGAACTCAGATTTCTCTACTTCCTGCCACAGTTCCTATTATTACTATTGGCTGATTGTTTGGAGGGTAAAGAGTATGTTTAGTTCTTACAAGGAATGCCTAGTCTAAAATCTTACACTTAGAAAAACCCTTTTTTTGAGTACATGACCCTTAACAGTTATGAATAGCAGAAAAAACATCAGTTTGCTGTGCCAAAAAGAAAAGGTGGGTTTATTTTTTAAGCTTGAATAAAATCCTTTTTTAATTTCTGAATTCCCACGATCCTTTGCAGTTCCCTAGTAGTAACAATTTTTTTTCATTTGTGATTAAGAAGTCTTTTATGTCAGGAACCATATCCTATACTCATTTCCGCTCCAAGACAGACACAACTGCAATCTTGCACATAAGAATCCCCTCTTGGTCTAGGAAACAGAACCTTTGCCCAGCGAATGATGAATGCATAGGCAGATACCCACAGACAAACACTGAACTGAACTCCTGGAATCCAGTGTCAGAAAGAGAGAACTGATGGGCAAAGGAGTTAAGAGTGGGCTGATTTAGCCCACAGAAACAGCTGACCTAAACAAGGGGGAGCTCTTAGATTCCAGATTGATGGCTATGTGAAAAGCATGGTACTGACCCAGACCCCCTAAATGTGGGTGTCAGTGAGGAGGCCTAGGTAATCTATGGGGCCTTGGGTAGTATTTATCCCTGGCGTACAAGTAGACTTTGAGTGCCCATGCCACAATATGGGAGGCTTTTTCAGCCAGGACTCTTGGGGGATGGCCTAGGCCCTGCCCTGTATGAAATGACAGTTATTGGAGATCCACCATGGAGGGTCTCATCCTCCTTGGGGATCAGACTGGTGATTGGGTAGGGGACTGAGGACCTGGTGGGGAGAGAGTGGGGAGGAAGGGAGGGAGAGGGAGCTGGGATTGGCATGTGAAACAAGATTGTTTCTAACCAAAAAAAAAAAAAAAGAATTCCCCCCTCTTGGTATTTGTTGGCTTGGATTGATTACAAGTGGTCTCATTTCCTTTCAAGGCACAGAGACCATGTCTCAGTCACTATAGTTAATCATAGATCTGTCATATTACAAGGCACATGATCAGAAAGTGCTTGTGTGCTTCAAGGTAGTTTGTTTCCCTGGATGGCTCTCTTTCCCTCTCTCTCATATATATATTCCAATATTCCAATAGTTTAAACCAAGGAATTAGAGCATTTACTGACTGACTGCCCTGCGTGGTGAATGAAGAGTATTAACCAAATACATGTATGCAGTGCCTTCTCTAGTAGTACATTTTTCTTTCACCTGACAAGTTGGGAAGGAAGATCTGGGAAAGGAAGTGTTTCTCTTCAGTCATACAAGGATAGTGTACAAAGGCTGGGAGCAGAACCTAGTTCTCTTTACCTCCACCCCGGGTTTTCCTCATTGGAACATCTGTCTCTTTATTATGTCCACACTGGTGCTGCTTAAGACCAGGCCTGGTCCCTCCCACCTGGCCTGCTATATCCACCCCCTCACTGTTCTCTCTAACACCTCCAGTCCAACCTCCACATGGTTACCAAGGTGATCTTTTAAAGTGCTAACCAGATCATGTTCACGCTGCTAAGCATCTTTCAGAAGCTTCCGTGGCTGCTGCATAGAGTCCCATGACCTTTGCTGTGGCAGATGATCCCCCTTCTTGCTTCAAAGACTTGCCTCTCATTTCTTTCCTCAGAGTTGATTGTCCATTGGGTTACAGCATCTGCCATGACTGCAGACTTCAGGTTGCTTTATGTCCCTGTGGAGTGTTTACACTCATCTTTCTCTCTCCATCCAGACCACATCTCACCCTTTTCTGCATGGTTAACAACCCCCCCACGAGACCTTAGGGGTAGATAATAAAGTGCTTCTTTACTGAACGAAGATAGCCTTCTTTTCCCAAACTCTTTCTCTTGTTAGAGTCAATCACTGAGCATCCCCTGCACACTCTTCTGTGTTTGTAACTGTAACAGTTCCTCCACTTTGTGCATCCATCACTCTCCTAGAAGGCCAGGAACTTCGTCAGAGCCGGGGCTAGACCCTGTTTTTGTTTTGCCAGAGCATGACTCCGAATCAGGAATATAGAAATACTTCATTACGGTATAAGTTTCATAACAGAGAATTGACTCCAATTCAGTCTCCTTTAAATATGCCTTTCATGGATGATAGACTCAAAGGGAGGAGGAAATCAGCGCTTGAAAATGTCTCTGTTTTACAGGTGGTAAAACACAGCTCACATCCATCTTGGTGATGGAAAGGAGAGGTGGTCACAGTGTATTTCCCTTTGTCACTGCTTCCCAACTGCTTCCCCATTCGGCCCAGGTTTGCTATAAGGAGAAGTGAGTGTGGTGGCACCTCAAGTGAACCCTGGATGACATCACAACCTTTGTCACAGAGTAGACTTGCAGCTGTTTCCCACCTGATTTCCCAGGAGCTGAAGTGTCCATTGTTTATCTAGTACGAAGCCAGTCCCCTGGGCTACCGAACTCGCTTGAAAATGTTGCTGCCCCATCTGGTTTAAACAGAGCACACTGAGGAGCAATGGAGAAACAATGGGATCATGATATGGAAAAGAAAAAAGAAACTGCCTGGCAAATAGAAGGAAGTGAGACATCCAGATATGTTTTTCTTCCTTTATTACATGCTGAGGAAGGGGAGGAGTTTTCACAAAGGTGTTTAACATTTTCTATCTGGAAGTCATATTTTTACCTGAAATGATCTCATTTTCAACGTCTATTAATCTGAGTCAATGAGTAGACAATGACTCATGCCCAGCCAGGACAGTCTCTAAGCCCAGGACAGTGGCCTTTCTTCCTTAAACTTTCATTTTATTAATAGAAAAAGTTCACATTTGTGGGGAGGGTGTGTGTGTGTGTGTGTGTGTGTGTGTGTGTTGCAAGGTCACTACTTACAGCTCAAAGCTACCATTTAGGTTAGGCCACCTTACTGGTGATCTGTAGGGATCTGTCTATGGCACATAGGTGAAGATCCAAACAGCTTGCGGGTATCAGTTGTTTTTCTACTATGTGGGGTCCAGGAATTGAACTCGGGTTATCAGTCTTAGTGGTAAGCACCTGCACCTCACTGGCCTTTTTCCTTCCCTGGTATGTATTCTTATTCCTTTGGACACTCAATATGCCTACAACCTTGTAGGACATGGACTTCTTCAAGGAAAGGCTGTTAAATTTGAGCACACTACAAATCTGCTGGATTCTCCATTGACCTTGATAATGCAGTATATTGGTTTGGAGTCATAAATGCCTTTGATAATTAAAGTAAATCCTTTTGTGTCACTCAGGTCAAGATCCAGGTCCAGGCCCAACTCTATTATTTGACACATATATGATCATAAGGATGCAGCTTAGTTCAGCCTTCCATGCCTCAGTTTCCATACCTTCTAAGTGGAGTTCATTATTATAATATATGAGTGATAGGCATGTCAAAAATTAAGCCTTGTAATAGAACTTCACAGTAAATAGTCAGGAGTCACTGGTGGTTTTGTGTTGTTTATAAGATCTTAATACACCCCCCTCCCTTTACCTCTGCTCTCCAGTGTTCCTCACAGTCGTTGGTCCAATTTGACACGTTTAAGTAAGGGAATGGACTCATAAACCTAATGAACCCACCCGGATGATTTATCCCCTTCTATTCTGCTGTCTTTTGGTTTGGGCTGCATGTCCTCTGTTCACCCCCTCTAAAGAATGACTCAGATCTCTTCCTTTTGACAGCAAATGCTCAGAATGAGAGACAATAGCAAATATTTTGGCATTATCCACTGGAAGGGATAATAGCCTTCTTTATTTAGAGAACGGTGGATAATGATTGAGAGAGCACTCAGCAAGAGCCATACATACCCTAACTAGGAAGAGCCTTCGATGTGTATTGTTTTCCCTTTTAGCCAGGGGAAGAGGTCAGGGTGCAGGGTTCTCCATGAAGGAGAACAGGAGAGAAGCTTGGAGCAGCAGCCTCAGGCTGCCTGTTGCCACCACATCCTACCGCCACCGCTGCTGCTCACAGTCTGGTGGCATGATGCCTACTGTTCATTTGACCTTTCCTGAAGGAGCTAGAGGGCAAAACAAGGACTCAGTCCCCCAGGTTAACACAGGTAGCTTAAAGTCTCATGCTCTCTCAAAAATGTCCAGTGACAACCCATCATCAGTAAAATCATAATTAATTAGTCTGACATCATTTATGACATGTACTCAGGACCCACAATCCAGCAAGGTCAGCCAACCCACAGTTTGTTTCAGGCATATGCCAGTGGTGAACATCTGCCCTCAGACTGGAAGGGTTAAAACTAACTGTAATGATCTACCAGAAGACACAGCAATTCCACTCTTAGGAGTCTATCCAAAAGATGCAAATTCATACAACAAGGGCATCTGCTCCACTATGTTCATAGCAGCATTATTTGTAATAGCCAGAACTTGGAAGCAACCTCAACTGAAGAGTGGATACAGAAAGTGTGGTACATTTACACAATGGAGTACTATTCAGCAGAAAAAAAAAAACAATGGAATCCTGAAATTTGCAGGCAAATGGATGGCACTAGAAGAAACCATCCTGAGTGAGGTAACCCAGTCACAAAAAAGACAAACATGGTATGTAATCACTCATATATGGATTTTAGACATGGATCAGGATAGTGCCAGTCTACACTTCCACTGACAGAGTGTCTGGGAAACAGGAAAGAACCTAAGAGAGATATGCATGGTACTCCAGAGAAGAGGAATGAGGCAAGATCTTCTGAAGAGATTGGGAACACGGCCAGGGGTGGGGGAGAGTGGGAGCTGGGAAGAAGAGGGGAAGAAGAGGAAGAGAGAGTAGGTCATGGGGGAACAGGAAGGTTGAGTGGTGGGTAGAATAGGGGGAAGAGGGAATCATAGGTTAGAAGACAGATCTGGCACCAGTGAGACCTCTAGTGATCTAAAGGGATGACACCAACTGGCAAAGCTAAGCAATAGTGGAGAGACCACCTCGAATGCCCATTCCTGATAATGAACTTGATGTCTATAACCATCCTGGAGCCTTCATCCAGTGACTGATGGAAGCAGAGGCAAACACCCATAGTTAAACACTGAACTGAACCCATGGAACACAGTGACAGAGAGAGAGGAGTTAATTGGCAAAGAATGTGCTGGCAAAACCAGCAGAGACAGCTGATCTGAACAGGGAGAGCTCTTGGACCCCAGACTGACAGCTGGGAGGCCAGCATGGGACTGATCCAGAACCCCTGAGTGTGAGAGTCAGTGAGGAGGCCTGGGCAACCTATGGGGCCCTGGGCAGTGGATCAGTGTTTATCCCTGGCATACAAACGAACTTCATGTGTCCATAACACAAAGAGGGATGCTCTCTCAGCCTGGACTCTTAGGGGAGTGCCTGGACCCTGCCCTGAGTGAAATGGCAGACTCAAGATATCCCCTTTGTGGAAGGAAGTGGCAA
This sequence comes from Mesocricetus auratus, assembly GCF_017639785.1. Taxonomy (NCBI): domain Eukaryota; kingdom Metazoa; phylum Chordata; class Mammalia; order Rodentia; family Cricetidae; genus Mesocricetus; species Mesocricetus auratus. Next base: position 106,086,297 of record NW_024429182.1, on the reverse strand, counting down.
TAGGGTAGGAGGCTGGGGGGGGGGGGAATGGTAGGGGGTGCGGGAGGAGGGGAGGGAGAGGGAACGGGGATTGACATGTGAAGCAAGCTATTTAAAATTAAAATAATAAAAAAATAACTGTAGGAGCTGCAACATTCCTAAGAGAATAATGATTTGAAAGAAATAGAAGCTTCTTTCTCACAGTCTAAAATCTGAAACTAGTCCTTTGGCTCAGCAGACAATTCTTTGCCTAATAATTTAGGAACTGTTTTGTTTTGTTTTTTTTCTTTCTACTTTGTATCTCCGCCATCTCCAGGATTTGACTTCTAAGGGCAAAGGGTTGATTTGCATGAATCAGGTGGGAAGGAAAGAGAACCTAAAGACTTGGGAAGGGAATGTTTTCGTGGGAAAGATCTGTTCTATTCTGTGGGCCAGAACTCACATTCCCTTGGCCAGAGCTCACATGACACAGGGCCACACCTAATTTCCAGGGCGGGTCTAGTTTTAACCTCTGGAAAGGAAGTACATCGGTTTGGCCAAGTGCTGGTCTGTGGCTCAGGATCACTATGATAGAAACCAGTGCCTACAAAGCTCTAGTTCTGTGCAAGGCATTGTGCTCAGGGCTTTATCTGTGTTAGTCATGACTTTACACGGCATATAATTCATTCCTTAAAGCATGGTATTCAATGATTTTTAAAAATATATCCAGAGTTATGTAACCATCACTACAATCAACTTTAGAGCATTTCCATCATTTCCCAGATAAACTTCACACCTATTAGTAGTTCTTCATTGGCTCCCAACCTTGACCCCCAACCTAGTTTCTCTCAATTTGGACTTCCTCTGCTAAATATTCATATAAATAGGATGCTTGTGTTCTTTAATATAATTCTCACAGCTCTGCAAGGCAGGCATGTTGTTGCTCCCATTTCTCAGATGAATTTGCCGAAGATTTGCATTGCTTTAAATTACCTACTAATTTGCTTAAGTGTTGCCCATAGTTGAAATCGGTAATACTATAGTTTATCCCAATCTTCTTCCTCCCTCCTTTCCTTCCTTCTACCCTCCCTCCCTCCTCCTCTCCCTTCTTCCCTTTCTTCCTTCCTTCCTTTCTTCCTTTCTCTTTCAAAGTCTGCCATGGCAACAAACTGTCTTTACAGCAAATTCCTTTACCAAAGTGAAAGACACTCAGGAGTCAGAGAGCTCAAGGTTTAATGCCCAAGCCCTCCACTCTCCAGGTGCATACTGCTTAATCCTTCAGGCATCTCAGTGTCATCCTCTCTAAAATGCAAATAATAAACCCCATTTGCTGGAAGGATCCACTAAGCTTAACATATGTGAAACCTGATCTTACAGTCTTATGTAATTGATGACCTGCCAGCCTTAGTTGTACTTGCTCAGAAGTGATGATGCTCTAGCCATAGCTAGGTTATAAATTATGTTCCATGTATGGACAGCAAAATGCCATTATAATTCACAGTCTATAGTAAGCTGATGACAATCCAGGAGTGGCTGAGAGACCCCAGGAGGCTCTGGTACAATGAGAATTAGGAAGAAAGGAAGCTATTCTCTGGGGTAGACAAGCCCATGAAGAGCCTCCCTGTCAGCTTCTCATCTCAGTTGGGCAGGGCAGCTTGTTAGAGGGCCTGGAAAGAACCAGCTGAGCCAGTGGAAGTTTGAAGCTCCTTGGGAAAGAAGATAAGCTGGTTGAGTTTCTGTAGGCAAAGAGCCAATAATGAGGCTTCCAGCATAGCATCGCATGTCCTTCCATCACTTTCTGCTCAGCCAGAGATGGCAGGACCTTGTACTCAGGAGCCGAATGTGTACTTGAAAGACCTGAGGAGGTATGAAGAAAGGTGTCATGGATGAGTGAGTCCTGCTGCGGTTTCATTGAACTGTTCCCTACCTTACCGTGGCCTGAGCCACGGTTACATTACAATCTGTAGGAGAGCAGAGAAGAGAGCAGACACAGGAAGTTGTATTTGGTGTGACTGCCTAAGTTATATAGACAGATGTGAAAAGGGCTGACCAAGGGCATATGTCAGTATTAAAATGGTTTTCTACAAACCACTGTCTCAGCTGTTTTCTAAGTACAGGAACAAGTTGCTTAACCTCTTTGATACTCCATTTAAAAAAAGTGTTGCTATGAATATGGTTATGCAAGCTACAACCTGCATGATTCCAAGAGACTCCATTCACTTGCACCAGTCAACAAACTCATTTTTTAAGGGACCAGAACTAAGTGTTCTAAGTCTTACATAGTATATTCTTATTGAAGTAATGAACCCTGCCATTGTAGTGTGAAAGCAGACAAACGTAATACATAAATGAATAGGCATGTATATGTTGCTGGAAAACTTTGCCTATGAGCACTGACATTTGAATGTCATGCAGTTTTCATATGCTATAATACATTGTTGTAAGTTTGATTTTCTTTCTCAGCCATCTAAAAATTGTGAAAATTGATGAAGACTTGTGGATGGTATCATGACAGACCATGAAACAGATTTGGTATATAGACCATAGTTTGTAGTACATAAAGTATGTCTAATGCCCTCTACATACATGCATTGTGGTGTCCTGACTATTGAAAAGATCAAATAGAATGCATAAAAAATGATTAAAATGATCAGCACAATACCTGACCCTTACCAAAGCTCAGCATTACCATCACTACCATTAGCCCTGTTTTTCTTTTTCTTTTCTTATTTTTAAAGGATATTACCTTTCTATTTACCACTGACTTTTGGAAAGTGAGGCAGTTTTAATATGGTTGCTTACTCCTCTTTTATTACAAGTAAAAGCTATATGAAAATTTGAAAAATAACTGGTTTGGGAGCTGGGAAGATGCCTCAACCAGCAACCTCAGTTTGATCCCCAGAACCCTTATTTTAAAAAGCTGAGCATGGTGTCACTCATTTGTTATCTTGGCCCTGGGGAGGCAGAGACAGAAAATCTCTAAGGATTGCTAAATGGTCAATCTAGCCTACATGGGAAGCTCTAGGCCCAGGAGAGACCCTATCTCAAAAGAAAAAAAAATACAACCCAATAACAACAAGAAATCAAGGCGATGGTATCTGTAGGTTGACACCTGAAATTGTCCTTTGGCTTCTACCTCCATGCTTCGACATAAAAATAATAATTCAATTAGGTAAGGGCTTTAATAAGCTACCTCGTTAGGGTTTTTTTTCTTTCTATTTCACTGTCTCATTAGCTGATAGATATTTCTTTAATGCTTGATCTGTACTACCTGATGTTCCATGACTACAGGAGACTGCATCTTTCCTGTCAGAAAGCTTTGACGATTTCAGAGCAGTGATTATGGGTACCCCAGGGGAACACAGGACCTTTCCTTTTTGTTCATTTTTTATGTTAGCCTTTAAAGCTCTCTATATATACTTTTATCATGTCCACACCATATAATAGTTTTACAGTCTTGTTGTACAGACTCTAATTTATACATATAGAAATTTAGATAATGTGAGTGTGTGCTCAGAATGACTTTAAATGATGACACTGACCAAGTTTTGAGCCCACTGGACTAGGGAGAAAGCAAATATATACATCCTAATGAGAAACTAGAATTGGCCCGAATGGCACAGGCTCTTTATAGGGGCACAAGCATTATTCACACATGAAGTGACATTTATTCTGGTGTCAGGAATATTTTATTTTGGGCAGGCAGAAATCAAAATGCTTTATGTTTTTAATTTCATAAGAATGTAACAGCAAAATAAGATACACAGGATTATACTCATCTTATAGGCAAGAACGTAGAGTTCAATCCAGAGACATTAAACAACCTGCAAAGGTCACTTGAATGAATCAGAACTGTCTAACTATAAAGCATATGACATTTTCTGCTCCTGCCTTCCTTGCATTGAAGAAGTTCATGGAAATGGATTATTTTTCTTTGGTGTTCTTAAACTCCTAAGAATTTTTGTTTGTTTGGTTGGTTGGTTTGTTGGTTGGTTTGGTTTAATTTGGTTTGGTTTTCATCACTGGGAGTTGAGTGCTAAACCAATAAAAGTTTCACTTCTCTAGAGCCTGTTGATCAAGCCCCTCTCCCCAGAACCTTTGAACAGGCTTCTCACTTGAAAGCATGTCCTGGTCATTTTCCCCTCATCTGTGTTAGGCCACTTAATTAGTGACTATACGAATATCTGAGACTAGATAATCTATTTTATAAAAAACAAGATTTATTTCTGAAGGTTCTAGAGTCTGTGAGTCCAGGATCAAGGATTTGCTTGTAGTGGGGCATTCCTGTTGTGTCCTAATGTGCAGAAGATATCACTTGGTAAGAGAGTGCCCAGCTGGCTTTTGTAACACAACCATTCTTGTGGTCACCAATCTATCACTCAGACACAGACATGAATTCATCTATGAGCCTTCTTTAATCATTCTCTGATAGACCCTACTACTATGACATTGGAGTTAAGTCTTCAACACATGAATTTTGTAGTATACATATATTCAGACCATTGTAGTCAGACGATTGTAGTCATCCATGTCAATTTAAGACTCAGTAAAAAAAAATGCCTGGTAGATATGAATGCTTGCTCTGAAAGGATCTGGGCTCAAATCTTCACCACCCATGTTAAAAACTGATCATGGTTATGTATGCCCAGTTTCCATCTCAATGAGAGACCTTGTCTCCAGGGAATAAGCAGAAAGGAAGACACGAAGCAGAAAACAAAGGAGCAGATGGCCTGTTTTGGTTTATACATAGGCATGCACTCCACATACTAATACGCATACACCACACGACACATATACAACATCACACAGAGGGGTTGGGGGAGACAGGAGAGAGAGAGAGAGAGAGAGAGAGAGAGAGAGAGAGAGAGAGAGATTTCTCTAATGTCCCAGTAAGTTGTAATGACCTCACAGTCCCCCACTTTTCCCCCTGCCCTAGGCTGCATTGGGTGCTGTTCACAGTGAAGTCCTTGTGATGTGTTATGCAGCTATAGTTACCTATTGCCCATTTGTTACTTCCTGAAATGATGCCTCTTAGGGCAGAGATAATCTGACTTTGACTGCATTGTTTTGCTGGCTTTAGTATGATCCTGTAGTGCCCAAGACATAGCAGTAGACTCTATAAATAATCATGGCAGTATTCTTGCTCTCTTATGTACTCCTCCCCCATGCTCCCAATTTTCTCAGGAGTTCTTGTCCCTTTCCCCTTTTCTAGGGGACCCTATATGTCTCTCTTATGGTCTTCCTTGTTTCCTAGTTTCTCTGGAAGTGTGGATTGTAGGCTGGTACTCCGTTGCTCTATATCCATATATGAGTGAGTACGTTGTCTTTTTGTGATGGTTTCTTCTAGTTCCATACCTTAATAGAGGGAGCCGTTATAGGTTTAAAGAGAAATCTAGCACTAGGTAAATGTCCAGAGAAATACAAGGATGACACCAACTAAGAATGTAAGTAATAGTGGAGAGGCTACTTAAATGCCCTTCACCTATAATGAGATTGGTGACTAGTTTATATGCCATCCTAGAGCCTTCATCCAGTAACTGATGGAAGCTGAAGCAAAGACCCACAGCTGAGCACTGAGCCAAACTCCTGGAATTCAGTTGTAGAGATGGAGGAGTGATGAACAAAGGGGTTAAGACCAGGCTGGGGAAACCCACAGAAACAGCTGACCTGAACAAAGGAGAGCTCATGATCATCCCCAGACTGACAGCTGGGAAACCAGCATAGGACTGAGCCAGGACTCCTGAATGTGGATGTCAGTTAGGAGGCCTGGACAGTCTATGGGGCCTAACTTTGGGAGCTCATTCCCCATAGAGGGATACTCTCTCAACCTAGACCTATGGAAGAGGGACTAGGCCCTGCCCCAAATGATGTGACAGACTTTGATGATCTCCCATGGAAGAAGGCATCACCCTCCCTGGGGAGCAGAAAGGGGATGGGATAGGGGGTTGGAGGGGCATCGGAGAATGGGAGGGAGAGGGAACTGTGATTGATATGTAAAATAACATTGTTTCTAATTTAAGTAAAAACTAGAGAAAAAAAATCATGGCAGAATGGAAGTTTCTTTCACTGACTGGCAATCCAAGATACAATACGGGCAAAGAAATACATTAAAATTTGTTTTCACTAAAGATCCTAGGGCAATGGATGGGTCAAATAATGATAAAATGAAGAAAATAAGCTCTTATGTGTAAAGAAAGGCTTTTTCATCCTCATTTGTCAGAAATTAAAGATAACACATATACATACACCCCAAAGAAATATGTACTAGTGATATATGATTTCTAAATAGTCATTTTTATAAATATGTATATTTAATAAGCATGAATGCCTAAGAATAGACTACCCCAATTTTATAGACACTCTATAGATTTCTGAATGCTCAGCCAAAGGGTAGATATAATTCATTTCCATTCTCCAGGGTGGCTGACCAGTGTCACTGAATTACCGAGTTGCTCTGAGTCTTTTTTTTTCTAATTTTTTTGGTATTTTTTAAATTTAAATTAGAAACAAACTTGTTTGACATGTCAATCCCAGTTTCCTCTCCCTCACCTCCTCCCCTGGCCCCCACTAACTCCCTATCCCATCTTTCTGATCTCCAGAGAGGGTGAGGCCTCCCATGGGGGAGCATCAAAGTCTGTCATATCTTTTGGAGCAGGGTCTAGGCCCTCCCCTGTGTGTCTAGGCTGAGAGAGTATCCCTCTATGTGGATACTCTGTGTGGGTACTAGGGATAAATACTGATCCACTGCCAGAGGCCCCATAGAACACCCACATTCGGGATCTGGATGAGTCCTGTGCTGGTTTCCCAGATATCAGTCTGGGGTCCATGAGCTCCTCCTTGTTCAGGTCAGCTGTTTCTGTGGTTTCTCCAGCCTAGTAATCCTAAAGCCATTTCCCTTCTGGAGACATAAAGCATTACCACTTCCCTTGAGAAGAATTAGCATTACTAAGAGCTCTTATGGTGTACTAGATACTTAGCAGAAGTGATCTCATTTAATCCTTAGACATTTGCACACACCCACAGGTCAAGATATATTTTTTTCTTTTAGACAGAAAATCTTTTATAGTGAGGGGTGGATGTCATGAGTAAGCAATGTCTAAAGTAATGAATGTTGTTAGTTTCAGTTATATTCCTTATATGGGACCACACTAGATTAATTTATTGCTAATAAGATACTTAACAGGATACTTTGTACAGTGGTTTTCCAGCTAACTCAGAACACAGCTTTCCTCTTGTCATCTCCTGGCTTGGCTATATATGAAGAGCTTTCCCTAACTTTGTTTCACAACAGGAAAAATATTAGAACATCTGTTCCCAGAATATCATATTTTATTGGTCAAAAGCATTTCAGAAAATAAACCTTAATAGTTCAACAGATTGTCAACTTTATCCTCACCACCATCTCAGAAATAAAAAAATAATAGCCAAAACAATAGGAAGGAAAAATAAACAGGAGGAAGTACATAATCTTATAAGAGAGGGTATTTTTTCTGGGTTGGGAAATGCTGTGGCTTATGAATTTTTCTCTTCTCTGAACCACAGTGGTCACCAGCATCTAGGAGTCACTGCAACTGTGTATGGGCTTTGATGTTCCACAAATCTTAGTTTAAATCCCAAGCCACTAATTCCTTTGTGTCAAAGATGAAGCAAGTTACTTGACTTTTCTGAGGGGCAGATGTCTCATACTTTACAGCAATGTGGTGTGTGACCTTGTATGTTTCTTAAGAATGTTAAAACCAACTGCCATGGAGTAAGAGAATTAGGACAACAAATGTTTGTTGTCTTGTGGTTCTCGATTCCAGTAGTCTATAGTCTTCTAGGTGATAGTGACCTCTGATCCTATTCTTTCAAAGGAGGTAGGGAACATTCTGTCTAGAATCTTCTCCTGGATTCCATTGGTTCTTAGTTTCTTAGGACTGTAAGTGCAGCTATGTGCATGCCAATGTCCAAGAACAGTTGGATTGTATTGGAGTTCACCCTACTCCAGTCTGACTTCACCTTAACTGGTTTTATCTGCAACAGTCAAATTTCAAAATAAAGTCATGCTGAGGTATTTTGCATAAATAAGAATTTCAAAGGAGTAAAATTGATAGGGGAACAACATTGAACCAATAATTATCAGCCTTGTGGAATTATTCTGTCTAGTCAAACACAAGAGATGCCAAGTACACTGCGATATACTGCAAAAGAACCAGAACAATGCAAGTGTGGGATGATTGTTTTCTTTTGAAAACTAACAATTAAGAAAATTCATAATGGAGAACTTTTTGTTATAAAAATAAGGTGATTTGTGAAACCAATACTTTTTTCTAAAAAGGGTTTTTGAGGCAGGGTTTCTCTATGTAACCCTGGCTGTTCTGGAACTCCCGCTGTAGACCAAGCTGGCTCTAACTCAGAAACCAGCCAACCTCTGCCTCCCAAGTGCTTGTATTAAAGGTGTGTGCCACAACCACCTAGCTAAACCAAAGCATTCTAAAGCTAGGACTTTAAACACACTCCCTCCACAAATATAAGTATCATGTCACTATGGTTTAGAGTTTGAGATTAAATCACAGACAAAAGAGGCCAGGTCTTTGGCCTCACAGAGCAAGTTCAGTGTGGGTTGTGGGGAAGGTAAAGATAAATGGAGGAACAGAGGATTCTGTGCTGTCAGTCACTCTCCTCACAGGAAGAATGATGTCACCCAGTAGACTCCCATCTGAAGTGAAGGAACAAAAGCAAAGTGAAATAAGATCTTCTATGGGAAGCTCCAGAGGACAAGATGGGAGCTGACTTTGGCTGTGGTATAAAGAGATTGTAGAAAGGTATTAGTCAAAGCAAGTAAACTAGAAAAGAATTGAAGAACTCCTGAGGAAGATGATGATAGTGCAGAAATGAGGGCGATACAGATGAGGTTGGAAAGATTCAAGATATATTTTGAAATCAGCATTTGATAATAAAGTTTGGGGTATAAATTGAGATGAGACAGAAATATCTCTGAGTTTTTGGCCAAGCACATCTGAGTGATTATATTGTTTATTGAAAAGTTCACACGAAGGGGTTGGGAGATAATAAAGTATGCCTATGGAAGCGTGAAGACCTGAGCTTCACCTTCAGAATCCATGCAAAATAATAGGTTATGATGTGCCAGTACCAGGAAGGGCAAGATGGGGGTACATCCTTGGGGCTTGCTGGCCCATCAAACTAGCTTTAATCAGCAAGAGACCCTGCATTAAAAAAGAGTGGATGGCTACTGGGGAATAACACCAAGAGCTGACCTCTGTATGTACACACAAAAAAATACACATCCTGAAAATAGAGACTATTTTGTGAAGAAACTAAGTTTGTTTTTAAACATGTCAAATGTGAAAAGCAATCAAATGGAAATGCTTAGCTATAGATGCAGTTAGATATGAGAGTCTGGAGGGTAGAGTCCCAGATGTCATTTGAACCTTGAAACTAGGCAATGTGACCTTGGTAGTAACTGTCACAAAGGAGGGCTAATGATGAGCTTTAAGGTACTATCTGTTTGAAAGGCAGGAATGTAGAAGACTCAGTTGCGAATATTAAGAAGAATGGATTAATAGGTGCCATGAAGATGACTTAGTTGTTTTATCACTGTCTTCATAAACATGAGTATTTAAGTTCAAATTCCCCCCACTCAAGTTCAAAGGCTGGGAGTGACCCCATTGACCTATAACCCCAGCACTGTGTACACAGACAGGAACACTACTTAGGTTCACTGAATGCCAGCCCGTTTTCAGATTTGGTGAGAGTCAGAAGGTGCTAGGGCAGGACACCTGATGAGCCAAAATGGTCCTCATGTGCAAGTGTATGTGTGCTGCGTGTATGTGCTGTGTGTGTGTGTGTGTGTGTGTGTGTGTGTGTGTACATATACATACATATACTCACATTTTAAAAACTGAATGGACATATAATGTAGAAAAAAATCAAGAAATCTTAGAAACAAAGCAAAGGGAAAGATTAATTGAATAAGGCAGTAATTGATTCTGCCAAATGCTTGGCAGAGGTCACATAAACAGGGCTATACATTGGCCATTGATTTTTGTTCACAACAATGTCATCATTTACCTTAATAAGAGCAATCTTCATGGTACAGTGACAGTAAAGTCACTCAAGGAAAGAATAGATTTGAGAAAGTAGACATACCAGTATATTATCTGCTACCTTGCTTTCCTATAAGCTATAGGTATAATAGTTAAAAAAATAGTCTCTGCAGTCTTAACCTTCAGTTATTACCCTGCCTGCCATTTGTCAACAGATCACCTTATCATTTTACTCACAGTGTTCTTATCTACTAGAGGCAGTACAGTGTATTTCAAAAAGATGTGGGAAGAGGAGTTAAATGAGAAATGTTAGGTTTAGCATATTAGCAGCCCAGATTAAGTACCCAATAAATATTAACACCATCATTAATAATATACAAGCCATATATACACACACATATATTTGTATAATTTTAAGGTTCTATATAATTATGTCTCAGTAATTGGTGGCATGAGGTAGTAATTACAACTGAATTTGTGTAAAGATATGATTACTCATCACGTGGAAGCTGAGGAATATGTGGAAGATATAAATGCTCATCTATTAATTTTCATAGGTTGTAATGGAGAAACTCAGTGACAAGGAGAATGGACAAAAAAAAATGGCTTCCGGGGGCTGATAGGATGGCCAAGCAGGTAAAGGCACTTACTGCCAAACCTGATGACATGAGTTTAATCCCTAAGAAGGAGAAAGTAGACTCCCTGGGGCTATCCTCTGTCTTTGATACATGCACCATGAAATGTGTGCACCAAAATAGATAAATAAATAAATAAATGTAATTTTAAAAGAAAAGGAGTAGCTTCTGGGAGACTTGGGAGGAGTATAGCAAGTCAAAAAGGTGAGAAATCATAGAAAAAATTAGGACCAAACTACTCCAGGTAGTGGCTAACTCCCATGCACAGAAAGTAACCACTGCTCTTGAAAACACAGTGGTCATCTGCTCTTTGCTACCCATGGTGTTTATACTTGGCCTTGCTTATGAGCTTAGACTCTCATGTCTCCCTATACCCTCAATTATTCTGCACACATTTGCATTCACAAGCCTAGTATTAAGAATGGCCATGAAGGGGAGCGGGGATAATTTTACCATGCATGTTTTACTTAAACACTTAGAGAATTTTTAAAATAAGGAAAGGAGACTCTATGTGTGATCAAAGGAGAGGGTAGTCTGTGTGTGATCAAATTAATCTGGCCACAAAGCGATTCTCTGAAAATTAGAGAACTAAGAAAGTCTGTCGTGTGTAGACCTGCGTATTCCACATAGCATGATAGCATCACTATATTCTCAAGACTTACTTCTAAAGATTACCAAGAGATGCCGATAGCATACCTTTAAGACAGCAGTTTTTTAATCTCCCTTCCCCAATAGCATACCTTTAAGACAGCAGTTTTTTAAATCTCCCTTCCCCATCCCATCCCCCTTTTTTACAGGCTCTCGCTCTGTAGCCCCAGTTGGCTTTGAACTTATCATATTCCCATTTCCACCTCTCGATTGCTGAGAAAAACAGATATGTACCAGTACCTCATCTAAAGAAAGCAGCTTGATCCTTTTCACTTTCCTCTCATGTGTATGTGTAAGTGGTATGCATGCATGTATGCATGCACTCACTGGGTATGGGTGATTTGTGTGTGCTCATATATGTACATGCATATGGAGGAGACTTAAGGCAACTGTCAGGTGTCTTCCTCATTGCTTCCTACCACATTTAGTGAAGAGGAGTCCTGCATCTGAGCCTAGAGCTCACTGGTGTAGCTAATATAGCTAGCCTGCTTGCTCTGGGGAAATCTCATCTCTAGAGCTGGAATTGCAAGTGGGCTGCCACACCTACCTAGCATCTACAAGGGCTCTGAGAATCTAAAACCTCGTTCTCACACTTGCTCTGCAATTGCTGTAGCAGTTGAGCCATTTTCCTAACCCCAAGATAGCACTGTTTAATAGCAACTATAATAATTTAAGCTGACTTCAGAGGAGTTGGGCAAGAGAGAAACCTGTCTCCCCTGGCATATCTTGATTTAATGGAAGGACAAAATGGGTCCATGGAAATGTTCATTTTTTATGGGGTTGGTGGCAGATGCTCTTTTGAAATAATGGAAAAGACAGATGAGCTTCAGAGTAGATAGGAAACATACTCTTGATATGCTTTCCTAGACTGGTAAGTTCATTTGACTGGTGATGAAGTAGAAAGAAGCTAATGGGCTTAGCTGATTGGAGTAGAAAGAAGAGGCAAAGTAGAGAGAAAGGACAATGAACTGATTGGGGAGCCCAGAGAAAGGCCCATGTGGTCTTCCCTTCTCACTAGAAATCCTGCATCCCTAGTGATGTTTGGCAGCCTGGATAACAGATATATCTGGGTCTTCCCCCACCCCCATGCATTGCTTTCGTAACACCCAAGACAACTCCTTGGCAAAGAACAGTTGACATTTAAAAGACACTTAAGGAAGAAGGAAAGTCATAAGTAAATATTCATAATGGAAGTGTGGTAGGAACAATACTACCAGTCTGTGTACATATGCTATAAATGGGACACCATTTTTCTGATGTATTCTGCTTGATTTTTTTGAGACAGGCATGAGCATACCCATTCTGAAGACAAAACAACAGCTACATACTCATTTATTGGCAGAGCTGGAGCTTAAAACATCAATTAATGACCAAGCCTACTATTGTATTATTTCTACTAAACATCATCAGTAAGCATATCCATTTTCCATCTGTTTTGAGCAGTTTAATGAAATGTTTCCTGTGGTAGGACAGTATGTTGAGTGTGTGTGCTTTGAACTAGACAGCCTACGTAATGACTCCATTTCTGCCAGGCAGTTGATATACCATCCTGTAGATTGGTTATTCTCTCTGAATCTTATTGTTGTTGTTTATTTGTTTTTTATCTGTAATTTATTTTCCACATTAGAATCTACTTCATAGGAACATTCTAAAGATTAAATGCATTAATATGTGTTAAGCATTTAGACAACTGCCTGGCACGTGTGCATAACAGACAGTTGCTATTACTATCCCAAATGCACTTTCTAGGGGTATTGATACCTGATGAACCTAATGAGGTCAAACTGATTTCAGAGAAGACAAAAGGCTCAGGCATAATGCCACCTGCTTCTGCCTTTTAATGATGCTTGTTTAATAGTATTGTTTACCATTTCCCTATCTTACAATTTTTCATGGTTTCCATTATTTGGTGATAGTTTAGTAGCTTGACCCCAGCAGACCTGGGCTTAAGTTCAAATTCCCCATCACTTTTAGCAATTAGGAACTGTGACTTGGGGAAGTCATTTCTCTTTCTTGTCACAGTGTCTACAAGCACAGTGAGCAGGATAGACTTGCCAATATCCTCCAAGTTCAGCAATCACCAAAAGTTCCTTAGCCTCTCTTATCTCTGGCATATAGTATTTCTGAAGCCACTGAGAGATTAATTAGAGTGGAAGTATTTAGTTTAGTGTACCGTAATACACTATGCCAATGTGGGGCTGGGTCTTTAGCAAACTATTATGAATATTAACCCCAAATAGCAGCTCTCTCTCTCTCTCTCTCTCTCTCTCTCTCTCTCTCTCTCTCTCTCTCTCTCTCTCTCTCTCTCTCTCTCTCTCTCTGTCTCTCTCTCTCTGTCTCTCTCTCTCTCTCTGTCTCTCTCTCTCTGTCTCTCTGTCTCTCTCTCTCTCTGTGTGTGTGTGTGTGTGTGTGTGTGTGTGTGTGTGCGCGCGCGCGCGCGCGCTCCCTGTTGCAGGGTCTTTTCTCTACGTTTCGCTGTTTTGCCTTCTCCCCACTGGTTTGGGTGGATCCACCTTGATAAGGTATAGGGGAACACAAGCGGAGAATGAGAGTGCAGTATGGATGGTGGGAAAGCATCTTATTGGCTAGTACTGGTACATCCCAAACACCAATTACTGTCACTGGTTCTGAAGCTGTTATGTTCTTCAGGATGAGTTACAAGGAAATATATGTCCCCAGCCAGCGAGGATGCTGCACGGTCACCCCCTGTGATGTAAAATATGAGCGTCTAGGAGGGGCTGTTTTATAATTCATCAGGTTCCGCTAGTGAGTTCTGCCGGAGTCTTAGTTATCAAGGCAACTGTGAACCGGACAGGAGACAGGAGAATCTGGCACTAAGGAAACGAGGAGGCTGCTTTGAGTGCCTCCTGCCTCCTCCCTGCTTTGTTCCCTAATTTTGTGTTCGGTAAGTTCCTTGGCCTGACAGCCAATTGTTGTTGAGTAAGATTGGCAAATATATCTGTAGCTTGGAATATTCACTTGCTTTCAGAAGTCTGTGTGTCGGTGTTTGGGCTTCTCGCAGATCCTTCAGTTTCCCTTTAATGAGCAAAATAGCTTAAAAGATGAAACAGAAGCCATGGAATGAATTATTCACCTTGATCCTTGAAGGCTGCTTTCTGTGGTTGCTAAAGTTTCTCAGGTTTCATTCTGTCAGCTTTGTTTGTTGGGTGAGCTTTGAAAAGAACAAGTCTCTTTGTCATAAAATTGTTTTTCTTAGCTGCCAAAACGAGCTATGTGCAGGGCGGTTCATCCTTCCCCACCCCCCAACTGACTCTCCCCAGCGATCCGTAAATCTTAAAACAGACTGTTTGCCTGGTTACCAGCAACGACCCCGCTGAACCTGTGCAAGGCAAGATTCAAATTGCAATCTTTTGTGTGAACAGAACTGAGGGGCTGTGAATAATTGGTATTGTAGAGATTATTGTAAAACACAGTATGGTGGTCCTCTCCGCATTTTGCGAGACTGGGATTAGAAGCGGATGCGATTTGCATTTGCTGTGCCTGTTGATGATGGGGAGAGAGGGAAAGAGCCCGCAGGATTCCCGCAGGACGGACAGCTGCAGAAGGCATGCCTGGGAACTGTGTAACTTGTGGCTGCTTGAGTTCCTTTTCCCATTAACAACTACCTGAAGCTGGATTGTGGATCTCTGGATGCGTTCGGTACCCAGGTTCCTGGTCCTGGCCGCACGGAATGTCACAGAATGTGTACTAACTACTGGTCTTAAACTGGACTGTATCATTTCCTTGCGACGTCTTTCTTTCCACACTCCTTTCTGTCGTGTTGTTTTGCCTGTGCCCAAATCTCTTAGAAGCCAACAGCTTGATGTACTTTTTTTTTTGAGAAGCAGATTTAACTGTAATGTCATATGGCATATTATATATGGAGAGGAAGAGCAAGGACATTTTCTCAAATGTTTCAAGTGTGTCTGGCTTGTTGATGTTTGCTTCCTTTCACCTGCAAGAAACTACTGTCTTCTGAACCCTACTTGTCTGGGCAAAGTGTTTACCTTGTACATTCAGTGTGCTTTCTAGGTAGACTGTAGAGCTGACAGAGATACTCTTTATCCTCAAGGAGTGCGATTTGCCTTAGCATCTCTCTGAAAAGAAAACACATGCCTTTTTATTTCATCAGGAAACTTGACCTCTTAGCTTTTCCTCTGCTCTCCCCTAATAAGTGTTTTGTTCACTGGGACCATCACACTGCCCGTAAAGTTGTGTCTCCTCTCCCAGGATTCTTTCTGACTGCTCTGAAAGACTTGGAAAATTTGGGATTACAGAAAGTAATTTTTTGCACGAACACATTTCTCTCCTATGCTTTCTTCCACAAATAGGTTTTCTATATTTTTCCATTTCTCTGAATAAGTTCCCCTTAAAGAGCAGAGGGGCAATGTGTCGTGGTTGGCACTCGGGGTGTGTAACCTGAAACTTGGTTTCTAATCTACAAACCGGTGTCCCAGGAGAGGTCTGTAAAATATCTATGTTCAGCTCAAAGCCTCTGGGCTTTAACAGTAATGATTCAGGTAGGAAATCCAGAAAATCACTGCAAATATAAATGAACATCTGTGTTTAATGGTGCAGCCAGCCCATGACATTTTATAAAGCTCGGGACACATGGCTGAAGGTAACTAAAAGTGTGAGTCTCTCCTTACTGCCAAGAAAAATATAGTTATGAAGTACCCTTGAGATATTTATTATACATTGAGTTTTATTGTGACATATTAAAAAAAATCACACGCCAGATTCCAGACTTTATTACGTAGCAGTATCTAGGTTTCAATTCATATAGCTTTATAGAGAAACAAACCAATGTGCCAATCTCAGGAAACTGAGTTTCTTCTCATCTGGTGATGGTTTTTCCATCTTTTCCACCCACAAAAGATGAGCTCTATTTATAAAAACAAAAGACAATTTAGCATGAGTTATTCACAATTACATTTATAGCAAGGGGGGCTGGAACGCAGCTTAGCCTGTAGAGAGCTTGTTTAGCATGCCGTGGGCTTGGTCACTAGGACAGCACAAACCCGGCATGGTGGAAGACACCTGTAAACTAGGAGCTGGAGGTAGGGGAACGTCCTTTGCTGTGTAGCAGGTTGAAGGTCATCCTGAGCTATACGAGACCCTGTCTCAGAGGGGAAGGGTTAATGCAAGTTGCAAACTGACAAGAATACTCTGAGAAGATACACATGAAGAAATCATGTGTCTCAAACAATTTATCATGAAATTGTTTTTCTTAGCTGTCAAAACAAGATATGTACATCTCCACTTCTCAACTGATTAAAAGCCAAAGTAGCAAAAGTGAATTTGCTTTTGTGATACACAGAATTTCATGGGAGAAAGGGGTAACGGGGAACAGAGCGCAAATGGGAAAAGAGAGGTCTGTCTCTTACCGAGTGTTATGGTGTCTGTCTCACTCCCCTTATCTGTGCAGGAGAAAGATGGGAGTATTAGACCAAGTAGATGATGGATGATAAGCACAGAGCAGTGTTTGGTACAAAGGGACACCAGAAAAAGGTGGCCATAATTTTCATAAATTATGTTTGATATTATTAACTTATCATGATAGAAGTTAATTGTGGAAGAAATATACACAGTAGACAGGAAATAATGACTGGATTTTGGCTTGAAAGATTTATTTCTGATAGCTCGATAATTCGTTTTTCTTTCTACTTCAAAAATTTAGTAAGGATAATTATTACATTTCAGTTCACTCTTAACTAATTTCTAGAATGGCACTCAAATCCCTATGCAATTATTCAAAGAATAAATTTTATTTTGAGAAGGAAGAATGGGGATAAACTGAGGCCAAATGACATATCCTAGCTCTTTATCTTATCTGCCAAATAACAATTAGGCCACAGCTCAGCCCTAACATCACATTGAAATGCAGGCTTTGAAGGGTCATATAATTTATAATTTCTCACCTGCTTTGCTGAGTGTTTCATGTGCATTTTATCCTTTACTGACTCTCACAGCCTACCTGTTAGTCTGCATTTTGATCATTTTATCAAATGATGAAATGAAATTGGAGATACGTTCATCCAAAGATTACTAAATTGATGAGTTTGATGCAACATATGGCATTCCTCGGATTTAGACTCACACCTTTCTGATTCCAGAATCCACATTGTAGCCTCCACCATAGATTTACTTGATAGACTTGGCCAAATTTTGCATACATCCATTTTTGGATCTTACAGTTTTAACTTTTAAAAATCTGAATATTTAATTCCTATCAGATTTTGGGGGTTGATTTTAAAAACTGAAGTTTGGAGACTTATTTACTCTTATGGGGGTGGGGCTCTTTACCAATCAAGATCATATTTTCTTAAACCATCTTTGCTGTCTTTACCAAAGTATCAAATTGGTTAAGGTACAAATTTACCAAACTTCAGGGAAAAAGATGAAAGCTACCCAGCAGTATATCTGTTTGACCCTGGCAGGTTTTCCATGATCCCCTGAATTTGGCAATGTCTGTGGGCCAAGAGAATGAACTCAATTGGAGGAGTTCCCTCTCTAGAAGCCTCACTAGGACCCCAGAATTTCTTCTGCACATTTGTGTAGCCAGTTCTTGGAGTATTGAGATGAAACTAGTAGATTCCCATGCAGATAGAAAATGGGGCAAAGAGAGTAATGTATTGTTGATCATAGTTTGGATGAGTGAACTAGGATGTCCTTATGTATGGAACCCAATTTTGTGATACAGGGAAGAACCATGGAAGAGCCTCCATTTATGATATTGTCCTGTGTCCCTCAAAATCCTGGGACAACCTTGCCTTGAGTTGCAGAATCAGAGTAGTAAGCCTGACATTCCAGTGGGTTTGTTTTATTGAGGCTTCTATTTGGTTTTGCTTTGGACTTTCCCCGATTAAGTGAAAAAACAATCACTTGAATAAGAAAGTAATGTAAAAACGTTAGACTAAAAGCTTTTAAAGTGCCACTCCAGAATTGACAGCAATTTGAACCATCAAGGATAAGCATTGCTTTTCTTTACATCCAGAGACATCGATTCATTCTGGCAGGCAATTTTGGAACCACCTGGATTAAAACCCTTTGGCATTTATCATTTATGCCATTGGAAAACATGATTGCTTAGAGGATTATGGAGACTTCCAGGTGTGTTTTCCATGCCTCTAGCTTTTAGTTGTGGTTTTTAACCTGTGGGGCTGGATTCAACTAGAAGCTGCCGGAAGGAGTCTTGCTTTACAAGCTGACATGAAAGCAGCCACAGAATCCACAGCTCTATGTGGCCTTAATGGCTATTATTGCAGCTTCTCCTCTGCGGTATTTCATTCTCCAAATACCTCCTTTTCATCTTGTGATATGTTTAAAACAAAGACCCACCTAGGGGGAATTAGCAGTTAGTAGTTCCAGGCTGCAGACCTCTGTAATTATTAAAAACTTGGAGCTTTGTGGGGTTTTTTTTAATGCAATGAGAAATACCATACGATTAACAAGTGATTTTTGCTCTTATTTTTTGTAGTTGTTACTTTTATTTTCACAAGGTTTTCTAGATGGAAAGGCAGAATATGTCTTAGGAAAAATTTCTGGTGACCAACCCTTGTTTTTCCTTTGCTAAAAGAAAAACCTAGGAATTCCCCTCTCTCTATGCTATAGAAAAAAAAGGTTAATGTTATAACTTATATCCAGGCATTAGCTAGTCTCCACACCTGTTTGAGTATATGGTACAGTAAACACTTAGTAAATAGTGTGTCTATATTATGATGCTTACTTAGTCTGAAACAGAAAAATAAAATGATGACTCTGATGACTACTGTTGTACACTAAATTTCTTTTTCTTAGAAGATAATAGTGATAAGGATGGACATGGAAATTAAGAATGAAGATAACACGCTATTTCAATTCAGCAGTGATGAATCTTAATAGAGCAAATATTCAATGGTAGTCTACTATTTTCTCTTCATGCTTTATGTGTCATTTAAACTTTTATAATATGTATTATTTATATACTTAGGGAAGGGGAGGAAAAGAAGATTAAATGGGTTTGAGGAATGACTAATGCCATATTGAGAACAACACTGCAGGAAGAATCAAGTCAAATTAAAAATGTAGGCTAGATGTTGGTGGCGCATGCCTTTAATCCCAGCACTTGGGAGGCAGAGGTAGGCGGATCTCTGTGAGTTCGAGGCCAGCCTGGTCTACAGAGCGAGTTCCAGGACAGCCTCCAAAGCAATACAGAGAAACCCTGTCTCAAAAAACCAAAAAAAATGTGTAAAATAATTGATAAAGAGATGCGTTCTGACCTAAATGAAGCAGATTAGTTTATTTTACATGGTTTCTTTGTTGTGCATTATGAATTGTTTATTAAATATGAATTAAGTGTGAAGGGATCTGTTAGGTGACGACATTGCAAAACTTAAAAGATTGATCATTGAATGCAAAGACCTTGTGATTTGAGAGCTGAGTGACTATGTGAACCTCTGATTCTGTGAGATTCATACCCTACCATGACAGGAACAGAGAAAGTTGCTTTCTGTTACAACGAACAAAAAGCATGATTCAAACTGACTTGCTCAATAAAGGAAATGTTGGTGGTTGTGACTTAAAAGTATAATAGTCAATGCATGTTCAGGAGGTCATATCCTATGACTCAAGACACCTGTTTCTTTTGGTTTTGCCATGTCGCTGGTCTTGTTCCATCCCAAGACTGACTGACTCACCCTGTTAGCTCTAAGATTGTTTCAAGGACTTCCAGACAGCTTGCTTACATAGTCATATCCAGCCCTAAAGAAATCCTGGCAATTGTCCATAGAATTCATTTTGAATGGGCTGGTTTATGTCTATTCTGAATATGAGGTCAAATAATTTGCTTCATTCAGGCAAATGTCTTTTACAAGTCTCTAAATGACAGTTGTTAGCTATTGCTGTTACATAGGGTTGGTGCGGATGACAGGAGCTGTCATAGGGTCTGAGTCATCTACAACTTGTAAAATGTACAACATGTAATGGTCACATGTCCCCTAGAGTTGGGAAATAGAATAATATACTGAAGGCCATCCATATCATATGATGCTAAATGTCTTTAAATTGACATTCAGGACAGTAGGGGCTTGCCAGAGAATAAAGGAGGGCTAACATGTAGCTTAGTAGCTGAGTGTTTGCCTAGCAGACGTAAGCCTCCAGATTTGATTCCCCAGTAATGAAAATTTAAATAAAAGAAAAAGAAAGGCTTCAAGGCACAGGATAAAAATCACTTTGAATTCACATATAGCAGCCAGGTAGCTGTTCCCTTACCCTGGCACTGTTAGAAGAGTCACCAGAGAGAAACCATCTGTCCTGAAATGTAATGAACAGAAAACCTAAAGTATCAGCTTCACCAAAATTGGCTGTTTGATTATACCACAAACACTCTATTTCTCTCTCTCTCTCTCTCTCTCTCTCTCTCTCTCTCTCTCTCTCTCTCTCTCTCTCTCTCTCTCTCTCTCTCTCTCTCTCTTTCTCTCTCTCTCTCTCTCTCTCCTCTCTCTCTCTTCATTCCTTCTTTCCTGCCTTTCTTTCCCTTCCTTCCTTCCTTTCTGCCTTTCTTTCTTTTTTCTTTCTAGTATAAATACAAGTTTGGATTAATTTCATTGTGCACCTTATCATATTTTTTTGTCCCGAGGTTCAAGATGATAGTATCATAGAGCTAGCCCATACCATCTTCATCTTCACCATCATCAGTTTTCCTTATAGTAAAACCTGGAGAAAAACTGTTACTAACTCATACAATACCTCAGATTCATTTGGATTTTGATGTCATGAAACTCATGATGTTAAAACATTGTAAAACAAATGGGAATACTTCTGAGTATATATACTTGCTAGGTCACTCATATAATGTATACTGCATTGAGAATGACATAGAGCAGAGTAAATTATTTTTTATCAAAATACAAATGTTCCATGGCAATCAGACTTAACTGTGATCTCTGCGGTATGTACACTTTATATAATTCATAACCTCTGCTTTTGACAGTACTCATCTTTTCTTCCCATTGAATAAATACATTTACTTTGTTGATAAGGTTGTTCTAAGTGGTAACAGTTTCTGCCCCAAGCTGCTGATTCCAAATTCAGTTAGCTGCCTTAGGGTCATTTTACAAGTTTCATTTCACAGAAAAGGAAGTTGTAAGGCTGCTGTTTGCAGCCAGGATTCTATGGGAATCATTTCCTTATCATTTGTGATCTGCCAGTTCGAGGAAGCATTCCTCATTGCTGCAGCTTGTCTTGGTGCTGTCAGTTCACCTAGTTGGTGTCCATGCCTCTAAAAACTCATTTGCCTGTCTAGCCTCTTGTCAGAGAACACTTAGTAATGGCAAGAAACAAACCAAAGGATAAATCTTCTTGCCATTTGCTCCTGGCTTACTAAATCTATTTAGAAAACCCATAGGACCAGTCCCCATCAAGTTGTATTGGCAAGGAACCTAAACCTTAGAGGACTAAGTGACCACATGGACAGTGCTCACCAGGATACTGGGTGCTTCTTTTTAGGTTACCTCACAAGTAAAGATCAAATTGCAATATTGTGGGTGACATTTAATGTTCATTTGAAAGCTCAAACCATTTCCTAAGCATTCAAAGGTCTGTGCCGATCCCACAGCATTGCATTGCTTCCCTGTAGTATAAAACACGTAAAAACTTCACCTTCTTCTAGAGCTTACTTAAACAAGTCAAGAGACAGCCACTGAAATTGTTTCTTGGCTTACCTCTGGTAAGTAATTGTGAGTGCTAACAAGTTTGTGTGTGTGTGTGTGTGTGTGTGTGTGTGTGTGATCATCCAGCAGTGTGTAGTGCTTCTGGTTCTTAAAATAGTAAAGTGACGCAACACCCCACTTGGTAACAGCTTCTACATAGAGTCCTCTAGGTGCCCCTCCCAGCCACTTCAGACACCTCAACCCCCAGGATTTATACACATCCCCATAGCTAAGAGCTGAAACATTAGTGCAGGATCCTGCTGATTACTGAATATAGTGGCATGAATTTTGTATAAGTCTACCTTATGCTTCCAGAAGTATAATTGTAATTGGGTATGATAATAGCAACATTCAGATGTGGAAATAATGTATAATTAAATATTAAGATGCTTTAAAAATCACTTATTTATTTGCATGAGTGCATGTGTATGAGGGTATACATATTCATGTGGGTATAGATGCCTGTGTGTGCAGGCTGAAAGCTGACATTAGGTATTTTTCCCAATTTCTTTTCACCATATTCATCGAGGCAGAATCTCTTATTACAGCTAGAGTTTGTACGGACTAGTCTACCTTGCAGCTTGATCTGTAGATGTGGATTCCCTATCTCCACCTTCTTAGTGTTGGAATTACAGACAGGTCACACAGACCTGGCATTTGTGCAGGTTCTGGGGATCTGAACTCTGGTTTTTATGCTTGCAGAGTCAGCATTTTTATCCTTTTACCCATTCCCTTTCCATTGCTGACCCCTGTATGTTTTTGTTTGTTTATATTTTTGTTTTGTTTTTAAGATGTTAAGGGGGCTATTGTTTGAGAGTCTCTGGAAGGACTGGCTAAGAAATGGATGCTATAGAAGTAATGAACAGTGTCAGGCTTTGCACTAAAATCTCTGAGAGAGGGGGGAGGGGGAAGAGGGGCAGAGAGAGACAGAGACAGAGAGACATAGAGAAAGAGACAGAGAGAGAAGGTCAGAGGAAAACTTGGGGAAATCAATTTTCTCCCTCCATGTGGGTCCCAGGTATTGAATTCAGGTCATCAAACTTGAGAGCGGGCACCTTTACCCACTAAGCCATCTCAATAACCCACATTTTCTAAGTTTACCATTTGTCACTTTGTACAGAGCACTTGGCATGTAGCATCACTTGTTTCTCAAAGAAACAGGATAAGAATAAAAGAGAAAATGATACCTGATCATAACTAGAAAGTTCCAGGACAACCCACATGTCATCCACCACTTCCTCGTGTAAACACCACAATAAGGTGCCAGCATGGTGGATATGAGAATGCACCATTCAACTTGTATTGACCAATAGCAAAGTCTAAAATATTGGCATCTCCTCTTATAATAATTTATTGAATGAGAGCTAGTGGGCCTTCATCAACAAAGGACATTATCTTAAAATATGAATGTATATATCTTTATATTTTACACATCACTTGCCTCACTGTGATATGGAATACAAACTGAACTGATTATAATTTGATTGTGTAGTCTTCCAATATTAGTCTTTGCCTGTACATCAAGTAATATTTTACAAAAAGGAATAGAATGCCCAGTCCATAAATATTCTCCCTTCCCATCTTTAAATGAAAATGGAAAAAAAAAGTTGATTCCTTAATGATTCCACAGAAAATGGAAATTTTTCAGCTCTCCTGCCAGGCCATGACTTCCATACCATGTTCTTGCCATGATTAAAAACTATATTAGGAATACAGGAAAAAAATCTCTTTTCCTACTGAAATCCCTCACAAGGAATTTCTTGAAAGAAGAAGAGGCTTGCTTTCATTCATCTTTGTGTGCCCAGCATCTTGGCAAAGCCCCACCCAACTCATCCTTTAAAACTCTTAAACATAGCAAAGGGAAAAGAGACATAGAGGAAATTTTAAAATACAAACCAACTAATTGTAAAGAATGAACCTTACTCTACTCCCAATCAGACAAACTATACAAAAATACAGCTGAGAATGTTCTTAAGACAACTAGAGGTTTTAGACCATCTTCTGTGATGCTTTTGATGTGATGTTTGGATTGTAATTTTGTGGAAAACAAGTCACTTACTTCTTAAACAAACACACTGACGTATTTGTGGATGGGGTCATTTGTCTCAAAATCATGAGAGGAAAAGTGAGTAGGGCTATAAGTGAGATAAGAAATAAGTGTGTAAGTATTGTTTGTCTGTTGATTGGGTTTTCTTCCTCTCGCCTTCCTTCCTCACAGCTGGGCTATTCCTATATCCCACACACTGTGGACCCATTTTTGTAGCTAAGTATTTTGTTTTGTTTGATTTGGTGTGGTTTATCAAGGGTTTCTATGTTGTGTTGTCCTGGCTGTCTTGGAACTCATTCTGTAAACTAGGCTGACCTCAAGCTCACAGAGATCTTGTCAGCCTCTGCCTCCCAAGTGCTGGGATTAAAGCATGCACTTAACTCAGTCTTTTCTAGTTATCTGGTTTTGTGGATACCATTGACCAAGGGAGTGCCTTGTGATGGGCAGAGATTCTTTTCATGGCTCTCTTATTGGCTGGTTTCATGGGGCGTGGTATTTTGGGCAGAAGAGTGAATAGATAAAGGAGTGGTTATGGACTCTCACATCCATGTCAGGTTTTGTAATCCAAAAAAGCAAGAGAGGCATGATTAATACCCACAAAAGCATTTAACAGGACAAAGTCTGACAAAATGTATTTGATCCAAGTTTTATGTAACAGGAAACCTGCAGAAATGAGGACCCCAAGACACAAGGAAGAAAATATTTTCATGTTTAGGTTTGACAAAGAATGGACAGACAACCACATAGACAGGTGTTTATAAAAAGAGGTCTGAACTTGTGGGCTAGGTTTGGGGAGGTATAGTATTCCTTTGTGCTGGGTAGGAATGGAGGCTTCAAGATGAAGGGAGAACATGACCTCTGTAGCTGTTACAGCTGGCTGTGGGAAGACATGATTGTTTGTATGACATGTACAAAGAAGGGATTCTGTTAGTTTTTCAAAGGAAGAAGAAGGTGCAGAGTAGGAGAAGGTCAATGGAGACTCATTTAGTTCAAACTCTGTGCTAGACTGCCAGACTTCACACGCATTGTCTTCTGGGCCTTGGCGGAGTAGAACCATGGGTTCTAACCTTTGATTTTTCTATGCTTGCATCTAATTCTGAAGAACAAAATATCAGTTTATGTTCCATATACAAAACATTTGCTCCCAACAGAAAGTTTCAAACTGTAGATGCCTAACTGAAACTGAATGACTTACACACGTGTGTTTAATGGTCCCTGGAATGCCACACGGGAGGCCATGTTTCTATTTACCATGAGATGCCATTGTTTAAAACTCATTGACTTACCAGAGCTAAGGAAAATACAAAAACATTTTCCTGTGTTTAAAAGTATCCTTAAATTATGCTAGTTTAAAAAAAAATCACATATTCCTGAGAGTAGATTTTGTGTTCTAACAACACATTAGTATTGAGATGGCTGTATGTTAAATATCTTGATATAGCCATTACACAATGAATATGCATGTCAAAAGTTTTAGAGATTATAAAGTAAAATAATCTTATTTTAATTCCAACATTTGGGAAGCAGAGGCAGGTGGTATATGAGTCCAGCCTGATCTACACAGCAAGTAGTACTGAGTTCAAGGCCAGACAGGACTACATAGTGAGACCCTGTAGATAGAAAGATGATAGACAGATAGATGATAGACAGATAGATGATAGATAGATAGATAGATAGATAGATAGATAGATAGATAGATCATATAAAAATAAAGTAGCAATGCAAGCAAAAAAACATTATGGTAATCTAAATCTACTTTAAAAGATTTATTTTTATTTTCTCTGTATGAGTATTTTGCCTGCATGTCTGTGTGTATACCACATGTGTGCAGTGCCCATAGAGGTCAGAAGGGGGCATCCTCTAGAACTGGAGTTACAGGCATTTGTAAGCTGCCATGAAGGTTCTGGAATCCCAATCTGCTCCTCTGGAAGAGAAGTAAATGTTCTCAAATCACAGCTCCATTCCGGAATCTACTTTTAAAATGTAAATTTGGACAAATTCTGAGCAGGCTTTCTTATAAGTTCCTGTCTTAATTGCTGTTGAACTGCCTTGATGGGATACCATAACCAAGGCAACTCTTTATTTCAAAAAGCATCTAATTGAGGGCTTGTTTACAGTTGAGTGGTTAATCCATTATATCATGGCATGGCAGAGAGTGTGGTAGCAGGAAGGCTGACAGGCATGATGATGGAGAAATAGTTGAGAACTACAAGAGAGAGAGACAGACAGACAGACAGAGTCAAACAGACAGAGAGAGACAGGGACAGACAGACAGAGACAGAGAGAGAGTGATAGAGACAGAGAGACAGACAGAGAGAGAGAGAAATACAGACAGACAGAGACAGAGAGAGAGAGAGAGAGAGAGAGAGAGAGAGAGAGAGAGAGAGAGAGAGAGAGAGAGAGAGAGAGAACACTGATTGGACCTGGGGTGGGTTTTTGAAACATTGGAAAGGATAGTTTTCTTATATTTCTAAGTCATTTGCCAAATAAAATTTAACCTGTACATTGTTTTCTTGTGTCTCTGTGTGTGTGTGTGTGTGTGTGCATTCATGTGGTGTGTGTAAATGTTCACGTGTTGTCATTTGTGCACATGCTTGTAGAGACCTAAGGTTGACTTTGGGTATCTTCCTCAATCCTTCTTCATCTTGTATATTGAGACATAGTCTCTCACTGAATTCAGAGGTGGCCGTTTCTGCTAGTCTGGCAAGCAAACCGACTCCAACAATGTTCTTCTTCCATTTCCCATGCACTAGGATTACAAATAACTGGCCACATCTACTGAGCTTTCAGTAGACACTAGGGATTCAAAAACTACAGTCCAGTCTTCACAATTGCTCAGCCAGTATTTTACCCATTGAGCCACCTCTCCAGGCCAGCTTTGTGTTTTAACAGTACAAAAGAATTGTCTATTCTTCAGAGCTGTTAGTCACTGGTAATCTAGCAAGATGAGTTCATAAAAACATGTATAACATCCCCCAGAGGCCCTGCTTCACAGACCAGATTGAATTTTCTATTTTTTAATGAAATTTTTCATCTATGAAGAGTTAATAAATTTCCTTAACATCCTAGAATTTCATGAGATGTGCCTGTGATCAAGTCCAAATGGATTTGTTTCTTTCCATGGTGTAGATGCAACTCCTGATATTGAATGCAGATATGGGCTATGCACACCAAGACTTATTGTGGTGCCCAGTAAGCATATGTTCCCCAGATAGAGGTTTCATTAGTGTGGTGCCTAAGGATTCAGAAAACAAAGACAGCTACAAGCTACAGAAGCCAGGCACATACCTTTAAACCCAGCATCTAGAAGCTAGGAGGTGGTGGTACACACTTTTAATCTTAGGACTCAGAATTAAGAGGGAGACGGACCTCAAGGCCACCCAGTTATACACAAGTTTGAATCAGTCTAAAAGAGTGACAGACCATACACCTTTAATTCCAGCACTACAGGGTTATAAAAGATAGAAGCAGGATCTTCAGTATTGAATAGGAGGCATTCATTCTCCAGGCACGCCGAGGAAAGGTTACAATATAAGGCTGGTTGAGAGCTTGTGGGGGACAGGATCAGTCCATTCAGGTAGAGGTAAGAAGCTAGTGACCAGCTACCTTCCTTTTCTGATATTCAGCTTGAAGTTTGAACCCCAATATCTGTCTCTGGGTCATTTATTTTTTCATGTTACAGTGTGTTTTTATTTGTTTATGTTCAGAACCTAGTCCAGAGTGTGTGCTCAGTATACGTTTGTGACATAAATGCATCCACCTTCCTCTATGAGCTTTATGGCCCATAACCACAAGCCTCCAGTTTATTTGAGATGTGTAGTGCAAATTTAGACATGATCAGAACCCAGTGCCTGCAGAATCATCTACAGAGCTTGGCAAGATTACTGGGAAGTGTAGAGGTCAATCAGATGCCTGTTTACCTTAGCTTCAGTGAAGCTCATTGAACTGTTGACAGTTCCTTGCCTTACCAGGATTTATCTTTCCAGTAGATAAATGGGTTGACTACACCTGCCAAGGTGCATGCACATCATGGCCTTGAAAAGAAAAAAACAACGAATACATAGCAGAGCTGTAAAATTACTTTTTTCAGGGTGTTGTTGTTGCTATTGTTGTTTGGGGGGTTTGTGTGTTGGACTCTTGGGGGTGTTGTATGTTTGTTTTAGATAGTCTTTCATATAGCCCAGATTTTCCTGGAATTCAATATGTAGATAATGCTGGCCTTGAACTCACAGAGACTCCCTTGCCTCTGCCTCTTTTGGGAAGGTGTTAATGGCCTTTAGGTTCTTATTGATTTGTTTTGTTTGTTTGTTTCTTAATCAAACAAATTTTCACCATTTGTACAAAGACTTGGTTTTCCGTTCTCTTTCCCTGTTAAGCCATGCAATTTCCACCAGTTTGCTGTAATCAACTCCACATTTGCAAGTATCTGTGCTTTCAACATTCAGTTATTCAAAGAATAGTCACTTCTTTGTACTTACCACCATTTGTGACATGGGAATCTGTGACAGCTTCTGACTTTGGTATTAAATGTTTTGCTCTTATATTGTCAGCATCAGAAGGTTGTCTGTCTTTTCTTATTTTGGTCATAGATATAGTTGGAGGGCATTCCAAATGAGATTGAAACAAATTCATACAGGAGAAACCAATACAAAAACTCTTCAACTTGAAAAATGAAAGGCATAATACTAGGCATAAAAATCTGGTTTTCATTAAGTAGAACTTAAGTTTGAAGGGCCATGGGACCATTTTGCTTATGAACATATTGTTTCTCTTATGAATCCTAATTGTCTAGTGTAGCAAATGACCATGTATACAAAAACAAGTGTAGAATATACAGAGACATCGTGGCATAAAGTGTTTCCTTATAGGTTTTCTAGCTAAAGAATAACCAGTACCAGTTTGTTTTCATTTGTGGCCATTTGAATTGAAATTTTATTGCTAATGGCAGGAATATTATTCTGTAATAAGTTAGGAAACATGAGTGATTTGGGTAAGTTGGATAAAGAGAGGGGGACTGTTGGAAAGGGGACCATGACTGGTTTGCATATCACTATCTTGTAAGACCTAACACAATTGAAATATAGCAGACATTCACTGAATGAAGTGATTGATTAATACAAGCTGAGGACAGGGAAAATATTGTAATTATGCACTTCTTTGGAACATCCTTGGCCATGAAATCAAGAAGTCTATGTGTAAATCTACTAAACATAGCAAACAGATTTTATCTTCTAATTTTCCACAGAAACAAGGAATTAGGTGCTGAATAAAACCCGGCTCAGGAACTTTACCAGCTCACAATCTCAAAGAATGACAAGTGCATATACATGTCATTTCAGCTCTTCTTTATAGTAATTTACATGATATCCAATGGGTATGAGTACAATTATTTTAGAGATAACAAAGTAAAAGAAAAATCCTAGGGTGTGATTACTTTTGCTTAGTGAGGCCAGGGGCAACTTCTCTAAACATCTTACAGTGTTTTAAAGAACAAAATATCTGGGTCTAAGAAGCAGCCTACAATAAGCAAGCAAGCAAACAAACAAATGGAGATGTGAAGCAGCAATGTGTACTCTGGAGACAATAAATAGGTTTTAAATTTTTATATTAAAAATATTCCTGAGAAATGGAGAAAAGTAATAGGAATTTGAAGGCTCATCATTCTATTTTGTTTCTCATAAATCTACCCCTGCTTCAATGCCCACTACTATGATGACAGACTCGGTCATTGATACTCACATCAATTTTTCATCCTTGATTATCAGTTTGAAAGCCATCATTCTGAATTTCTGTGTGTGTGTTGTTTATTGCTTGGCTGATTTGTATATTTGAGATAGAGTTTATACAACTCAGACTGGCCTCAATCACATTATGTAGCTAAAGATAACCTTAAAACTCATAATCATCTTGCCTTTACCCCTCATGTACACCTTAAAGTACCCGGCACAGTGCCTGCTTGTATTCAGTGGTAGATATTGAAAGAAGGTGCTTGGGCCATGAGTGGCACACACTCTACCAAAGGGGAGAAAACATACCTTAGGTAATATTTTCCTAAAATCTATTTTATTCCTATTTTTGTTTATTTAATTGCCTTTACATATACCCATCAGCACAGTATCTTTTATCATCAAAAGGCAGGTGTGCTGAGGGAATCAATAGGTGGTCAGTATGGTCAGTTTGCCTGGACTAGTCTCATTGTATGTTTGGACCTGGAAAATTATTGATCACAGGCAAATGACACTGAAATGGAAACATTTTGTTTGTTCTTTTCTTTCCCTTCTCATTTATTTGGAAGATAATAGACTGTATCATGGTAACCTAGGCTATCCTTGAACTTGTGATGGTCTCCTGTCTCAAGTGAGTACGGGTATTACAGGCATGTAGTGCTACATGTAGCATGTAGTGCTGTGTCTGTGCCTTTGCTATATTTAGAAGCTGGATGGGCAGTGTCACAGAAGACAGAAGTCCTGACCTTGTGTTGTACACCTTCCAGTTATGAACACTTAGGGCATGCTGTGGGTGTCACTGCTTTTCAGCCCATGGTGGTGTCTTAGCCTCAGTATATGTGTGAGGGAGTTTTATTAACTGCAATTATCTATGTCTAAAGGGATCCACTTAGGTAAAAAGGTCTTCAGACCCTACTAGCTTAAGATGAGTCAAATTGTCCCTGGTCGTTCCACTTCTGATAAGAACATAAGTCACAGTGACATCATTCGAGTACGGGAAAACCTTTTGAGATGAGAGATTATAAACTTATATAACTACAAAGGGAAGAAGTAGGTTTCATGGGGGGATAATTTAATATATTTCAGTACTCTGTTGAAAAAAAACAGAAAACCTTTAAGTAGTCCCCACCTAGCAATGTGCAGATCTGAAACTCAGTGTTAGGGAAAGTATGCAGAGGCCCTGACAAACGTTCATAAAATCTCATAGGAGATATGGGTTAAGTGTGTGAGGGTCCCTAAGAAAACCCCCAGACAAATAATTGAAGATGAATAATTCCCCAATGTCTTACAACCCCCTTGCATCTTTGTAACTGCCACTTTATTGTCTCTTGACTTCCAAAAGTCCACCACGACCATGGTAGCAGAGCAGTAGCAGCCATTAGCTTTCTTTTAGGCAGGCTGCCTAATGATAGACAAAAATGAGAATTAGATCTGCCGTCCCCTTGTCTAGGGAACATAATGGTGTGAATACTTTTATTACAGTTTATACAATAATTATATTTTAAAAGGTAAAAGAAAATGGTAGGCTTTGTCATTCTACAATTGTTTCTCTCATATTGCTTCCTTTAAGCTTGTTTAAGCCCTGTGTGACATCTATTTTACCCCTCAGATTATCTTTAGCAGTGCCAGAACACCCAAGAGATGATCTAGCCTTCAAAAGTACACTTGCTGTTTGTACCCTGCCTTGCTGTAAGCCATGATTTTTCTGTGGTCCTTGAGTGCTTTCCTTGGGTGTGTCTACTCAAAAGGGCTTCACAGCATAATGCCAGGTCCTTCTGAACAGATGTAGTGACTTTATTGTTGTCTGTCCCCATTACTTAGAGCAGTGCTGACATAAAATGACAGTGCACACATGGTTGAGGAAAGAAGGAAAACACACTCCTGGTTTCCTACAACCAACTCTGCCTATTGTCTTCCCAGTCTGATTTTCCCTCACACCCAGGAAAAAACCTTTTACCAGTGCAGCCTCCTCATCCTGATTCTTCAGTGTCATTTTCCTCAAGCACAAGTTATTTCTTTCAAAATTCACAATTCACTTTTCAGCACTTTAAGGTTCTATTCCTCAGCCTTTTTTGATATGATTTTATACAAGTTGA
Source organism: Mesocricetus auratus (assembly GCF_017639785.1). Lineage (NCBI taxonomy): Eukaryota > Metazoa > Chordata > Mammalia > Rodentia > Cricetidae > Mesocricetus > Mesocricetus auratus. The sequence goes on along the minus strand of NW_024429182.1, from coordinate 106,054,450 downwards.
TTAAGACCAAATACCTCTATTTATTGAGGTCTTGTCAAGAACCATGCTGGATACTTCAGAATTTTTAGGCATGTAAGAAGCATGCTTTCCAATTTCCACATCTACTAGGGACCCTGATACATCATTAGTATGGGAAGATTCATAGACCCTGCCAGGACTCCATTACATGCTAAATAAATATTGACGTTTGGGGACTGGGGAGATGGCAAGCACAAGAACCTGAGTTGTGTCTCCAATACCTACACGAAAAGTAGAAGGGTACTAGAGGCTTGGTGTTTAGCCACTCCTGCTCAATGAACTTCAGGATCACTGAGACCCTGTCTCCAAAACTGAGATCAGGAACAATTGAAGAAGTCATGCAGCATTTTAAGGCGAGACTTCTCAACATCAAGAGACCCAGATTTTCCTCAGGAAACACAGATTTCAGTTATCATTGAAAACATTAGCCTAGATTATGAGACAAGGAGGAAACATGAGACAGGTAATATACTCCTCAACCTGACACTGATTTGTTAATTCAACAAATATTCGCTGGACATCTGCTCTGCGCCATGCACTGAGCTAAGTTCTGAGTTTTCAGAGGTCAACTGCAGTTCAGTTTTTTCCTGCTTCATCCTGAACTACCCATGACCTCATCCACTCCTGCAACTTTAACTACTACCTTCCTTCACCTGCAAAAAGCACCCAACTCCACTTGTCCACCCCCAGATTCTTCTAGCTTAATTTTGGTTCTCATCTTTAGGGAAAATGGAATGTGATGGTTCTGCCGTGCCCACTCTATACCAGTTGTCTTCACCCATCTCTCTTACCAGGATCCCTACCTCAAAAGGTCCAGTCACCAATAAGCCTATGAAATCTCCAACCGACATACATTTATAATTGCAGAAGTTCTCTGTGTAGTACAGTTGAGAGGGAACACGTACTTTCGACATTCCTGCATAGCACTGCTTTGGATTTGGGACTGGAGAGCATTGTTTACAAGTGTGGACGTGCCTGCTGGGTGACAGTCTTGTAAACACAGATCCTTACTTGGTGTTTATGCTGGCAACCATGTATTTTCATCTGGTGAGCTCGTTCCACAGGCCAGATACTGAAGCAGAAACCTTCTATCTACTCTAGTTTAGCTGGGCAGTATGATCTAAAAGAGTTACCAATACACACACATTGCATTAATTTAGCTTTTGTTACTCAAATGAAACTCCTGAGGCCGGGTAATTTCTTAAAGAAGAGTTGGTTTAATTCATGGTTCTGGAGGCTCAAGAACATAACACTGGCATCAGTTAGGCTGCTGTGGTTGCCTTGTAGCAATTGGTTTCATGTTAGAAGTGGATCAGGGATAGGTATGGGGTGTGGGACTCCATAATGACACAGATGTCACAAAGTAACTGGGGTCCCAGCAACAGAACTAGTTTAAATCCCTTCACAGCACATTCCCCCAGTGATATCCAAACTTCACACTAAGTTTTTTCTGTCTCCCTAAAGTCTCACCACCTCTGAACATTACACAACAGGACCAAATTTCCAATACTTGATCTTTGTAGGACATAAGACACAATGAAAATAGAGCAGCCATCATGTACATGAGAAAACAGAGGCCACAGAAACAAGTTGCTTGTGATTTCAAGACTATTAAATATTAATGCAGGAGTCAGCATGAGAAACTAGATCTAAGGTTCCAAATGTGGTACGATTTCTACTATACCATAGTGGAAGTACACTAATTTTCAGTGCCATCTTATCATTTGAAAAGTTAGGGTAAATTTTGTCTTTGTCTACCTCAGAAATGCAGCTCCCTTGACAGTGAGGTATCTCAAGAACAAGAAACAGCCCTATACCAGGACCTAAAGACATTGGAAATATGGGTAGGGTTTAGGCATTAAGGTTAACAGTATTACCACCACATAAGCAGCTTCTGACCCCTGTGACCTCTGATTCAGAGCATTCGATCAGGAAATGAGTTTCTGGCCAAGCAAGACCAGTGAACTTTCATTCAGTGATGCAGTCCATTTGTATTCCATAAGCTTCAACTCTGTGCCATTCACATGCTGCATCTTCAATGACACTGCAGACACAATTTACATTTTTGACAAGAGGTCTTACCAGGTCTAATAACTATTTAATCTTGATAACTATGTGTGCTCCCAGTTTAGGGGGAAGGTTCCAGATGTGGCTTGGCACACTAGCAGGAGGAAGGCTGAAAACAGTGCTTAACCCATGAGATAAAATTGGGGCAGCAACAGAGGGAATTAATATCCCCTGACAGCAGGGCCTGGATGGAAGAGACAAAAGCACAATGATGTGGAACAGGCTCAACTCTCAGCCCTGACAGCCCATAGCTGTAGAGCAGATTTTCTATCACCTCATCTTTGAGGGCCTGAGTTCTATGGCCCTGGGGAAGGCATAATAATGCTGCTCATTTACTTAGTTTGACAAGTATTTATTGAACATCAGACCTCTTAGGAAACATGAGACCAACAGTAGACAGGTAGAGTCTGAGGCAATGTAAGAAACGGTAGCAGCGGACCACTACAAAATCTTGTGTCTGTCGGTCGGCCATGTCTCTTTTCTCAGCCTCAACACAAGTTACTCTGGTTGTAAGGGCATAAGCTGCAACTCTGCTGACATGAGATTCTGAGACTGCAGTGTTGAGGAATCCCTCCCCTGCACCACAAGGGAAAACATGAGGGTGCAGGGTTGAGGAATGGTGCTGAGAGTCCATGACCAGCAGCCAGAAAACCCACCTCCTGTGTGCCAGGGACAGTTCCCGAAGAACAGGGAAACTAAAAGAGGAAACTGCTCCTCATGGCTCACCTTTAGCGGTGCAAGATGAAATAAGTCAATGCACTCACACACTTAGAGCCACACACACACAGCAGATTCCTTAGAAATAGCCATTTTCCTTTTTTAAAGTCTGGCATAAGACACTGCAGCCCTGTCTCTCTTCTGGGAGATTTCTCAACAGAGGAAATATTTGGGGATTAGAGAGCAAAGGGCTCAGGTGAGTGGTTTCAACTGGCAGCCCTTGTCTAGCAAATGAAGTCACATTTCAACCCACATTGAACTAGAATTCTTTGGACCTACTTCAAAGTGTATCCTCTCTCACTGGGTAATGGAGGTCATCTTTGAAGACAATTCACAGTAGCTGTGTGTGTTGACTCTCCATGTTTATTGGAATACTAATGTCCTATAGAGATGTAAGCATTCCCTGCTCATAGTAAGGGAAACTATGCATGCCTTCATAGGCTTACTTACACAAATGATTCATTTACTTTGCCTGAATATCTTGTATTTGCCTCCAAAAGAAAGTCCCTAAGCTTTGCTTCCTATCGTGAGTCGGTGTCAGGGAGCATTGGATTCATGTAACCTCTGCACCAAGGCAGCTCTGCAGCACACATCAGAGTCTGGACTGGAAGTCTTCTTGAGCACTTGGAGTTGCATTTGTCCATATTCCAAGCTGTGAGCCACAGCGGGTGGATATAGGCTTTGTAGCCAAACAAGTCTGGGTATCCTAATAGAACCATAAATGTCAAAGTGCTTTCTCACCCTACTACCCATTTCTTCTCCTGAAACTTTGAATATTCAACTTAACATGCTACAGTATTAGGAGGATGGAGATAACAGATAGAGCTTCTCTTGCACACAGTATTTGTTCCACAAACTCTTGACTTACTTACCCACTGGTAATATGCTATAGTATTTTCTGTGGTATTAATTTTGTTCTTACTATCATTCTGAGTAATAACTGGATATTTATATTTCATGTGGGCATTGTACTTAACCTCTGTAATAACTACATTAACAGTTGTATGAATAATATATGAATGGTTATAGCTTTGTGAACGGCTACATGATTAATAACCATGTTAGTCTCATTTAATACATTTGTGCCCTAAGCACAAAAGAATTTGAATAACTTGTTTAAGGTCACTGTACAATTTAAATGTCACAGTTATCATGTAAATGGACATATACCTCAGAGACAGCACATCTTCAAGACTCTCCTGCACTAGACATTAACTTTGTACAAAACAGGAGTATGTATTTGTCATTTGAATGTGTGTTATTAAGTACAGGAAAAGATATCATATAAAGAATATGGTGACTGGAATCTTTAATAGACATCTTTCTAATAAAATAATATCAATATGCAGTGTTGTTGCTCCTAAAATTTGTATAGTCTCTGACATTCAGCAGGTGCTTGATATAAAGCTGTGGGTTTCATTGTAGAGTTAGGAAAGGAAGTTTATATATAGAGAAGGGAGGTGGGGATGGAAGATGGGATGTAGGGGAAGGAAGGAGGAAGCATAGTACATCACTCTCTGTCCATCTTCCTATCACACCTCTCCACTAGCATCCTCATCTATTTATACACTTCATTCCTTTCTCCTCCTGTAAATACTGCCTTGGTAATTTTTATGCATGCCACCTTAAATGTCAGTGAATGAACTTATGTAGGCATGTATATTAACCAGGTTAGATATCATATCAAATATGCTTCTGATAGTATGAGGTAGCTTTAAGTAACTCCCTGATGGAACTGTTGAAGAAATAAAAGCCTTTTTATACAAATATGTGCACACATTTGAAAGCAGCAGCTGTGGTTCTCAAGTTGGTGATGGCCACTCAGGAATATTCTGGGGATCTTTGTCATCACACTTTCTTTAAACTTATTGGGGAGCTACAAATAGATAAATTTCATGTGATATTTCTCAATTTTAAAATATCAACCTTTATTCACGTTTTTGAAAATACCATGAAGCCAAGGAAATAGCTGTGGGGCATTTGATTGGCAGACTGATGCATGGCCTGCAACAGCCCCTTGTACCATAGAACATGAACTTCATGATGACAGATTCTTGTTTCTGTGTGCTCTTCATACTCAGCAAAGAGCTCCTGGGGGCTAGATTGTAGCTTGTCAATCTCTCACATCAACAGTGGCCATAAATTTAGCATTTAACCCCCCCAGGACTAGATTTTACCTTATTAACCAAACACATGATTCATGACCCTGAAACCATTTTATACTGCTGTAGACTTTTTTTTGTTAAAAGTGCAAGTCACTTTTCTCCTAGACAAAACATTTGCTCCTCATTTTTTCAATTCTCTATCACTTATTTGTACATTTTAGTGCATGTCACTCCAAATCAAGATAATAACTAACATATGAATAAGTATTTTTGATTAGATAGTCAATACTTTTATGATCAATCTGATGTAAAAAGCACAGAGTTCCTTAACAGGTTTGTCTTGTTTTAAGGTTTGTGTGGTTTTGGAGACCATATAAGTGACAGCGGACATTTATGAACTCAGAGCAAATGTAGGTTTAAATCCTGTCACTGTCATTTGTCACCCAAGCAAACTTCGACCTGCAATTTTACTTATCTTGTTTATTAAATGAAGACAACCATGCCTTTGTCACAAGATAGTTGAAAGTATTACGTATGGGTTAGAGAGATGGCCTAGCAGTTAAGAGTGCTTGCAGAGGACCCAGGTTTGGTTCCCAAATCCCATGTTCACAACCATTTCTAACTCCAGTTCCAAGGACACAATGCCCTTCTCTGGCCTATATAGGCACCAGGCACACACACAGTGCCCATACTTACATGCATGCAAATACTCATACACACAAATATAAAGTAAAATAAATCTTTAAAAATACAACAAAAGAAAGAGGAAATGCAATGAGGGTTGGCCTCTTCCCATCTCAATCCATTCCCTCACAGACATGCCCAGGAGTTTGATTCTATATTCTGTCAAATTGATGATCCATATGAACCATGACAAGTTTACTCCTTCTCAACTTGACATCCAAGCATATTTTAAAACATTATCATGTGCCCCATTTTCTCATGAGCTTATTGTACCCCATAATGCAAAATGCATCCAGCACAACTCTAACTCTTTAACAACCCTAAAAGTGTAAGTGCAGTGTGTCTTCTGAACCTCAGGCAATGCCTCAACTGTGAGCCTCTATAACATTGGAAAACACATTACATACATTTAACATACAGTGACACAGGGTATAATACTTCCCCATTCCAAAAGAGAGAGAAAGAGTGGACACAGCAAAAATTCAACCAAGGCAAGACTGAAACCCAGCAGGTAAAAATCAAATCCTGCAACTTCATGTCAGGCATCTTTGGTTCATGATGGAATTATGTGGGCTCCAAAGACCTAAGTAGCCCTGCCCCCACAGCTCTGATGCCATTTCTCCCTCTTCCTCTCTCCTCTAAAACTGAAAAGTGCGTAAAAATGTGGAAAATTGGAAAATACATGAAACCTCCAAAGAAGGAAAGTGTTTTCTGTATTTAGAAACCACATACCAATATTATCGAGTTAAATGGGCTGTGGATGACTGGTGTTACTATCATTAATATTGGACCTTTGACATGGATTTTACAAGCTGATCCCTGCTGGCATTTTTGAGTTGGGAAACTTGGTGGTTTGCAGTGTCTGCTGAGTGAAGAATAAGGAGTTAGGAGTTGTTCTAACAGGCTGAGACGTCTGAAGATCATCAGAAGGAAGGTTGTAGTTGAATTATGTGAACTAATGCTGCAAAGACAGATGCCATGTGAAGGGGGTAGTTGAATGAAAAGGGGAGAGCTCAGGGAGAGATGTGCAGACTAAGGAGAGAAGAGAGTGATAGAAGACTTGAGTTTGCTTTTGGAAAATTCTTGTAGTGGCGGAAATAGAATTCCTGGCTCTGTTTAAGCTGATTTTGTAACCTGAGATGCAGCTTATACTTCAGGATTCAGCAATACTGTATAATATTGAGATAGGTATGATGAGAGTCATAAGACATGATATGATATGATCCCTTAAACACCACACAACCAAATAAGCCACGTAACTAGAAGCATCTCTATAACAACACAGCATAGAGAAAGACAAGTTAGGTGTGCTAGGATGTAAAGCAGTACAACACAACTTTCATGTGGGACTGCACACAGAGAGAGCTGGATGAGAAGGAAAGAAGTGGCGTTGTGTCATGAGGATTAAATAAAAGCTGATGCCTGGAGTCAGACAGTCGGTGACCCACTTTCACTCATCCTCTTCTCTCTCCAGCTTCCTCACCTGTGAAATGACGGTGGCACTTACTCCACAGGGTTGTTGTTCACAAAGACAGATCCTCAATGGCATGTGGGACTGGGTGGATATGATTGTGGGAGACTCCAAATCTACTGCTTGCTCAACTTAGTTCAGTGGCATCTGAGAGAAATAAAAATCTTGGGAAGTAGGGTAAAGAAGGATAAAACCAAAACCAAAACCAAACCAAATAAGAGAAAAGAATAAAACAAAGGAGGTAGGGTTGAGTATGTACTTAGAGCAGAGATAATATTAGGACTCCTGCATACCCTGTAATTTGTCATGGTCTCAAGTTAGTGCTCTCTCTCTCTCTCTCTCTCTCTCTCTCTCTCTCTCTCTCTCTCTCTCTCTCTCTCTCTCTCTCTCTCTCTCTGTGTGTGTGTGTGTGTGTCTCACCTTTCTCCTTTTCCTTTCCCCCCTCCCTCTCTCCCTCTGAAAGAGGTCTAAAAACATAGAAATCTGGAGAATTCTGTGCAATCCCAGGGCTTCCTAAGACAGAAGAGCTTTTTCTCAGTCCTTTGTTAAAAGAAGCCATAAGCAATACAGTGTATTGTGAGGAAGATGGGTCACACTGGGCAAAGGTGAATTTCACAAAGTTAAAGTCATCTTTTGTTACATACAAGACAGTACACTGCAGATCATTTAACCCACAAAAAAAATACTGAAGTCAAATGGTGTCATTACAACTACAAAATATACAATTACTACTAAAAATAACTGCTATCATTATCACTCTGAAGGAGAGAACAGACTTTACCTTTGACCACTTGACAGATAGTTGAATATAATTAACATGATTATGGTTGACTTGCCTGATCATTTCTAGCAAGAGTTTTTTTCTCCTCCCATATATCTATAGGATACGTATTAAACTGTATTTTGTTAAAAAATTTGGTTTCAGTGTATTTGTTGGCATCTTTAGTGAGAAAATAGAAACAAAACAAAAAAATTTAATTTCCCTCTTGGGTTGGCAAGGTGACTCAGCAATGAGAGCACTTGCTGTTCGATCATGAGGACCTGAGTTCAGATCCCAGCACCCACACTGAACAACACAGAACAGCCTGTATCACCAAGGTCAAGTGATCAGATGCCCTGTTCTGGCCTCTGTGGGTACCTGCACACACACAAGGGCACAAACTCACATCTCACACTAATACACAGTGCATGCGTGCATGTGTGTACATGCACACACACACACATTTTAAATATATTTTTTCAAAACATCCTTTTAAGAAGTACCCGGTTGGAAATCTGTGAGGATTTGGTATGAACTGTCAGTAATATGAAAGCAGGCTAAGGCTGGACCATAATTAAGTGATAGTAAGATGTTATCTTAGCATTTATGTTTTTTTTTGGTATTTCCTGAGAAATATTTTCCAGGTACCAGCTCTTGTACCTCCTTTATCTATGCAGTCTAGCCAGGCATAGTTAATATAGCTACTTCACAGAGGTTAATTAACTTGCCCAAGGTAACACAGCAGAACCTCATCTGTCTTCTGCAGTTCTGAGTTCTTTGGTATATGTATTCATGAGCAAAGTCTGAGTTTATGTTCCTTGGTCAGCTAGTGGTGTTCTTTTGGCCTGGTACTTTTTTTGTAGTGAGAAAAATGAAAGGGAAAAAAAGATGAGAGGAATACACATAAAATTATGGAGTTTTATGAACAATGGTGGAACTAAGTCAGAATTTACAGTTTAGATTTGTGAAGTAAGTAAATAACGAGCAAAGAATAGACCCCTGGGAAATGGGGAGCTTTGCTTTTGAGTAAACGTTAGTGGTGTTGGAGGAATTAAAACTAATGTCTCTTTGCCTGTCAGGCTGCCACCAACTAGACAATGTGCCTCTCTCAGATGCTTCCTCACCTCGTTCCTAATAGTGGGCTGAGTGAGCTGGAGAAAGCAACCTAAGAGGTCTTTTTATTTAGCCATCCAAGTGACTCTTCATATCAGGCAGTAAATGTAAGACTTAACACATCTTCATTGCAATTGTCACAGCTGGAGGTCACCGAGAGAAGAAGACAAACTGCATGGCAGGTGTTCCAACAAAGGGCTGTGGGAATGCAGGTAAAAGGGCAACACTTAGCAGCTGAGGTTTCCTGGAGTGCCACCTAGCAGAGGAGGCGTGGACACTGGGTTGGAGGACAAGTATGATTGCAGAAGGTTCTCAAGGTGGCAATACATGACTGGGGGCCTCAGAAAGAGACCTAGAGGCATGAAAAGTAGCTATTAAAATGTCACCTGTTGATGGGGGTAAATGAGGACCCAGCAATAGAGGGAGGGAGGGTGACTTTAAGGTCAAGCACAGAAGCCTGGGTCTGCTGACCTGCGCATCTCTAGCCAGGGTTCACGCTGTCTACATCTGACCCTTGGTTCAAACAGTGATGTTTTGATTCACTAATGGCATCTAAAATACAACAAAATGCAGTTTTAATAGGCTGCATTAGAAGATCAACATGTTCCATTGTGGAGTAGAGGTGGGGGGGCAGGGGGACAGGGTGAGAGAGAAGGAGAGATTGATTTTCCTTGAAAAAACAAATTGTTAATGTACTTGAGGAAGCAGAAGGATGAATAAATGTCCACCACAGGAGGGGTTCTCACCAGTGAAAAGAGCAAGGTGCTTATGTCCTCTGCCACTCACTCTCCTTTACTTTCTCTCCCTGAGGTAGACAGAAGTAGACAGAAGGGATGTCAGACTCTGGGAGGGATGTCAGGCTCTGGGAGAGACGTCAATGACCTTGCACCCTGCACCATCTATGGCAGCTTAGAAAGCTGAGGAGATTGATTAGGACCAATCCTAAAGATGATGGGTGGAAAGGTCCTGAGGCTTGAGGCGAGTCTTCGTTATCTGCAGTGATTCCACCAGGCTTGTCATTATAGTCCCCTGGAATAACCTCCATTCAAGCAGATTGATACTTTTTTGAAAGTGATATTTCATTGGAATGGGATTTTTCTGGAAATGGATTCAGTGATGACTCTTAATGAGTGTCACCCTGGTGACTGGATTGGATCTGTGTTCTGCCTGCCATCTGTTAGCACTGGAGAGCTTTCTGAAGCAAGTGCCATGGGATAGTCCCTGACCGGTGTGGTCTCGACAGAGCAGGGTGTATTTGTGACAGTCTCAGAATTCAGACTGTACCTATAGAATTTCTATGGATTTCCTCTGCTTTGGTACATTTGATGAGATTCCAGGGCTTGAATCAGCACAACTGCCCCAAATCAGTACTAAATCAGTGCATGTCACTAGCTCACCGCTGAAAGAGTAAAGCTGTCGAAATAAACACTGTATCAGGCAAATTACTCAATCCTTAGCATCTGAATTTAAGAAATAAGTTTTTAACAATAAAAATGGCAGGGGGGTGACAGGCCAGAGCAGCACGGGCACAGGGAACCGTTTTGTACTTTCAATTGATACAAATGTCTGAAATTATTTTTTTCAAGAAATCGAACAATAAAACCAAACCTCTTAAGACTTTCCTGAGGAGATAAGTTATTGCTTCTTCTATGTTAACATGCCTGTGTGCACATACCCATAAATTCCCAGAGTTACAGAGCAATTACTGCTGAGGTCTGGGCAGAGTAATGGGATTCAACCATCTGCTCTCAGAACATGTCCCAGCTGACCCAGAATGCTCACTCTGACAAACCCTCCTACCACACCAAAGCTAAGCTTTCTCTGAATTAAAAAAAAAGAGGACATATATTGCCATAAAACCAGCAACAATATCTATCCCATAATGCTCACTGTTGCCACTGCGATTTCAACGCAAAGCTAAGTAGAGGACTTCATGTTTGTGGCTGCTATCTTCACTGTTTTTCATCTTTTAACTTTATCTAGTCAGCAAACATGTATCACCCGTGATCTGTCTAGAGTTGGGGATGTCATAACATGGAAGTAGGTTCTAATATTTGAGTTCTCAGTGGCAAGGGCTAGAGAAGCCACTTGTTACACTACAGTTTAATGACAGGAGATAAGATAAAGAGAAGCACTGAGTACACGGCTGGGGCACAGAGTGGCCTGTCTTTATTCAGCATCTACAATCTCTCAGGGCACCGCAGGATACAGAGTACCACTCATCTCTCGTAACCCTGCCACAGAACATCTGTGTGGTTGCCTGCGGTAGGGTTTTCTGTGCCCATCATAGTCTGCCCCTGGGATATCTTACCCATGTTCTTATCTCCAGGTGCTTCCAAATTCTAGTTCCAAAGACTTGTTCTATCATAAATGTTTTAGTTTCTAGCATTCTCAATGCCCGAAGGAAAAATCTACCATGTATTCAATTGTTTACTTCCACTCCTCTAGGAATTTTTAACACTCACTACATCCAAGAACCTCTGCTAGACATTTTAAAGGAATAAGTACGAAATGTCTCAATCCTTCTAACATGTGTCCTTCAGAACATATTACTGTCAGAATACAAAACAGGGCGTGACTATCATAGAATGTTTGGTGAATGTGTAGCACAAATGCCATGGCTTCACTGAGCAGATACTTCAGAGGAAATGGCAATTGTTCTGAGCTATAAAGATTGGTTCAGATGTGAAGGCCAAATAAATAAATAAATAAACAAATGTCTTGATTGTGAGAGATAGAAAAGGGAATAGCCACAAAAGAAAAGTGAGGGGGGAAGGCAGAGTACCTGCTCTGTAACACATGGTGCACTGGGCTTCCTTCCGTAAGGGTAGTTGACCTCAAGATCAGGGCTAAAAGCAGATCTCAACAGCCTCGCATGCCAGTCTAAGGATTTGCAATATTCACTTTCCTGATCTAATTCTAATCCCATTGCATGACAGTGTCTATAGTGGTTCCTTAACTTAGCTTATTAGCTGATAAACAATCTGTTTCAAATGAGGACAAAGACCCAATCTCCACTTTAAGAACTCCAATTTTGGTAAACAACTAGTCATAATCATGGAATTCTATGATTCAGACATTAGGAAATATGTTTGATTCATTCACTCATTTATTTGTTATTGTTATTTTCCTTTAAAGAGAGTCTTGCATTGCCCAGGCTGCTTACAAACTCACCATGTAGCCTAGGATGACTTTGAATCCCTGATCCTCCTACTACCACTTCCTATGTGCTGAGATTATGGACATGTGCTACCATGCTCAGCATACTCTTAAGTTTAATATTCATCAGATGAAAATACCTCAACCTTCACCTCTGTGTGATTTATTTCCTTACTCCTGCATGCACATGTCCACTTTCATTAACATATAAGACAAATGTGCTTCTTTCTAAAGACAGCTTCCCAAAGAACTCCTGCTTCTGATGGTAATGATAAGTGTAGCAAATATCATAATGGATTTTATAGGTAGGCATGTCAAGAATAACAGACAGACATTCCACAATGTGGAAGGGTCCAGAAGTACAGCTTGCTTAGATTTATAGACAAGTTGTATTTAATCTAGGACCAAGAATAATACATAAAAGGTATACATTCTGATTAATAACATTAGGTGTGAACTTGGGGAGGCAGGGAGGAGTGTTGTCCCTGGCACTTGAAAGATGGTCCATTTGTGACTGTGTCTTGTATTTGTAGAGATGACAAGAAAGGGCGAGATTTTTACTGTACACCTGCTCTTTGCTAGTTTCACTTTTTAGATGTCACATTTGTGTATGATGTAGCCTACAGTGAGTGCTAAATCCTGGTCTTCTGTTCATTGGTCAGGCTCATGAGTGAAGGGGTATGTACCACTGTAATGGCATGACATCAAGGTTCTGTTTCTACCACCATCAACTTCTCATTCTTGGACTTTGGCCATATTTCTCCAAGGTCACATAGGTATGGTCATCTGCACAGAGCTTTTTGTTCATTTCTTTTTGTTTTCATGACAGGATTGCACTATACAGTTCAAGCTATCCTGGAACTCACTATGTAGACCAGGCTGGCCTTGAACTCACAGAGATCTACCTGCCACTTAAATCCCAAGTGCTGGGACTTAAGGCTTGTACCTCTGCCCCAGTTACACAGAACTCTTGGAAGGATTAAAAGAAAGAACATAAAGAGTTCAGAGGAGTAGAGTGGTTAGTGTGGTATGAAACTCAATCTGAATAATCATACCATAGCAAAAGTTATGGACAGCACACTCAGAAAGCGTGTATACTTAACTGTATACAAGTACTGTTCCTCTTAATCATGTCACTAACTGAATATTTTTCAGAGCTTAGTTCTCTCCTTTCCCAAAATAGACAGGGACAAACAAGTGCAGCATGTTACAGCTACATCCCTCCTACATCATCTCCAGTCCCTACTTTGTAGTTCCAAGCTAAGATATAGATTTCAAACCAGTGTTATAGCTCCATTTCTGCAAAGCCTTTAGCATTGTGGGGTAAACTGTAATGATTCTGCATTTATATCAGTATGAAGTTTCTCTTCTGCAATGAATTCCAATTATGAGCAAGGCCACATTTGGTTCAACACAAGTTAAATTTGAAAGGAGATGTTAACACCAGGTGGTTTGTTTTTTGCTTTCTGAAATGCTGCTGACTTTACAGTTCTCTAGAGCTCCCACCAGTCAGAAGGCTTGGTATACATAGGTAGCCAGTGTGGGGATCCCCTATAGGGATAAGTCCCGCAAATAATTGAATACTTTAAATGTTTTTTAGATTATATACACATCTTGCTTTTAGACACCCTTTATTTCAAACCAAACAGCAACAAGATTTTTACTACCTGATGCATTCTCTTTCCAATTAATAATTTAGTTTGAATAGTGAACATAGTGGACATATTTTCTTTCCTCTTCCTCTTTCTTTTCTTTAACTCTTCTTTATATCCCTTTACCATTGTTGACATCACCAGCTACAGATAGTAAGCCAGCTCTCTGAAAGAGTTATAAGAAGTATTAAGTTACCCGAGTTTTGAGGGCCCTGTCAGCCCTGACTTACAAACAAAAATGGGTGGGCATGTAGTGGTAGAATATTTACCTAGCATGCCCTATGGTTGATTCCCTAGTGTCTCCATAAAACAAACAAAATGCATAGATAACTAGAAAGGCATGAAGAATTTATCCAACTATTTTCAGTTTAATGAGGTTGGGCCTCATTTGGACACAGATTTCGTGTAGCATTTTTGCATGGATCATTTTACTTACCCTCCTCATAATCTTGAGATTGTAGTTGGCATTGTTTCCAGTTTAGAGAGGTTAAACAATTTGCCCCTGCCTACCCACATTAAACAATGTGCCTGTGGTGTACCTGCTGTGATTTCTTTTGGCCTCAAATTTGGTAGTCTTGTTCAATTCAGTTATATCTTATAAGCATTAGCTGCTATGTACTTGTACTAGTACTAGAGGCTGAACATGTCCAGTTGTTGAATAAAACTCACTGCCTTCTTCCATGTATTTCCAGACCAGAAGGGGAAGTAAGTAGAAGAAGCATACAAAATATGTAGTAGATGTCATCATGAATATCTGTGAGGCATAGAGCATGATAAATAAGGGTGTGACTAAATCTACTTAGGGGAGATATCAGAAAAGATTTACTATCAAAGGATACAGAGAACTCATTCAAGGAAGGAAAGAGGGTATACATAAAGAGTGGGTGCTGCATATACCCTACCTATATGTGTTAAGAGTACATTGGATGGATGGATGGATGGATGGATAGATGGATGATTGGTTGGTCAGCTGGTTTTGGGATTTGGTTTTTGTTTTGTTTTTTTAGACAAGCCTCACAATGAAGCTCAAGGTAACTTTGAATATGCTATGTGGGCTCCAGCTGGCCTCAAACAAAATCCTCATTATTTTCTGGTCTTGATTTGATAACTCTTACAGAATAAGAGGTAACTCTTACAGAATAAGAGGTAACTCTTACAGAAGTAAGAAAGATACCAAGTGCTAGGAATATCTAGAGGCAGGAAATATAGGCTTTTATCCATTGTGATCAAATGTGTCTTGAAGAAGGAGGTCACATTTTAACTGAACCTGAGCTAGAAGAAAAATATGTGGGTTCTATATTCTTTTCAAGGGGTGTTGGGGGTTCTTACAGACTGGTCTACAACTTACCATGATGACTGGATTGGCATCAAATTTGCCATAATTTTCTTGCTTCTGATTCCTAAATACTGAGGTCACCCGTCACCCAGTTTATGTGGCTCTGAGGATAAATCATCGGGCCTGCACATAGTAAGTAAGCAGTCTACCAAGTGAGCCACATCCTCAGTCATGTGGCCTCTGTCTTCTAGTTGACTTGGGCTCTCTCATTCTCTAGCTGCTTTAGCTTTTCCTTTCAGGTTTCATATTCCTCCACTGTAAAAACTGGGATAATGTCATTTATTCCAGGAAGCAACAGGATCAAGTTCCCAGTGACTACTGGAACTTGCTGCTTACTTATCACTCTTGCATACAGGCCCCTGTCCAACTTTCTAATCTTCACTGCTCTCTTGATGCTTCCTTCCTACCTCAGTCCCTGCTTCATCTTGTACCCAAGACCCCAGCCACATATGGCCACATTCTTTAAGAAAAGGACCTTGTACTCTAAGTTTTTTTTTATATCCATATATTGTAGAAAAGTGATTTGAGTTATTATTAGCAGAGATATAGAGAAGTCAACCATGCAGAGCCTTTGCCTAAATATAGATAAATCACTTCTCCTGGTTGAATTAGTGAGAAAAGCATATTCAGAAGGAGATTGGCAGATGTGCCATTTATTAGGGAATGATTCAGAATCAACATGCAGCACAGGGAATAGGACTGGGCAGAAGGAAACTTTGAGTGTTGATGTAATCCCAAGGAGCACGTCTAAGGAAAGGACCAGGAAAGCTGCCCTGAGTTTGGGGCGAAGAGGTGGGGACATCACATCCCTCCCTCCATTACTCACTGCCTGCAGGCTGCTACAGCAAGGAGGGACCCAGGGTAGCACAGCCCTCTGAAGTCAAGAGAAGCCGAGGTCATTCCACCTGGAGAGGAGATGCCAAGCACTGATGCCTCTGAAGCAAAGAAACTGTTTCTCTAAAAGATTACTTCATTTCAGGCCATAGCTTTTATTCATAGTGGAGCCAGAGGGATGGGAGCATCCTGTTAGCATACCACTGCTGCTTTAATGAATATGCAAAATCCAACAGCCCAAGGCAATACAAATGTATTGTCTCTTGCAGTCCTGGAGACTAAGAGTTGCAAATCAGTTTCACTAGGCTGCAGTTAAGGTCTCAGCAGAAGACTTTAACTGCCTGAAGACTAGGGGGAGATCATTTCTCTGGCCCCCTTCCCCCTTAGCCTCTGGTGCCTGTGTGACTTCTTGGCTTCTGACATCATACCCTTGCTCACATCCCTGCAACCTCTTCCTCCCATTGTCTGGTATTTTTTTTAACATGTCCTGCCATACATATCCTTTGTATGAACCATTGTCTCATCTTTTGTTTCACCCTTTGACTTCTCTGTGTGGACCCATTCAACTATAGGTATAGTTTATATTACAGACCCATATCCTCCCCATCTCAGCTTCCTTGACATAATCTTACCTTCAAAATCCCTTCTGTGATGTCAAGTATCTGTCCATAGTTCTGGGATTAGGCTATGGATATTCTTGGGGGCTATTATTCAGTGCATACAGCATTGAAATCAAACCCTATCACACTGATGTTGCCACTTAGGCATATTTAGTCATTGTGAGGATGATAGTGCTAATCTACTCTTGTCTGCCTTTCTTCACAACATCAAGATTAAGGCAAATAATTTATTCTCCAGCAGTCACTAAAGTCAGAACTCTTATCCTCGCTGTTCTGGTCAAAAGAATCCAGAGCAAGAACACATTAAGAAGTCTTCAAATCTGGCTGTAATTCCAGCACTAAAAAAAACTAAGGCAAGGTGAGGAAGAGTTTGAGGCTAGCCTGGGCTAGGCAAAAGACTCTCTATTAAACCAGGGACTTGGGACATATTTATTGGTGGAGCAGTTGTATAACATGCACAAAGCCCCCTTTTGCATCCCTAGCATAGGAAACAAAATGATTAGAAAGAAAATAAATTGCATCTATAGAAATTATGAAGGAAAACAAGTTCTTGAAATGATACCTAAGAAGGAAGCAGGGAGGAAGTGCTTGTTCCTACCTCTTCCATTCCTGCTCCTGTCAGTGTATCCTATTGGCTGAACCTAGTAGAAGCCATTTTTTACCAAGGAATTTGGGAAATATGACTGGAATGGGGTGTGTGTGTATGTGTGTGTGTGTGTGTGTGTGTGTGTGTTAAATACTAGAGCAAGAAAAGTGTAATAAGTGAACATGAAACCATTTAGCACACATACTCTAAGTCTAAAACTCCAAACCCAATTTATGCTTGTTATTCCTATCTTGTCCCTTTAATTTTGATAGAGTATATAGTTATTACTTGTCAGCACATCTATTTCCTCTACTTATACATTCCTACATCCTGCATTATAAATAATGATACTGTCCATTGGCATGGCTTCAAGACTGCACTCCTTCCAGAGCCTTGGAATGTCTTGGCCATTTCCCTTCCAACAGCAGGAACAAATAGGACCTAGGGGAAGCTAGAAGCTGTTGTGAAATATTGTGTTCACCAGTGATTAAATCAGAGAGCAGAACTAGAAAACAAAACGCCCAGTGGAAAAATCCCTGGCCCCTCCATGGATTTTGATCAAATGCTAACTCTCTAGAGTGCCTTTTAAAAGTCACCATGTTTCCTGAGTGTGCAGGCTAGTTCTTTAAATATCCTACTCAGCCCATTTCCACACTGTCAGTGTTGTGCCTGGCCTCTAATCCAAACGATTACCAGGCCCAAGAGACCATCCAAATTGGATTTTAATTTCATTATAATCTTCAGGAGCACACTGAGTTCAGTTTATTATAGTCCAAATGTAGATGCAGAGGGAAGTTTCTTTTCCCAAGCTCACCCTCACCCTACACTCTTCCTCCTCCTTCCCTGTGCATTCATCTCTACTCAGCTGTTCAAAGCTGTAAAGAAAGTGCCAGCAGGACAAACTGGAGGGTGCTGCTTCTATCTGCCCTCCTGCCTCAGCATTGACCTCCTATAAATAGAGTACAGCATCAAGCACAGACAGTCACCAGTCCTCCAAGGGGAAGCATCATTTCACAAACTTAAGAGAAGACCTTGCCAATGGAGAAAGTGGGTTGCTGGCAGGTGGCCGCAAACTTTATAACCCCTTATGTTCACATTGTGTTTTCCAGTGTCCCCATATCTTCCCACTGATGCAGGGGTTCCACTAGCAAGCCTCTCCTGCAGCTAAACGTTCCCCAGTTTCATTTGGCAATTCAGAAGTCAATGGCCTCATTAGAAGACTCTGTTTTCCATTTTCTCAGACATTGACATGGAGTTGTACTGTCAAAAGATGACTCAGTCCCCTTTGCTCAGCACTTCCTCTTGCTGGAAATAGATTTCTTCTGTTCAGAGACCTAAGGGGGTCAACCTTTGTCCCTATAAGCTGTTCTCTGACTTTCCTCATCTCCTTTGCCCACCTACTGCTTCTTAATCTCCCTTTAAGTCCAGGTGTCACCTCCTCTCCAGTACACCTCCTCTGTACTTCTCAGGTTCCCATGGTTGCCACTGCCGTGTACTCTCAGTGCTCACATGGTGCCTTGTTTATATCTGAACAAACCTCTTCTGGCCTACAGTGCCTAGAAAACACGAAGTTCTTTGCAGTCAGAAATTACGTAGTGTAAGCGTATATTTCTGCCTCCAGCACATATAAAGGAGCTGGATTGATGATTCAAGGAGCAATGCTGCCTCTCTAGAAGGGCAGGAAAGCTCTAGTGACAGCACAGTGAAGCCTTTGAAAGTAACTGAACCCTATGTCATCTTCTCCTGAGGTTACCTTTACCTTTTGCAGTTTCGGTCAAACTTGACAGTATAGGATACATACTAATGACAGGACCAAGGTTCATTTGACCTTGACAAGATAGACTGATGACAAGGGACCACCAAGATGAAGGGCAATAAAGGTTTAACATGAATTTTGATTGTATTCTTAAATGTGATAGTTTAAGTCCCTGGTTACATTTCTGTTCCCTCCTAAAATTACACAGATACTAACAAGTAAAGAATTTAAGTAGGCAAAAATTTGAGTTCAAAAAAGATTGAGGTCGGCATAGCATCCACAAAAGGTAGGAGAAAACTTGGGAAGCTCTGGGAGCTAGGCAGCACTCGGGGGGCTGGAAGATGGCACAGCAGTGCTGAGAGCAGAAGTTCCGGTGCCTCCAGGAACACAAGGAGCCGTAGAATCCTGGTATTGAAGGTGGTGAGAGTCTGAAGACCACCAATAAGTAATGGCTGAAAATAGAAAGATTGGTTAGCTACCCTATAATGAACAACTGGAGCCTCGCTTTCCTTTTCATCCCACCAGTTATTCCCACCTCTGGTGAGAAGATGTTTGGGAAAACTCTTTGGAAAAACTGAACCAAGGGGTCTCTGCAGGTGGGACCTCATACATAGAGCAAACCAGTGCGTGGAGAACAGGGGTACTGTGGAAGGTACGTAGCGAGTCATATACTCACATGGCCCCACCCACTGCCCCATCCTTACCACTCCTTCTGCTTCATAACTCAACATCTGACTTCTAATATGGAATAATGCTGTTGAGAGATGTTGGAGAAACTAACCTAAGCATACAGACAGAGACCATAATATGCAGCCATGTCCAAATGAGCATGTCTCCAGCATCTGGCTGCCAGGGACAAGCCTAACCAGTGTGGTCTTTCCCCAGGCACACAAAGCTGCAAGTTTACATTTTAACACCCCATTATTTCCTCTCCTCTTCTTTACTCTCCTCTCCTCTTTGTACCAGGGACTGGACATTCTAGGTCTCATAGGTGCTGGCCAAGCACTCTACCACCAAGCTATAATCCCAGCCCAAGCACTGCATTTATAATTTGGTTATATAAGCAAGAATCACCAGACATCTGAGGATATCCTAGAAAGAAAGAGCTCTTGGATCTTTAAGTATTTCATATTATACCTAGACCATCAGGGCCACTTACAAGGAGATCTTATAAGTAAGGCACCAAGAAAGTAGAAGACACCTAGACCCATTCATATCACTCATATCTGTTATCAAAACAGACATCCCCAGAACTTCCAGGAGGGAATGGAAGAGTTTTGAGCCAGAAATGAGTGAAACAGGCTGAGCCATCAGCATCTGGGGGTTGGATGGAAACAGTCAGCAGAAAAAAAAAAGTTAAAAAAGTGGTAAGTGATAGGAGAAGAAACATGAACAAAATAATTTGTGAACTGAAGGGCACAGATGTAAGTGGTAGAAGAGGAGAGGGTGAGCCTCACTTGAAAACAAGAAGAGCAGGAGGAACCGCATCTCCCTCCGCATTCTCTTTTCTGTTCTTATAAAGGTATCTGTTAAATTAGGAGAAGTGATTTATGCTGCATAGGAGATAAGACAAGGGGTTCATGTAAAAGTGCAAATGGGGAATTCAACAGTCTGGGAAATAAATACTAAGGTTTTGTTGAAATTGCTTTTATTTGAAAGTGTTCTTTTTACACTATCATTTGTCCTGTCGAATCAAAAACTGTCCCCTACAGTTCCCTATTGAGCAGAACAGGGCAGTAAGGTGGAGTTGTGTTTTGTTTTGTTTTGTTTGTTTTTATTGTTGTTTCTATGGATCGATTAATATACTCTAAATCAGGGCAATCATTAGACTGTACTATAAAGATAGTTCTGTGTATTCATCTATAGTATTCAATTCATTGGTGGCTTAACAATAAATTCTAGACTGTTGTGATCCATGCTTTAGGACTGGAAGCTTATACACAATTCACACAACAATCCTGCTTTCCCATCCCAGACTAAAGGAAACAATTTAAATTGCCAGCACTTGAGAGGCAGAGGCAGGTGGACCTCTGAGAGTTGGAGGCCAGTACGGCCTGCAGAGAGAGTTCCAAACTGGCCAGAGAAACACACAGAGAAATTGTCTCAAAACAACAACAAGAAAGAAAGAAAGAAAGAAAGAAAGAAAGAAAGAAAGAAAGAAAGAAAGAAAGAAAGAAAGAAAGAAAGAAAAAGAAAACAACTGATGAACAAACTGAAGCTGTGACTGGGCTTCAGTCATCCTACATCTGCTGAATTTTTAGCTTTTCAGTGTACTAGTTGCAAATAATTGACACCAGGCTCTGACTCAGCTCTCTGATCCTCACCCTCATTGTCAGATTGGATCCAATTATAGGAGTTACACCTACATCTGCAGAGGCAGCTTGCTGGGGGATTCCTGCTTAAATTATTAATTAAAAGCAAAGTACCTGATTCAGTTCTACAGGGATCAGTATCCCTGAGCATATTTTTATTTGCTTGTAAATAAAAGTAAACTTTAATGTCTACTTACTTTTATTATTTCCTCATCCCCCCCCCCATGGATCTAGAGAACAGAATAATCAATTAGTGTGTTTTATTCATCCCTAACTATCACTGTAGGACTACTTGTTCTTAAGTCCAGAGAAATCCCTAGTTTCCTAATTTCTTCAGTTGCTAAGGCTGCATCTCACATACTTCCTGTCAATGGAACTATGAAAGCTTGGCACAAGACTCCTGAGTCATAATCTTGTCCCCTTCAATCTATGTGTTTCAGTGTGTTGTTTTGTTCTGTTATTTTCTTTGCTCCCTTCAAATAGCATCTCCTTTCCATTCTCAATCATTTAGCAAAACTTTAAGAAAGAAAATATAGTGTATTAAAGTTCATAAGTTTCGGTCTCTGATGATCTCTTGTTCTTGGGCTTGTTTTCTCTGCTGCCACGTGCTGTCCTGTAATGTCACTTTTGGGAATCCCTGTGTCACACTGTCCCAGGGATACTGGAATGACAGAATCGGGGGTTAGTTTTTCCTCCTCCTGAGAATCTCCTGTCTCCTCACAACCCTGGAAGCTTTTCTGACCATGGCAGATGGACATTGCTACAGCATGAACCTGCCATGAAGCCACAGAAACACCCTTTTACCAATGACAGTCTGCATGAAAGATAAATTCCAACTGCCTGTAGTCCATAAGCACAAAATCATCCTAATGATATTGGAGTTTTGTTTTTGTTTTACAAGACAGGGTTTCTCTGTATTGTTTTAGAGGCTGTCGGTCCAGCCCGGCCTCCAATTCACAGAGATCTGCCTGCCTCTGCCTCCCGAGTGCTGGGATTAAAGGTGTGCGCCACCACTTCCCGACAGGCTCTTTCATTTTTATCTTACCAATCCATGCAGAGAATTCTCTATAGATAAAAATCAATAGATAATCAGAAATTGACTATTAGATGGTTCCTTACGGTGGCTAAGACACACTGAGACAGTTGTGGACCTGCCTATGACAGGAGCAGAAGAAAATGGCAATCATTTGTACAAGAAAGCATAGAACCAATAGATGCTGCTGGGAGCTTGCTGTGTGATCTCAGATAAATTGGTTAGCCTCTCTGAGCTTCCGTTTTCTCTTCATCTCTTCATGTTCTCTTCATCTCTTTATGTAGGGAGAGTAGCTTTCTCTTCTAGATAATACATGGACATAAGTCTCAAGACACTAGGAAAGGATACTCTGATAGGAATTTCATAGAAACAAAGACAGACAATTGTGCCAATCAAGTCATATTCAGTGGGACTGAGTAACCATGCTTACTTCCAAAGCCAGAATTACTTTATCTCTTGCTTCTATCTGGCCTATAATTAGGCAAGAATATTACCCATTTCACTGGACACGGTCTAACTCATTACTATTGCAGGATGCAGGAAGGTGAAGCACCATGGTCTGAGCTCCATGATCTTTACAAAAAGAACAACCCCAATCAAAGACTTAATATTGGTATATGCCAAGGGAAGCCAAAGCACTGTTCCTCAACTCAAAAGACACAACTCCCACTTTCTGTTGAGGTATCATGGGCTATGAGCTCACCCACAAACTACAGCCCCTACCTCCCTTCTCTGAGCCTTCACTCACCTGGCCAACAAAACTAGAATCACCATTGGTAATAGGGCCTTAATATTTTCTGAGATGTTCATTTTTCTCTCATACCTCAACAGTGAAGACATAAATCAACCTGCCCAGTTTGGGGTAGAAATTTCTGATAATAAGGAGGAAGTACTCTAACTAGTAGGTGGGTTGGGAGTATTAGGAAAAAGACTACCTTGATATGAGGTGTTCCATTTGTCAAACATTTTGTATTTGTGTCTTTGACTCTTACAGTCACTTTTATTGTAATCAGAAGAACAATGCTGTCTCTGTGTTATGGAGGAGGATTACCATAGATGGAAGTTTCTGTCCCACCCTATCCAATAACTGTATCATCCCAAATAAACACACAGAGGCTTCTATTAATTATAAACTGTTTGGCCTATGGCTCAGGCTTCTTATTGGCTAGCTCTCTCTTAATTGTTAACCCATTTATATTAGTCTGTGTATCTCCACATGGTCTTAGCATACCAGGGATACCCCAGCCTCTTGCTTTCTCTGCAGCTACATAGTATCTCCCTCTATACTTACTCTCTGGTCCCTCTTTCCAGAATTCTCCTAGTCTGATCCATCCACCTATACTTCTTGCCTGGCTACATTCTGCCTGTCTATTGGCCAAAACAGCTTTATTCATCAACCAATAAGAGAAACACATATTCACAGCATACAGGACATCTCCCATCAGACTACAAAGCTGTAGGTGACCTTCTCAGTGCCACCTGCTTGCTTTTCTTTCCATTTATTAGGAATCTACTCTGTTCCTGGGACTGCACTAAGCCAGACATAAATGCAGTCACACTTCTTTTCCAGACAACCTGATTCGGCAGGTGCTGCTGTCCCATCATACAGACCAAGAAAGTCAAGTTTTCTCTAGGTGGCAAAGTCTACACTGTGACTCAGTAGTAAATTTAAGATTGAAACCCAAGTCAGTTTTATCATAGAACCCACTTTAACAACAAAAATCTATGCCAAACAGTATTCCCAATTACTAGAGCAAATAGAGTTTGCTAGTTCCAGGAAGTATCTATGCAGATTCTGTTTTCTTTCTTTCTTTCTTTCTTTTTTTTTTTTTTTTTTTTTTTTTTGGTTTTTTGAGACAGGGTTTCTCTGTATTGTTTTGTAGCCTGTCCTGGAACTCACTCGATAGACCAGGCTGGTCTCGAACTCACAGTGATCCACCTGTCTCTGCCTCCTGAGTGCTGGGAACAGATTCTGTTTTCTAAAAAGCCTAGTTATCTGCCTTTATGGCCGCGTTAAGCCGAATGTTCATTTAGTCAAGATGAAATCTGATGGATTCAACTTCACCGTTCACACCAGTATTGTATGAAATCATAGGTTGTTTGCCGAGAAAAATCTACTTTATTTCACACATTAATAAATTCCTGAGTAGTTTCCAGAAACGTCTTTAAAGTTCTTCAGCTTCCATGGGAAAATTATTCTAGTCAAAATAAATGAACCTAGTTCTACTTGAAAATGACAGGTGGTGGCGAGAGCAGTGTTAGGAGACACAATCTTGGTTCAGTATGCTGTTGAAATTTACCCTAAAAGGCTGATCCCTTCTGTAGTAGGCATGGGAGGAGAGCAGTTTTCTTAAAGTTTTCATTCAGCTCATCAAATTCAATAAACATGCTAGTGTTTTCAAATTTGTAACTGGGCACTATACTTTGTTCAGTATTAGGGACAGAGAAAGAAAGGAGTTCATTCTTGTCCTCATGGTGTCCAGGACTGAAATGCTCAATAGTAGAGACTTAAAAGAGATGTATGCATCCTCTAATTGACTGGGATTTCTGAATAAAACCGGATTCTGACAAACTTGGTTTGTAATCTCTTTGCATCTGTGTCTCTTTGTTTCTGTCACTCTTCCTCTGGAACACACACACACACACACACACACACAGAGGTAGGAGCAATGGAAAATTCTGTGTCTCCCTTTCATCCAGAATCAGGCTGGCAGCCCAAAGGATAAACTAAGTTGAGGTTTGAAGTAAGAGGCTAGAACAATCTTTATGCAGCCTGGGAAGAACCATGCTCAAAGCCCTGCCAGTGGCCATAAGTCAACTCTCTTGACAGCAGGTAGAAATTCAAGTGTGTAGCTGAAGAGCAAGCCATCATCCTAAAGTGGTACATTGACACAGCACCCCTCCAGGTATCACTACTTGTAAAGTGTTGGAATGAAGAGCTCTAACAGCATCTCTCCAGCCTCACAGAGCATGGCTGGTTCCTTCTGTCTGGCTCTGAAGTCCCAGGACAACTCAGGAAATAGGAGGTGACAGAATAGAGGCTGTTGGAAATGGTCTGAGCTCCAAGTAAATAACTTGAATTTTATAGCATATGAAAGAATTTTGGCAATGCATTACTTCCTGAATGTGAAGTACAACCAGTCTTCTATGGCTGACTCTCTTGTATATAACTATTTAAGAATGTGGTGGGGAGGAAGAGAAAAAGGGAGAGAAAAAACACATATTTAGATTTTTCTAGTTGAAATCATACATTGATTCCAAGACTCACATTTATGTCTGTACAAAAGTACATTTCAGTTTCTGGTATGAGAATGAGCCTTTGTTCACTTATTTAAAACTGCGTGATCAATAGATGTTGTTTTTAAAAATCAATACTGCTTAGAATAATGAAAATAAAGCACAATGTGTCAGATACTCAGGACAACAGTGCTTAGGGGCAGCAGTTTTTCCTCATGTCACAAACTGGGAAAGAGTATCTCTAAGCAGATGGGAGCTTTTCCTACCCTGCCCCCCCAAAGCCAGGATTCCAGAAACTCTGCCTCCAAGGTACAGCTTTGAAATTCTAGTTTCTCTTTCTACACTGTAAATAACCAGCGGCTTTTCAGAGATTTCACTTGCCCCAGTTCATCCCCAGTAGCTTGGACCTGACTGTGTAAGCTTATTCCACTGTGTAAGGAGAGCTTATCCATAAGAAGTTACCATCTAGAAAGCACTCAATACCCCTTGCAGGGAATAGAGGCTTGAAAGGCAGATGCTCTTTTCCAATCCACAGGAAAATGAAAATTAGAAGCAGCCTTGAAGTAAGGACTCACCCAGTGGCTTTGATGCCCTAGCAGTTTGTATAAAGCCTGTAATCGGCGCTGGAGAAACATTGAGGAATTAATGAAAGAAAGACATCCCCTAACCACAAATGAAAGCTTTTAGAGTTGCTTACAATACCATACCTGTGGAACAGTGATCAGATTGTGCTTAGCCGTGATATAAACGGTTAGTGCTACATCCTTCCCATGCATTATTCCTGGGTCCTGGTGACAATGGCAGGCATGTCTATGTAAATAGTAATATGACCCCAGTAGACTGCACACCACTGATATTTATCCTAGCCCCACCAGGAGGGGCATTAAAGTTTGACTCCTTTAGCTTATCTACTACCAAAGAAATTCTCTCAGATCTCTGTGTAAAACCCCTTAGGCACATGGCAGGGGAGCTCTTCAAAGTAGCTTCTGGTAGTGCCTGGATAGATAACACAGCACGAAACAGTCTCTGTTGCTTGGATGTGCAGAACCTAGCACACAGATCAATGGCTGTATCAGCTGCTCTCTGATACTCATAAAGAATAAACGGAAAAAGGATGCTGCTCTCAACCACAGTGTTGATATAATCCCGGAAGATGAGGCTATTAATACTATAGAGACCAGCAGCAACACTAGAATTGGACATCATCATTCTGAGTTCCAAATAACTATAGATTTGCAGGAGGATTGTGTGGGTCATTCACTGTTCATCAAAGAGGGACCAAGCATCCCAAACTGAAGCTACTTTTGGCTTGTTCCTGTTTGGCCTAGTAGATATACTTCATATTAGGGAGAGAGATTCTAAATCAAGGGGTTTTAGAGATGGACACAAGTGTCCATTCTTGATATCTCCGAGATTATGATGTTTGCAAAGAGTGAACAAGAATGGGTTGTAAATTACACACAATAAAAATGGCAGTAATTACCAAGAGCTAATAATCTGATCCATGAGCTCTTCTGATCTTCCCAACATATCTTGAGATAGGCACCCATCATTATTACCATTTCTCATACAAGAAAACTGAGCCAGGAAAGGTTAATAACTTTCCTAATGATGTGTAGCTGGTACGTATCGCAGCCAGGTTGTTGATACATATACATATCCCAAATCTTATGCTTTTTAGGATTAGCAACCATCATGCCAAAACTGGAAAAAAAATAACCCCCCAAATGAGTGATCACAGTAAGAAACAACCAGATTCATTAATTTCTCAAATGCGTAGTGAATTTTTAATATGTCTTATACACTAAGCACGCTTTCTGTAGGACACATTTTTCTATGAAAACTGAGTTTGGTGGACTGCAGTGTATTACTTCTATGCAGTCAATACTGATTCATCTAAATACAGCAGCATGCTGGGAAAGACTCAATTTGAACCTGAACACCTCACAGCCCCTGTATCTGCTCCAGGAACAAATCTCCTTCCATCCCAGTGAGTACCACTGATTGCTGCTGCCTCTCCTGTTGGCTTTATCCTGTTCATTTTGAACTCCACACATTTGCTCATTTAATTTTTTTAAAGTAGGCATAGAAAATAATGGGTTTCATTGCGCACTTCCACTTCTGGCTATCATTGTTCTTTGTTCATGGTATTTTCTTGTGCCACTCTCTCCAGCTAATCCCCTCCCCCACTCTGTACAGTACTTCCTTTGCTTTAACGTGCAGTGGGTTTAGCTATCTTTGAATATAGAGGGGAAGCCACAAAGGTATCTGGGCTTCTCATACACAGAGGACAAAGGGTTCACTAAAGCCAGTATTTCTTAGCACCTCCTATGAACACTCCACTTAAGAGTTAGTTTTCTGTGCTCTATTGCTAGTTATAGAAGGTCCAAGGGCTGTGAAATAATTTATATTTCAGGGTTCACTGGCTGCCTTTTGCAAGCCAGGTAGTGCAGAGTAGACTGTTGTTCGCTTACTGTGGTGCCCCACCCTAGCATGGGTATGCTTAATAACCTTGTAGTGTCACATTCTGGAAGTAAATCCATTCAGGTTCTGTCTTGCTCCAAGCTAGATGGTGTAAAGATTAGCATGTTTTAAAAGTCTCAGTTGAATGTTCTCATGAGGTTTGAAATCAAGAAAGAGTGCTAGCAGTTTGGCTGAAAAAAAAATTCCCCAAAGCAGAAGCAGAGGCAGGAGGGAAGGAAAAAGCTGGGTTGATAAGGAGTAGGTACAATAGTTGTTTATGTTTTAGCCAGATGAATGGATTTCCAATACTTTGATAAGGCATAAAGATTGATATCTAACTCTTTGCAAACACTGATATCCCATAGTCTGCATAGATGTTTAATTCTAAAGTATTTCTAACTGTAAACATGCAGCTTCCCCCTCCACCACCCCCTTGTATCTATAAACCTTTTATTTATGTAAACCTTTGTTTTTACTTTCAATAGGTAAAAGACAAGTGCTTTTGAGTACAAGATTTGTGATTGAGATGAGTGTCAAAATGCCAAGTCAAGGATAGGATGGATGCTGGATAAGGCAAAGGCAGCATAAGTTACCAGCCATGGTGAACTTAAATACCGTACAATACTACACAAAGGAGGACAAACAATATAAGAACATGCAGAAAGTACTGGGGATATCTAATGAGCCATACAGCAGCATAATACACGCTGTCATAATACATGCTGTAGTAGCATGATCCTTATGAGAGTCTCTGAGAGAGTCTATCAGTGTTCTTAATTGTGTGTAGGTTAAGTGTCAGAACTGTTTCCAGTGATTGGCATGATGAGTGTGAAGAGAACAGACGGCAAAAGGGTTTGGAAGTGGCAGTAATTTGGCAAAATGTCTGAAATTTTAGAGAAGGAAATAGATGTGTGCTGCCTTCCTTCTCTTGCAAAATAATGTTGGAAATTGGCAAGTTTTTTTTGCATGCAGCTATCTGATAAGCAAAATTTCTAATGATTCTGCTCATTCCTCGTTCGCTGATCAGTCATTTGGAAAAGGTGTTGTGCAACTCATATTAGCTCCCTCTGGACTATCAAACTCTACAGCCTGAATTAGGGAATCCCTACAATGAGACATGGCTCTTACCTAGGGGTTCAGCCTCATGAAAATAGCCAACTACACAAATAATTGCAAGATAGTGTGATAGAGTCAATGATATAGCTCACTGGACAGACAGCAGGAGATGTTGATGGTCAGATGTTGGGGGAGCATGCTTCATGGCTGTGAAGCACAGAGTCCCATGTCTGCGTGAGACTGAGATAAAAGCAAGCATATTACTTAGTCTTCAGGGAATAGTCATAAAACATGCATCTGAGAAAGCTGCAAGTTTCCACTCTGTGTCCCCAAACAGATCAATGAACCATGTGCCTGTAATCCCAATATATAGAAGACCGCAGGAAGAGCAGATTATCAAGGCACACTGTACTACATATACACAGCGAGTTCCATGGTAGCCTGAATTATACAAGAAGACCTATTTTTTAAACATAAAAAAATACTAGTGAAGACTGTATGGTTTCTATTTCAAAGTATCGACCAGAACTTCTAGTTGTGGTGCATACTGACTTATTCTATAATGTGCACACATACAGTAAGACACTTATTTACATCATAGCAAACCGAGGAAGCCTAACACCTAAATACATGGGGCATGTTAAATAAACAAGTATATATATATATATAGAATATTATTAAGGAAACTCATAGACTTGGTAGAAAGTAGCCAGCCGTCCATGTTATACTATTTAAAAAGAAGATAAACATTTTAGCACAATACGTATATGTAATGCATGTTTGTGATCACGTACTCACAAACATGCCCGCAAACATTCCCAGCATACAACTCCCTCCCCTGATAAGCTTTGGGGAAGTATATCTGTGAGAAAGAAGGCAGAGGATTTTCCATCTCCCTTCTATGTGTATATAGTTGAGATTATTTTTATGACATCTATAGGCTTCATTTTATGACCTAGGAAAGAGATGCCCTCAAAGCCCCACGTGTAATGAGTGTCACATGGTCCACTGGAAATGTTAGTTGATCCTTCTAGCTAACAGGGAAATACAGCTTGCTCAAGATGGTTTAAATCTGCAGACAATATCACACCAATACTTACAAGTGTTTCCTCTTGGAACGAAATGCAGTGTTTTAGAGTAAAGTCAATAGATTTGAGATGAACTATGTGATTAAGTCTATATTTGGCTTATTTAACCATTTAAGACTGAATTATGAACATGAAGTCTGCCAAATCTTGATAATTCCAGGCTATATTTCAGCACTGGAAATTACTAACCTACTATTATGGGCTTTTTAAGTCTTTAGAATACAAACTTTTGTATTTCACATTTTGAACTGAGTAAGTATTTTGTTAGCTGTTGCCAAATGTTTTAGGAAAGGCCATCTTGCAATTGTCAATACATGTTACATGATCTGAAATTAAAGTCAGCTTCATGGAATTTCTTAATTATAAAGAATTTAAAACACAAGGCTGAAAAGATGGACCCAGTGCTTTAGAGGACTTGCTGCATTTCCAGAAAACCCAGTCTGTATTCATACTTTCTCTCTCTCTCTCTCTCTCTCTCTCTCTCTCTCTCTCTCTCTCTCTCTCTCTCTCTCTCTCTCTCTCTCTCTCTCTGTCTCTCTCTCTCTCACACACACACACACAGAAATGAGACTGAGAAAATCTGAGTAAGATTAATAGATTGTGTTCATATCATCCTAGTTATGATGTGCTGCAATTTTGAGAAACTGGGTTAAGAGTTGTATGGAGCCTTAAACTTGTCACAAATTGGGGATTTCATGGCTTTATGTTTTCTGGGTAATTTTTGAAAAGTAACTGATCTCTCCTTTTCTCCCTGTGCATTTGTGAGTAAAAAGCACTAGTAAACAGATGTACTCTTCTGAAGTTGAACACCTGCCTAGTCCTGGAAGAGGAACAACAGTGGAGAGCAGTAGCTTTGTCTGTATAGCATGTCTAATTTTCAGAAGGTACAGAACCAAGCTTACCATTTTTTTCCTCCATCCCCAGATTACGCCCGATTTGAGGCCAAAATCCATGACCTACGAGAGCAGATGATGAACCACAGCATGAGCTCCGGGTCCGGGTCCCTTCGAACCAATCAGAAACGCTCCCTGTATGTCAGGTAGGCATTGGAACATTCCAGACTCAAATGTGCTCGTCCTGAGCTGGCTTAGGGACATGAATGTCATGCCTGTGTTCTAATGTTCTAATTAGCCCATGTTTGTCAGTGCACATCTCAAAAGGGCTTGCCTTTAACCATTTTGAAGTAATTTTTGAAGTGTTATTAGGCTAAAACTTTTCCCTAGTTTTATCTTTTAAAATTCTTTCTGTTGAAAAAAAGGGGACGGGGGTCTGCCTGTATAGTTCAAGTTGACAAATGGTAGAACTTCCTTCATGCTGGAAATACAGGTATATACCACACACCCAGCTCTCTTGTTATTCATTTTTAATACTAAAAAATATTAAAGTGCAACATAGGCTTTATTTATAGCAAAGATTTTTGCATAGGCTGAAGCTCTGTACTTTTGTTTGCAGTCAGTCTGAAGAAAATATTTCTATGGCTTTCTGACCCTCCAGATGTCGAGTGTGTTAGCTTCTGTGCATTTATTAGAAATTAGCTGTTCTGTCAAAGAATGTAATGCACATTGATAGTTTTTCTGAAAGTTTTTGTAGAAATTCTCTCTTCAGCAGAATCTCAATACCAGTTGTTTCCAGAACGATTCGTTGTTCCCTGTCTGTTACCCATTATAGCTGGGTGTGGTGACTCACACCTGTAATCTCAGTACTTACATGGAGGCAAGGAGTCCACCACAAGTTTAAGATCAGCCTGGAGATATAGTAATTTCCAAACCAACCTTAGCTACAGAATAAGTGAATTCAAAATGTGTTTGCTGTGTGTGTACATACACAGTGTCTATGTACATGCATGTTTTTCTACCATGTAGGTTCTAGGGACTTAACTATGGTCTTTAGGCTAAACTGTAAGCTCTTTTATCCACTGAACCATTTTGTCAACACAAGGCTTTTAATAAATAATAGTATCTAACAGCTGAGAATGGAAGTGCCCCCCTAATATGGTCAAAATGAATGTGTGCCTGTTTGGAGGAATCAGGTCTTCATTCTTTGGATGTCCACTGCCAGCTGTGGCACAGTAGCTGAATGACAGCCACGGCCACATCCTTCTCACCAAAAATTCACTTTATTTTCCAGCAAGAATTCCATGATACATTCACTAAATGATGCATTTGAGTTGGACTTGTTTGAATTCTAAATGGCTGTAAAGTTCACTTTCCTGTGTGTTAGACATTCAGGGAGAAAATAAAAGACCAATTCCAGAATGTAGCAGGTTCCCAAAGGGCCTTAATTTGCCCATACTCTAGCAATCATAGAATTCCAGCTTTTTTTAGGGGAGTTTCCATGCCTCAGGCCTCTTGAGACTTAAAGACACATGATAGATGATAGATTAGATATAAGGATAGATAAAAATTAGATAGATAACATAGATAGACACACACATGTATATACATATTATATATATACATAAATAGATGGATATATACACAAACGGATGGTAGATGACAGACAGATAGATAGATGATAGAGATCTAGCAGACTATTAATCTTCCCTGATTAACCAATTGTACACTAGATTGTTTTGAAGTACTTTGTTGTCCATGGAAGGAAATGTGGAGAACTACCTTAGAAAATATCTCACAATGGCATTGTAAATGTGATATAAATTAAACCAATTTGTGTCTATTTCTCTTCTGTGTTGTATTGCCGGTTTTCATGATAATTATCTTGAAAGATCTTGAAATGTCTTCCTTTAGTATACCAAATAGGAAAAAATAATAATTAGGCTAACAGTACCCAGATAAATCAGTAAACTGAAAGGCTCTGTAGACTCAAACTGCAATGAAAAATCATCAATGTTGTTGTTACTAAAAATGGACTACATGCAAATATCATTAATGCAGTAGAAAAAAATTGATGAAAACATATGGCTTAAAAGTTTTTAAATTGTGGAAATTAAACAAAGGGTTGTAACACAAAATCAAAATACATATTTGATAGTATTACTGATTAGAAACTAATCTTCATACGAGAAATGGTAAACAACTGAATGGAACAAACAAATGCAGGGCAATTGGAAACTTAAACTGATAGAACATTTTGAAAGAAGGGAACTTTGAAATGAGACTGAAGCACCCTTGACTTTCCATATGAAATCCCCAGAGGCAATCTCTCTAGTATTAAAATGTGGCATTTTGGTCTCCCAGAATCTCATTATGTAGTTATGTAGTACCTACAGAGCTGACCTCAACATCTAAATGATTCTGAGACAGTGGTAGAAGAAATGAAGGCCACACACAGAGTAATAACCTAGGACAAAAGCTCATAAGATCCCCTGGCCTTGTTTGTGTACAGTGTGGTAAAACCGACCAACAAAGGAAGTAAGGATGTGAAATGGACTAGCACAGCCCAAACAGAGTCCTTACCAAAAATGGTCCCTGAAGACACTTGCCGTATCTGGAGCATGCAAACAGGAACTGCACCAAATTTGTCTGTGATTATTTTAGAACATCAGCTACTCACTCTCTCAAAATAAATGAGTAGCAGGGTTTCTCAACTATATAAGTATAAGGTGATGAGCCTGTCTCTCTAATCTGGAAATAACGTCTTGAAGTATTATTTTGCTCATCTTGCTTACCCATATGTACTCAGAAGCCTAGAAGGGAACTTAGCTCTCACCAGATCTGCTGTGGAGACCAAGAAGAAAACACATTGGCTTGAGACCTCCAGCTGCTATGACAATCAACTTTTCTACTAGTCCTACATTTCTCCCCCACTTTATTCTACCTTCCTCAATCTTAGCTCATGGGTCTAGTTGTTGAACATGTTTTAGCTGTCATTGCTTGTCTGTTCCAATCAGTACTGTGCTGGCTACTTAGATGAGTGACTTGGTTAGCTGAGAAGTAGAATTCAAGCATACTACTTGGGGGTCATAGAAAATATATATTTCTTTCACTTTCATTGATAATATCCATATATTTGCATGAAGTCAAAAACCTAAATAAGAAAGTTCACAAAATTTTGATCTAGAATAAATTATTTGCCTAGTTCACAGAACTTCTACTCTGCCTTAGGTTCACCACCCTTAGAGAGAGCTAGTTGGAATTATTTTACTTCTTTTAATCTTCAGTGTGAGGCACTGAATGTGATGTAGGATCATTGTACAAATTGATTTATACTCGCAATACTGTACATGTTGTACAGGAATGATTCCTATGCGTTTGTCTTTTATATTTCCTGCATTGTGAAAACCTATAGCTGTAGGATCTTAACAACAAATAAAGTTAGCTGCAGACATAGTTCCACAGTACACTTCTTATGTAGCCAGTAAGAGATCCTGGGTTCTAACCCTAGATGGAAATAAATGGAAGTGTTAACAATACAAATACAGTCATTTCAGAGTGTTGAACAAATCCCCAGAGCTGCTGTAATGTGGAATTTGTTGCTTGTCATCAAGGCTTTCCATACGGGCAAAAGAAGCAATCAGGGTGCCTAGGTGGAGTAGGTAGGAATCATCTGCTCACACATGTTCTCCCCTCCGGCCCCTCAGTCAGTACAAAGCTGCTTTACAAAGAATATGTCTCTTCCTGCTGCTAAGAGGACTAAGCTTAGAGACATGGGGTTTTAAATTCCCATAAAGGCACAGATGTCTAGAAAACAAACTTGCCTTCTGATTAAACGGGTAAAAGCAGCCCGATCACTGGGAGAGTGCAGGAGGTCAGTGGGCGTAGGAATGAAAGATTACCTAAAGAAAAATTTGGCCTATATCCATTTGTTAATAAAGGATGTTGAGATTTCCGGAAAGTAACCTCTTTGTTAGGAATTTAGGTTTAAGAATGGGTGCTCTGAGGTATAAATGGAGTTCTTAATTGGTCCAAGTAACAAAAAACCAGAGTCAGATACAGAGGAAAATGCTGAGAGAGCAGACAGAAGGAGCAAGCCACCCTCACACCTCACCTCCTTAACACCTCAGCAGACAAGAGAGTGAGTTCCTGTTTCTCCCTGCTCATATCCTGTTTCCACCCAGCTACCTCACTTCCTGTCTGTCTGTGCTGACCTCCAGATCACTATGGTTAGCTAGTGGCAAGCTCCATTCTCTGACCTTCAGACAGGTTTTATTCATACAAGCAAGATAACACCACATGGAGGCTGCACTTGACTCACATAGTCACAAAACATCTCTTGAGTATGTGTTCTGCTCCTAAACATGAAGGACTCAGCAAAAAATCATGTTTCCTGCCAGTAGGAAACTCACCATCCAGTGGGGACCAGTGAAAACAGTTAAATGTATTGTGATATTTGAAGACTGTGGATATCAGAGATACCTCTGGAATTTGGACTACTTCCTAATGCACAATGTTTGTGTTGCTATTTGAAAAAACTTTTAAGTATTTTGACCCAAAGAATGAAGGACATTCATCTTTCTCATGGCCCTGTAATTAGAAACATGCATAAAGATAAAAGGACATTGTCATTAAATAATACTCTTGTTTATATATAGTGTACTTCATTATTTTCCATTCTGTGTGATTCACTCTGTGTTGAATGATGGTCACAACTGATTGGCTGGATTTAATGATTCCTCAGTGGATAATGATTTATAGCTTGCAGAATGTGCAGAAGAATTTCAGGTCAACAACATAGTACCTAGTCCAGCAGGAAAAAGCATTTTCACTGCATTAACAATGCAGTGTCTCAGGAATCCCAAATGCTTGATAGTGTAGCCAGTTTGAAAGGGGGTTATCCTTGACATGAGAGAAGAAGTAGATAGAGGGGAATATTTGTCATGAAGCTTCCTTTACTCAAATACCATTTTTTTCTCTCATTTATTATTCTATAAAGTTATTTCAGCCCACCATTCAGGGATATTACCCCCTTTTTGGAGATAAAGAATGAGCTTCTGCCAAATGATTACCTTCAGATTCCCTAGCTAGAATAGACATGGGCACAAACACCTGGGTACTCTTTGTGAGATGCCATAGAGTTCTGTTTAGGGACTCTTCCAGACACAGACACTTTTGTTATATGACCTCACTACTCACTAGTTCTGTGATCTTAGAGATGTCAGAGCCATCTCCTTTGACTTAGTTTCTATGTCTATGAAAAAAATAGAAATAGGATATGATGAAGTGGCTATGATGATTTAATAAAATACTGAATTTAAATGTGTGTCACATGGGGAGACATTGACAAATCTTGGTTGATAATCCTCACTTATTACAAAGGCTACCTGTCCCAGCAGGACAGATACTGTAGAACTGGTTGGGAACCTGTGTTATTTTCTTAGCAGCGAGGTGAACTCCCCCTCCACCTCACTGTCATTGTGCCATTGCTTTCTTTCAGCAGAGAGGTAAGGACAAGGTTTCCTGGTGACCTTTCCACCATTCTGTCCTCTGCACCATCGTAGTGCCTGAAAAGTAGACCATGGTTCTGTGGCTCCAGAATGGCCAGCTTTATCAACTTCCCAGTAAGACTCAACCCTGAGGAGCCTGAAAAGAATTTAGCAGGAGCAGCCACATGTTCTCATCACTGCCACACTGACATGATTTCCCCTACTGCCCCTCTGCATTCATTGGATCTTTCAGCTCCCTCTGTAATTCTATTTTGAACCTGAAAGACTATTATTTCCTTTGTAATTGTCCTGAAACTTTTTCTTCATAAGGCAAATTTTGCTTTATGGTCTGTGTATTATATGACCAATGGACCGAAGGTAGTCCCCTGTGCTATTGTTTCCACACATTATGTATGATGTGATTGCCTTACTGCTGTGATAAAATACGCTGACAAAAATAACTAGATAGAGAGAGGGTTTATTTTGACTCACAGTTTTAAGGTACAGCTCATTATTACTACAAGAACTTAGTATAAACTGGTCGCACTAAATCTATAACCTAGAAACAAAGTGATGAATGTTGTTATTCATCTGGGTTTATGTTCTTTTTTGTTTGTTTTTACGCATCCTGGGACTCTTGCCTATGGAATGATAAGTGCTTACACTCAATTAACTTAATCTAGACAATCCCTCACAGGCATGCCTAGAAGCTAACCTATTGATGATCCCTCACAGGCATACCCAGAGGCTAATCTAATCATGATCCCTCACAGGCATGCCTAGAGGCTAACCTAATCATGATCCCTCACAGGCATGCCTAGAGGCTAACCTAATCATGATCCCTCACAGGCATACCCAGAGACTTGTCTCCTAGGTGATTTTGGATTCTGTCATGTTGGCAATATTAACCATTACACATTGAGTCATTTGTGCTTTGATTTCTCTATTTACTAAACATATTATTTGCACTTGCCCACAGTGTTCCAGTTGGCAATAGATGTTAAGGATACAGAGGTGAATGAGAGCCATAGGCTCCTTCTTTCAAACCTTCATAGTCTGTTGGTAGTTTATGAATTGTATAGATCATTATTGTAAGCAGTTTTTCCTGATAACTAATCTGTCAAATATCTTACAATTAGAATCCTATTTTAATGGATTTGGGGGTAGAGTTAAAAGAGTGTCAAAATAGACATACCATTCAATAGCAGCCTACAAATCCCAGTTAGTGTCATCATTTTATTGAGTTACAGTTTGTTTTGTTTTTTGAGATAGGGTTTCTCTGTGTAGCCTTGGCTCGCCTGACACTCATTAGCTACATCAGCCTGGCCTTGAACTGAGAAATCTACCTGTCTCTTCCTGCTGAATGCTGGGATCAAAAGCATGCGCCACCATCACCTGACTTGAGTTTTTAATACACAATGCTTGATATAAAGAAGATCCCTTAGTAAATATTTACTAAATGAATAAACTCCACATCTATCTTTTCTATACAAATGTAGCCAATGTATTTCAACAAGCTGGTAACAGTTGATTTACCAACTAGAGACAAGTGCTTAACATGTTCATCTGTATCTTTAAGACACAAGCACTGCCTGCTAGCACTGGAATCCCAGGAAAGATAAGACATTGCAAGGCTTTCAGTCTGTTTCATTTATCCCCAAACTCTCTGACTCCATTTTAAATAGGGTCTAATTAATAACAGAATTAGACATATATACACATACTACCATTTGTTAGTGAGAAGGCCTGGGATAAGGTCAAAGTCTTGCCAAATTTGGTCTTTCTGTTCCAGGAGACAAAGCCTGAACATTCCATCAGTGGCAGGTTTTGAAAAAACAAATACATCCAGGCACTTGCTTT
This sequence comes from Mesocricetus auratus, assembly GCF_017639785.1. NCBI lineage: Eukaryota > Metazoa > Chordata > Mammalia > Rodentia > Cricetidae > Mesocricetus > Mesocricetus auratus. The sequence continues at coordinate 106,016,201 of NW_024429182.1, read as the reverse complement.
GATGAACTTTTAGTTAGGGATAGAGTATTCCTATATGATTAAGTATGGTGAGTCAGAAATACTGTATCATATAGGTAAGATATTTTTTTGATACTAGTCATTTTCCTTTTAATAAAAGCACAGACTTCTGCTCCCTATTCCATGGACCCACTACAGAAATGGGCACCCACACACACACACGCACACACATACACACACGTATAGGGAAGGTGTTATGATATGACCAGGTTCCTGGAATAGGTTAACAGGCTGAAATATAAAGTACTGAGTTGGGAGGCCAAAGGAGAGACAGAAAATAATAACAAAATGCAGGTGGCAGCTTGGGCCACAAAAATGAAGGACCCAGGAATTTATATGCTAGAGCCCCACCGTTGACTGCCTTTCAACCTCACAACAGTACCATGACATGGGTGTAATTATTGTCCTCGTTCTGCAGAAGAGAAACTTTCAAGGAAACTTGAAGGCTAAAGAGCTTCACAAATAGCCTTCACAAGCCACTGCCTTACCCAGCCACATCTTTGATGGAAGACTCCACTTGTTTAGGCTGTAGTGCAGTGAAATTGAAGTCGGTCCTGTTGGAACACTGCTAACCTGCTTATTTTATGTTATATATTGACTTTCCCAAGAAAGGTATTCTGGGCAAAATTTGTAGCTTTTTGTGCCAGCTAGTTTTATGTCACCTTGACACAGGCTAGAGTTATCTGAGAGAAGGGACTCAAGTTGAGGAAATGTATCTGTAAGACTAGGTTATAGTCAGTAAAGTCTCTGTGGCACTTTCTTAACTAGTGATTGATGAGGGAGGGCCTGCCCATTGTGGATAAGGACATCTCTGAGCTGCTGTTCCTGGGTTCTATAATAAAGCAGGCTGAACAAACCAGTAAGCATGGCCTCTGCATCAGCTCCGGCCTCTGTATCAGCTCCTGCCCCTGCTCAGCCTGACTTCCTGCTTTGGCTTCTCTCAGTGAACTATGATCAGGGTATACAAGCCAACCCCCAGTTGCTTTTGGTCATATGTTTCATCACAGCACTATTAACCCTAATTTAAGACATTTATCAGCTTTAAACTTTTTTTTTTTAAGGCAGAGTCTCATAGCCCAGGGTGGCCTTGAACTCAGTGTGTAATTGAGGGCCACTTTCAACTTCTTATTTTCTCAAGAGCTAGCATTTTAGGAGTCAACCATCATGCCCAGCTTATGTGGTGCTGGGAACCAAACTTGGGTGTCTTGTGTATGCTAGACAAGTCTCCAGATCGAGCTTTAACCATAGCCCTCAGCTGCACTCTTGACTGTCTCATTCTTAGTAGGAACCTATTACCTCTCTCACAGGCCCCATAGGATTACTTTGAACCATGTCTTGGCAGGAGCCCTGTGGGATTTGTTAAGTAAGGAAAGGCTCCCTTGTTTCTGTATGAACTTGGAGTTTACTTCTTCTAATGGAGACTAGATTTTGATTCTTCAGTTAGGCTTTAAGACTCATTAGTATTATGCTCAGTCTTGCAGCCATTTACATTTTTAATTGCATCCTTAATTGTGGAACAAAAGGCTTTGTCTTCCAAAAGCTAATTTTATGCCTGAAATAGAAAGTAGGAGGAGTCATTGGGGATCTGGGTTTTGGGGGTTTGGTTTTTTTATTTTTTCACCTTCCCCTGAATCACAGTTTGCCATTAATTTTAGAAAGACTTCAATTTTTAGATTTCTATAGGAAAGGGATGGAAGTCTCATGGGTGACCCTTCTGATAGCTGTCACATTTTCCTTCCATCCGTTTGCAGCATATCTAGACTAGGGATCTCACTGTTATTGATGGGTGGCCTGTTATTTATACATTCCTTGATTACTCCCACTAAAGCCTTTCTGAGCCGACAACCAGTCACCTCGTTCTGGCTCAGGTGTTAAAAAGATTAACAAGGCTCAAAGTCACTCTTCCAATCTGGATTTTGTTTCTTGGCTCTTACCCCATAATAATCATATTAATAAAAATCTCTTATCATTTACATAGTGTCTTTCCGTCTTCTGATCTAACACCCTCTTCTGACCTTCTCAGACACAGGCACACACATGGTATATAAAATTTTGTTTAAGTAAACCACTCATACACACAAAAATAATAATAAAGTTACATTTATGTACACACAAGAAGAGGACAGTCAACCAACATGCTTTTCAGTGCTCCTGTGTACCACATACACTGCCCATCCCATGTCTTTCCTGCATTTTTCCTGTCTATGGTCCTCTAACCCTCTTCTGCTTGACTCTGGCATCCTTGAAGACAGTGATTTTAGCCTACATCTGTAGGAGTTATAAATTAATTGTCACCCTCTATGTATATATGTTGTATATGTTTGAGTTTGTATCAAATTTAAATCTTCTATTTAGACTAAAAGGGGAATTGTAGGAGTGAATGCCACAAAGCTACCCGCCCAACAGGGCGGGGTCAAGGTAGAGAAAAAAGGAAGTGAAAGGAAAAGGGGCTTCCCTTTTGCTCCTGGAAGCCAGCCACGCTTCTGACTCCTGGTCAGTGCGTCTCTCTCTCTCTCCCTGATAAATAAATATATTGTTTTTCCCTATATAGTATCGAATATCATTATATACATCTTTACAGTGTGACACAATGGAAACTGCTGAGACATTCATTCATGTGTTTGACATTTAAAGCAAATAAGTTAACTTTACCTAAGATTTTACTCAATTTCTTCATAGCTTGCAGATGATCCCTGCCTGAAAATCTCACCAGGACAGGAGAACTGACTGAGTTTAAGAACACTTGCTGATCTTCCAGAAGACCTGGGTTTGGTTTCCAGAACCCTCATTGGATGGCTCACAACTGCCTGTTTCAGGCGACTTTCCTTTTCTGGTCTCCACAGGCACCTGTACGGCAAGGTTCACATACATACACTTAGGAGTGCGCGCACGCATGCGCATGCACGCATGCGCAAACACACACACACACACACACACACAGACACACACACACACACAATAAATCTGTTTTAAAAAGATCTGTGTTCTGCTGATTAAATAAATAAACCCTCCTTCTCCAATTTTCTAAGATTAAACCCTTTAAACTACATTTAACCAACAAAACTGTGTTTATCGTTGGTTATAAAGTCTATTTCCCTATTTATTATAAGTCAGTAGGTACAGTAACAATTATGGACATTTACAAATGCAATAATTATAAAGTACAGCTAAGGGAAATTGCCTACTGTATTCCAGATATATTCTAAGTACTTTGGATGGATTATTTTACTCACTATTGACAGAACCGTCATGAAGTGGGTGCTGGTCAGATGCCAGCTCTGCCCGTGAGAGCACGAGCTGAGATTAGAACCCAAGCATGTTGTCCTGTGTCCCTATTGACTATGCCATATGGCACCATGAACAGCTTTCACTTTCACATGTTTATTTTTATTCAATACAGCTTGTCTGCTAATGGGTGTGATTCTTCATGCTGTTACAGATGAAGAATGGGAAGCACAGAGCACCAGTTTCTCTGTTCTTTTCTCCAAGTGGTCAAGGGCTTGCCTGAGTTGACCCTCCCTTCAAGTTTGTGAATTCATCACCAACACGTGTCCTTTTCTAATTTGTGCCTTGGGTTTTGCTTATTATCATATCACATGAATTTGAAGACTTTTATTTTTTGGTTTGTTTTTCTCTTTCTTTCTTTCTTTCTCTCTGACAGGTTCTCACTATATAGTTCAAGCTAGACTCAAAATTTCAATTCTCTCAATTCAGTTTCCTGGGTACTAGGATTACAGATTACAGATGTGTGTCACCTCGCCCAAATATTAGTGCATGAGTTTGTATCATCATCATCATTATATTTGTATGGGTGTTCTACCTACAGTTATGCCAGTGTACCATGTGTATGCCTGGTACCCAGGAAGGCCAGAAGAGAGAATTGGATCCATTGGAACTAGAGATATAGAAAGTTGTGAGCCACCATATTCGTGTTGAACTCAAACCCAGGTCTACTGGTATAGCATCCAGTGCTCTTAGCCACTGAACTATGCCTAGTACATGAGTTTTTAATTTTTTATTATTTTTAAATTATTTCATTTATTATTTACTTATTAATAAGTTTGATAATTTCATGCAAACATAATGCAATTTGCTAATTTGCAGGTACCATTAACCTCTGTCATCCCCCTCTCATTCCCACTGAACCCCATCTTATTGGGTAGCACATGAGTTTCAACTACCTTTGCATCATTAAAGGTTCAATGGGCTGTTGATCTCTATGCAGTTAACTTTACATCATGTACTCTAATTTATGAACTGGTGATTAATAAATTCCTCATTCCCTCTTATTCTCAGTTCAATATTCTCAGATACTAGCCTCCTGATCCTCCTTTGCCAACCAGCATCTGAAGTCAGGATATATATTAAATTAAAGGGCACAGCTAAAATGCCATTTGCACAGTTTCTTTCATGTGGCAAGCAACCAGACTTCTATACTTACCTCATCACTCTTTCCAGGGGTGCTGCACCCTGATGATGTAACAATCATCAGCAATGGGGCCGTCTTAGTCATACTGTAAACAGATGTTTCAAAGTTTTCTGCGGGTAGCTTCAGAGTGTAAGTCAGTGACCACCATGGTGAAGGAGCGTGGTGGCAGGAAGACAGGCGTGCCACTGGAGCAGCAGCCGAGAGCTTACATGTTGAAAAAGCATTATTTATATCCAGCATCTTATGTTAGAGCTGGAAAACTAAAGGTAAACATTATAATGGCTAGATTATTTAATTCTGAATTCTTTGGTTCTAAAAACTTGTAAAATCCTTGGGAGGCATTTGGTTTTATGATTCATCTTGGTCAACCAATCTCTTTTGAATTTTCTTACTATTTATATCGCATTCCCCTTTTCCACCAAGTGCGAAACTGCCTAGTTTTACGTCAGCCTGACATACACTAGAGTCATCAGAGAGGAGGGAGTCTCGATTGAGAAGATGCCTCCATAAGATAGGGCTGTAACAAGTCTGGAGGGTATTTTCCTAATTTGTGATATATGTGGGAGGGCCTGGCCCACTGTGGGTGAGACCATCCCTTACTTGGTGGTCCTGGGTAACAAAGGCTGAGCAGTAAGTTTCACCCCTCCATGCCCTCTGCATTAGTTCCTGCCTCCATGTTTCTGTCCTGTCCTGTTGATAGACTATAATGTGGACCATCTAGATCAAATAAACCCCCTCCCCTCTCCTCCCCAACTTGCTTCTTGGTCATGGTGTTTCGTCGTAGCAATAGTAATCCTCAGGAAGACAGAAGCCCAGATGTTTCCTCTGTAAGAGTCTGACACATTCCAGTGATGCTTTTCATAATGACACATTGTTAGTAAATTGTTATTATTACTTACTGTGGTCCTCACTAAGGTAGGTTCCCTCTGCACATCAAAGGAAAGCTTGTCTACCCACCAGTGTGTTGAATGATTCCTCATGACCTTTCATAGAATAATAATTATTCCTAAAAGTACCTAAAACTTCACCCCCGTACTTTCTGTTTTGAAGAGTTGCCAACATAGTCTTCCACTTCCAACTGTACTCAAAAATTCCCATTTTTCAGTTAATGAAACCAAGGTTAGGGCACTTGTTATTGCCAGTATTCACAAGTGAAGGAAAGGGGGAAAGTGACACAAACTCGGCTTTTTCTGTTCTGAATTTCTACTCCTACCCTTAAGTTTTAGCTATACCTAATTTCATACATCCTTGGCCATGAGTTGTGCTAGTTCCTGAATTGCAGCATCCTGGGTGGTCCATGACAGATAACATGGAGTTAGGCTGCCTTGAGTAGAAATCATAACATTCCCGCCCTGGCTTGACCAGGCATCCTCAGCAAAGAGGTATGGGGTTTCTTGCTGAGACGATGTACACAGGAGACTGCACTAGAAAACCATTTGATTCAAAGCAAATAGGATGCAGTGGACAGGGTATAAATTCTAGTTTTATCAGTCTTGGTGACTGCTAATTATAAAGTTATGCAGAATATTATCTGGGATAAAAAGATGAGTCAGGTATGCCCTCCAGGATCCAGCTACAGGTAATTACAAAAAAAATGAAATTGATGTTGCTATTATTCTGAACACAGACTCTGTACTAAGATATGACAGTATGTAAGGGACAGGAAAAATGGAAAATTTGGAAGCTAGCCACAGAGGGACCTCTTACATTAGGTTCTAGACATAAAGAGGAAAGGTCATCTTTAGCAGTGTTTCTTCCCCCCCAGAAAGTAGACACACTTACTGAACTGCAGCCACTCCCCTATCAGTCCAGGACACTGTAGGATAAGAAAAAAAAGAAAAGAAAAGAAAAGAAAAAAAGGCAAGCAAAGAAGCAAAGCCTGGAGAGTTTGGAACAGAAGTAAGCCTTTGGAAGAACCACTAGTTCATAACCTGTTTCAAAAACTGCCAAAGAGCTGGGCAGTGGTGGCAGAGGCCTTTAATCCCAGCAGAGGTAGGAGGATCTCTGTGAGTTTGAGACCAGCCTGGTCTACAGAGCGAGTTCTAGGACAGCCTTCAAAGTCACAAAGAAACCCTGTCTCGAACCCCCCCCCCAAAAAAAACATACCAAAGAAATAATAATAAAATGGAAACCAATCCTGACTCAGCCTTTTCTTCTTTGGCAATTCCTTTCTTTCCTTGTGAGCCTCTATTTTGTCTACAACATGTAAATAATAAATACACAATCATAGGTTTATGACAGTTTTTGTAAATTACCATGTATTTTATACCCATACCTAGAGATCAGTAAAAAAAGAAATTTGGCCTTTTGCATTGTTAATATTACTTTATATCAAAACTTAATGAGACTATTATAAGAAAGAAAATTACACTCCAGTACAGTTCAATCCCTCTTTAAAATTTAATATAAGAAATCAAAATAAAATATTGGCCCAATTAATCCAGTAACATATAGAAAAATAATTGCAGGAAAAGTGATTACATTACCTACCCTATCCCCCTTTTGGGATCCATTAAGCCCAGCATTCCAAAGCAAATGTTCTACCATTGAGCCATACCCCCAGCCCTAAAGGTTGTGTTAGCATTTGAAAACCATGGCATTAACACAATAGAGACAGACTCTCAAGGTCTTGATATCATAGAAAAGACATTCAGTAAGACATAAATCCTGCTTATGATAAACCATTCTTATCAAAAATGAACTCTTTGGAATTCATTTCACATGTTTGCCTCAAACATTGTATCTTCTCTTGAATAATAACAGACTTCCTTAATCTAAAGGGCGGATATCTCAAGCTGAGAATAGTTTGTGTGGTACCAAATGATCTTCCCCATCCTCTACCCAGAATATAGCTCTTGCTATACTTTTTAAAGTCACAGAGCCAGTCATATTATACCAAAGAAGACATAAGGATTTCTTAAAATACTGGACTCTGCACGGATCAATATAGAAGTGCCACTCAGTGCTTTTAGAATTTAATCCTCTGCTGGAAGTCTCAATCTGTTTCTTACAGGGTCTCCCACATGCCGGAACAGACAGTCATTTCAAAAACACTTGTTAAGTTCATTAAAGGACATTTGCTTGCTTTTGTTTTTCTTTTGTGTTTCTTTGTTTGTGTGTTCATTTCATTAAAGATTTCTGCAGTTCCCCATGCTCATGGCATCTTAAAAATGTGATAAGAAAAGAATCTTGTAAAAATTCAACCCTCTAGCATCCATTTCACGGTTCACCTCAAACATTTTGTTCATATTATATGCAATTATTGATGTTGTACATAGCACACATTAAGACAGACCCCAAGATACTCAAGAGTAAGCATTTAGTCCTTGCTATAAGTCCAGCTGGGGAAGAGCCTGCAGGGTTGTCAAAAATACAAGGCTGGGGGCTGAAGAAATGGCTCAGCAGTCAAGAGCACTTGCTGTACTTGTTCTTAGAGAGAATCTGAGTTCAGTTCCCAGCACTGACATTTGGTAGTTCACAACTACCTGTACCATCAGCTCCAGGGGATCTGACACCTTCTTCTGGCCTCCATGGACACCTGCTTACACAGGCGCACATATAGGCAAACAGGTACACACACAAATATTCATAAATAACATTTTAAAGAAACAATACAAGGATGCCCAAACTGTCTTACTTCCCTACATTGAGTTTGGATAATGCTGTTATAGTGGAGAACAGAGCCACTGTTAGGTAAGTCATATCCCTAGCTTCTCCCCTGCCTTATCCAGTCCTCAGTGGTTTTCTCTCCTGATAAGGGTCCAACAGAAACTCCAGTCCTGTTTTGTTCAATGAGACTCATTGCTTTATCCAAGTGTATCCACCTTAGCTACATGTTAGAGTGGACTTGACAGCTCTTCAGACATCAGTATTCTGTAAAGCTCTCCTAGTGATTCCAATGCCAACCAAGTTAAAAACCAACCTTTATTCTTTCCCTCATCTTCTCTGTCTATCCCTCCCTCATTTTTGTTCTTCATTTCGTGCTTAAGGTGCCAATAGTTCAGAAAATCTCAGAGGTCTCTATCAGAAGTCTAATGTAAACCTGAAGCTGGTGACAAGGTCAACTCCTAGCAGGACTCACTTTTGACAACACTTAGTGGTAGCTGACCCAGAATTTGGAAAACAATTTTTAACCTGGTGCTCCAGCTGGCTGGCACTAGGCAAACAAACAATCTCCTAGTTCAAGGCTAAAATATGAAAGGTTGAATATCTGTGAAGATTTGAAAATATCCAGAACTCCAAAAAGACCTGTGTGTGTGTGTCTGTCTGTCTGTCTGTCTGTCTGTCTGTGACTGTGTGTAGCAATAACCAAGTTTGCAATACATTCACACACTGCTCTGATTGTCCACCTCCATCATTTGACCCTTACTGTGTCCTTTCCCCTTTTCTATCTTCTTCACTGACACCACTAGGTGCCTTACACTCAGCCTATTCCAGACCTCAGCAATTGGTTGGCATGGCAACAGATCAGCCTGCCTGGTGGGAGGGATGTTCTGTTTCCAAGTGAAAATGGCAGAAATTCAAGTGTGATTCACTTCCAGCCATGTTAACCCTTGAGTTTATCCTTCTATTCAAAACTTATCTGTATCTCCTAGACATCTAGTGTGTGAAGAAGCCATCTTGATTCAGCCTCTTCCTCCCTTTGCCACCTCCTGTGTGCAGCTCCAGGGAGCACTCTGCGCTTTTTCCTCTCCCTTCATTTGTTCAGGCTTCCTCTAATCTGGGTACTGTGTCCTCCACCTTCTCTTTCCATCTAAAAGGTTCATGATGAATCTTGAAGTCAGCCACAATGCCTTCCAGGAAGCTTTCCCAAGTCACATCCCTACCCCCTCCCTACTCCTGTAGTACTTCCATTCTCATGACTGTAGGTAACTGAAAGTTGTGGGACTGTTTTCTTCTGTAGACGGTGGCCTCCCAAAGGGGAAGCATGTGATCAGGCAGAACACCTGTGTTTCCACACTCCTGGGGTGGGCCTTGGTTCCATTAGTTAGTAAACTGAAGTCTTGTATGAGTCACCCCAGAGCCTCATTTTTCTCATACCTAATACACTATTTATCAGGTGTGGACCACACATTGAGCACTTTCTCATTTGATTGTTACCAGTTAAATGAAAAAGGACACAGTTTAACTACTCTTCTTTTACAAGAACATTTGGATTCAAATCTAAGAAGCTGGCCCTAAATCACTCAGCTTCCAAGTGGGAGAGCCCAGATTGTGCCCAGACTTGATGGTGTGTATGGAAAACACCTGACTCCATCTTCCCTTGGGGAGGAGGAAGAGCTGGCTGGACCCATGGATGGACAAGTAGATCAGTAAACCATTGCTTTGCAAGAGTATGGCCCTGTACTCTATAAAGACCCAAATGGACTCCCCACCCCTGTGTCTAAGGGGAAGTTTCTCCACACTTGTGGCAATGATCAAAAATGTAAGATCTCTTATAACTGCATGCTGCTCCCCAAAGAGTGCCACCTTTCTGTTGAACTGTCGCTCTAAGTGAAGTGAGTCTTCAGAACTGAAAACCTGAATAAGGGGCTTTGAAAAGCAGTGAAATCTCTGTTTCAAGTGGAAGCCAACCCAAGTGTCCCAAGCTACTGGCTCTCAGCATAGCTAGAAGTGCAGTGTATCATTGTACTTCACTCTTGGGCAGGGCACTGAAGTGAGTCCATCCGAGTGTTCAGAATTAACTGTAGAGCTGAGGTGACTGGTGAGAAAGCATTTGCCAGCACTTGGACCTGAGTCCAGATTCTCAGAACCCCACGTCAAGTGAATGCCATCCCAGAACTCCTATGACATTTCAGGAGAGTCTGCAGGCTAGTCATCCTGGCATGGACAACATAGAACAGGTCATGTTTTCTACCTTCTAAAGGTGGAAAAACATGACCAATGTCTAATGTTGTCCTCTTACCTTTATACACACACAAACACACTCACAAATACACATACATATATATATACATACACACCATACACATGTACCCACACAAACACACACGTGCACATACACAAATATAGTTATATACCATGCATACACACAACATACACAAACACACATATATATCATATAAGTATGTGTTCATGCGTACACATACACAGACACACAACAACTAAATTATTTGGTACTGTTTTCTTTCCTAACCAATAATTTAGCCAAGAAGCAGGAACAACAAAAGATGTGATCTTATTCAAATACCTCTATTTTTATACACAGAAAAATGTAAAAAAATGTCTAGTTTAATGAAAAGATTCTGTGCTGCTGCCAAGTGTATGTAAATAATGCCTTGGATTTCAAAAGGAAAGAACAAAGCATATGAGTTTATCTGGGACATGCATCCCATTTTTAAATGTCATGCTTCACCAGTAGACTTGGTTACCAGGGCTACTGATTTTTAAATTACAGTGGTGAAATTATACCACAGCATGCTCTCCTATAGGGTCCGAGAAGCAGTGAATATATAATCCTCCTTTGGTCATATGGCCAATATTGCCTGTTCACCACTCCCTTCCCATTTTTCTTCCCCTCCCTCTTTTTTTCTCATCCTTTATCACTTTCTCCCTTCTTTTCTTCCTTCTTCCTTGGTCTACTTCATGTGTTAAACCCAATTCCTTCTGTATCAAAAGGGCACCTTAGTAATCAAACATAGAATGGAAAACAAATACCACAGCCCAAAACAAGTTAGGTATAATTCCTAATGCCCAAATTATAATCTACTTTATCTAGCAACATAAATGGATAAAACAGGTTCTTTTTATTTAATATTTATTTTTATCTTAGTTATAGTTATTTTTATGAAAATAAAAGCCTAAGAATACTGAATATCAATGGGTATTAGGTGTATATTGTTTTGGTGTATATGTGTAATGTAGATGTTTTATGTTGTATATGTGGTACATGTCCTTGTTTGTGTGTGTGTGTGTGTGTGTGTGTGTGTGTGTGTGTGTGTGTGTGTGTGTGTGGTGTGAAAACCAAAGGAAGATGTTTGGTTACATTTCCTTAATTGCTCTTCACCAATTTTTGAGAGAGGATTTCCCATTGATCCTGAAGCTCACTGACTGGACTGGGATGGCTGGCCAGTGGACTGCAGGAATCCACCTGTGTCTGTCTCTAGCCCAGGGCTGGGCTATAAGCACTTGCCTATACTTGCTCTTTTGTGGGCTTTGGGGAACTAAACTCAGGTTCTCATGTTTGCGGTTCAGGAACTTTACCCATTGAGCCATATCCTCAGCCCATTTTCATTCATTTTGAAAAAATCCATATTGAAACACAGTGCAGTCATTCATCTAAACAACTGAATTATTTAATAAGAGAACTTAGGTTTTAATTTGTTTTTTCCAATGATCTTAGGAGAGCTATGTATACTTAAGTCCTAGTTTTCCCATCTTTCCTTTATGGATACCCACATTACCAGCCTCATAATCATGTTGTGTAAGTGAAACCACTCACTTGACAAAATGCTTCATAAAATCATCAGCAACATTCAACATTCTCCACATAATGGATGCTCAATAAGTATTAGCAACTACTTATTATTATTAACTCAATAAATTGGTATAAGGATTAAATGTGACAACAGTACATTAAGTTGTATGACATTTTTCTAGAGAATCAAGAAGTGTGTCATAAACACTATATTCATTATGGCTAGCACTGGTTCCTTACCCTGTAACTATTCCATAGTCAGTATAAGGAATGCTACCATTTCCAAGAATTATCTTCTGTTCTTGGCCCATTTGCTTCAGTGCCAGTCAAAAAGAAGAATGTGCTGACTACTACATGACTTCCCCATTTCCCTTTTGCTCAATTTCCAGCCATGCCTCACAGTAGAAACATTCTACTTCCTAGCCTGGTGCAGATCAGTTGTGTGACTGTGGGGTATGTGACTCCATGCTTCCATGTCTGGCTCTCAGTTATTTGTTTTTCATGAATATTGCATGAGCAGGGCTAGACTTATCTCTGAATTCTCTTCTGGTCAGACATCTACTAACTCCCAGATCTTCTTAGCTGGCATTTTAGGTGAGCCATAGAGAATAGAGACCCAGGTCTCAGGCACCTACTGTTGCCAAGTTTGAAATGTCTGCATGGGAGCTGGGAAGATGGCTTAGTGTATTTATGCACATAAAGGTTGAGCAAAGTGATACATATCTGTATCTCCAGTGCTAAGGGAAAGCAACGGCCAACCAGAATAGCTGAACTTATGAGTAGGTTTAATAGGAGATCCCATCTCAAGTGAAGATTGAGAAGCAATTAAATAAATCATCCCAGTGTCAGCCTCTGGCCTCACAGGCAAGTGTACACACACACACACACACACACACACACACACACACACACACACACACCTCTTACAGAATAAAGCATAATAAAATAAATAAGATCAGAAGGATTAGGGGAAATTCTGATACTGTCATTATATGCCTTCCACCTTTGTAAAGGCATTGGGGTTGTGGGGTCAATGAAAGCAGCTTCCTTTACAAAAGAATCAGCTTTGCCAGGGGGGTGAGCATCTGTAAGTTACAGCACGTCTCACAGAGTCTTACATATATACTCCACATTCATGTGGCAGTCCTTGCCCATAAAGTCTATTTATATTGCTTCTTAGAGGTAATACTGACTTAAGAAAACCTGACTGAAAGCCTTGGGGCTCCAGCATGGCTAGTTCACTTGGATTTTCTTTCCTTGGGAATAGAAATGAATTATACTCCTATTTCCCAAGCTTCTCTTCTTTCACTTTTTTGCTTTGTTAGCTCCAGTGCCAATAACTATTTAAAATGTTAGGCTTTTTCAACACTAAAGTTGGCACAGGGAGTAAAAGTGGGAGTGGGGAAAAGTGAGTGTATATTCAAAGAGCTACATGCGCTCTTTGACGTGTAGCCAGGAATGGAAAATGTGTTCCTATTTGGGGGCTTAATATCGATTCTTAGATGATTTCCTGAATGCAGTTTCTCTTAGGTTTTCATTCGTGCAGCTGTAGAATCAAGCCAGTTTAATGGAAAAGCTCAGCGTTCTATCACCCTGAGCTCCCAAGGCTCCTCCATCTGCTCCCTCTGTACTGTGAGCCAGTAAGGAGCAGCCTAGCCAGATTCCTCATTAGCAGGAAACCTGTTGGGCCAAGAGTAGGGAATATTTGCAGCCTGCTAGGGCATGTTGGGCACAAGGCTAGAGATGCTATCTTTGATCTGAGACTTGTGTGTTGGGGTAATAGGGCATGCCTGAGATTCAGGAGTATCTGGTCTAGGATGATTCCTATGTTCTTTATAATTTAGTCTGTGAATGCCTTGGAAGACATTGAACTTTTCATTGGTCACTTTCTTCTCTGATTTAGTTCCTATGATTTGATGTAGAACTTATCAAGATTTCATATGATTTGCCCTAATGTTTTACTTAATTTTTTATTGTTTGATTTATCTGTTTATTCTAAGAATTCTCACTGCATTGACAAGGCTGGCCCTCTATCTCACAGAGATATGCCTATCTCTGCATCCTGAGTACAGGGATTAAAAGCATGCGCACCAGGCCCAATCTTAATATTGCACTCTAAAGAGAGTTGTTCCCATGTGCTGGCCCACTGTGCTTGCTATCACTGTTGGCAGAAAAAGAGCTTCTTGGACCACAGGGGGTTCAGAATATGGGAATGTGTGTATAACTCTTATCAGCAGTTGTTGAAGAGTCTGTGGTATTGAAGAAAAAAAAGCAACTAATTAGGGACCCTTGGTTGTGTAACAGAACTCCAACATGGTGTGTTACATTTTAAATTATAATCACAGAGCTATAAATAAGAAAGAAACTCTCTTTCCATTAGCCTGCTGTTGTAACAAGCAGCATTGCCAACTCTGTGTTGGGCTGCATTAGAGCTAGCCATAGTGTCTGAATGCAGCTCTGATCTATTTAGCTGAAATGTGATTACATAATGAAGCACACACTTCAGTGGGTTTGAATAAAAATATACTTCAACACAATCACATGCAGAACTTTCTAATACCCTGGGGCCATTCTGTCCAATCCAAGACCTTACCCCTACTCTGAAAGATAACCACTGTTCTAAACTTTACACTAGATTAGTCTAGCCTCTTCATATGAATTAGTCTATGGTGCTTTTGTTCTCATATATTTGGTTTATTTGACTAAACATGATGTTTTTAATTTCTTATACTTCAGTGGCCCATTATAGTTTACAGCTTGATCTATCAGTCTATTGCATAAACACAGCATATACCACAGCACATGAATGGTCACAGGACAACTTTCAGGAGTTCGTTCTCACTTTCCTCCCTGTATCCCTCTATTGAAGGGCACTTGTATGATTTCTAGTTGGGGGCTACTATGAATAGGGCTGCTATAAACATTTATGCACACATTTTGAAGAAATATGCACTTGTGTCTGATGCCTATGTAGATTATATGTAAATACTTTAAGCAACTAGGCAATTTTATGCTCATGCTTTAAATAAATAGCTAGATACTTTCCTAAGGGCATTTGTAGGAATTGTTATGGTGCCCCTACTACTATAAGAGGTAAGAAGAAGACTGGACATTGGAGGCCAGCAGTCCTCACCATAGAACTCATGACACTATTTCCTGAATGCACTTACTGCTGTGCTTTCCTGTGTAAATTCTGAGACCACCAGATTGAAGCTTGAATGTGTTTGTGAACATTAACAGCTCTGCTCTGGAGGCAGTGTGAACTGCACAGAGGCCCCGGCAGCTGTGGTGGGCTGATGTTCCTAACAATGTTTTCTTTGATTTCAAGGCAAAAGAGAGGTGTTGGCAGATGTGGGAAGATCTTTGGTTACCTCTGAGTCTTCCTGCACTCTGATGGGGTTATATTTTAAAGTCTGGCCACACCCTGCCCTTAGTAAACTAGGAAGTATCTACAGATTTCCATATTCAGATGCCAACTAGCTCCTTTGCTTTCTGCTCACTATAGCACAGTGGTTCTCAACCTTCTAATGCTGCGACCCTTTGATAAAGTTCCTCATTCTGTGGAGACCCCCACCCATAACTATTTCGTTGCTATTTCAGAACTGTAATTTTGTACCGTTATGAATTGCAATGTAAATATCTGACCTGAGACCCCAGAGGGGTCAAGACCCACAGGTTGAGAACCAATGCAGTGGATCTTTAAATTTCTCTACTGAAGACTGATTTGTGGCTGTTGTTGTGAAGATGTTAAAACTGTCAGTCTTGGGTTCCCATAAATCCTAGATGCATGGAGAGAAGTAGTTTGGGTTTTCAAATGGGGCAGCTTTTTCTTCAAGTGGAATTAAAATACCTGGTCACTAGCACTTTTGTGGAATGAGTCTGCAAGGCTGGAGTCCCCCTCAGTGAAATCACCCCTCCGTGTGCATTGCTTCCTGTAGGGCCTCATAGGCTGGCAAAACACCATGGTAGCCAGCTGCTCTGCCCTATGCTTGTCTACCTACCATGCTTTTGCTTCCTTTTATGGCTTGACAGTAGAGGTGCTGACTGCCGTGAGATGACACGAGGCTCACTCAGTGCGGAACATTAATGAAACCCTAACTCACAGTATTGTACTTAGCTCTGGTCTGTTCTCTAGCCTGGCCTTTGAACTCCTTACAAACACGAGTGACAGTACAGACGATAAGATACTCAAGAGCGACCCAGATAAACATCCCATCTCTTAAAGCAGCTCTGTGGTTACCGGGCAGTGTGACCTTGAACTGTTTAAGAATTAAGCCTCACTTACTTCCTATGGAAAAACCTGTAATGAGCGCTATTATCCCATAGGGTCCATAGGGTTCTGGTAGGGGTTAACATGTAAGCACTCCATGCTGCCTTTTCGCGAGTGTTCATTTCCTAGCTGCCTTTGCTCTTTGCTTCAGAAACTACTCAGACCTTTCTGGTTTTTGTTTTGCTTTGTTTTTTTGTTTGTTTGTTTTTGGCTTTTTTGCCCTTTTTTTTTTTTTTTGGTTCTTGCTTACTTACTTGCCATGGTTTGTTTTTCCACACACATCCTTTAACAGGATTTCTGAATGGGTCTTTGAAAGTTCTCTCCTTTGTTTAAAAGACAAAATGCTAACAAGTTTTGTTCGAAGATCAAACTGGCTTTGGTGAGCAGTTTGTCAAGGGGGGGAGCATTGCATTCCATCTAAAGACATTGGTAAGGTGCTCCAGTGAGCCTCGCAGAAGCACCTGGTTTAGAAGCAGAACTGAGCTGAAGGAAGGAAGCAGGGCAGGCAACGAAACCAGATAGGCCATTCCTGCCTTCCCATCAGCAGAGACTCCTAAAGGTGCTGAATCAGCTGAGCTGGGGCCCTCCCAACTGGTTGCTCTGAAACTCCTGGTTGGTTTGGAAAACTGCCCGTTTCAAAATTCTCTTCGATTGCTTGGCACACAGAACAGTCTCTTGGGCCTACAGCAGGGGTTCAGTCAAATCAATGGCTCCTCATAAATTTCATTTAACACCTCTTAAAGTTAAAAAAGAATCAATCCATCTGTAATTTTCAGTACAGTGTATTTTTAGAGCAGTTTTAGGCTCACAGCAAAATTGTGAGGAAAGTAGAAACATTTCCATTTACTTCCTGTCCCCACACATACAGACTCCAATCATCATCAATTCCTGCCTCAGAGTCGTGTCTATGTTGACACAGCCTCATTACCCAATGACACTTGGTTATCATCTGCAGTTTGCATTAAGATTATTTCCTAAAGGATAGGGGAAAAATTATGTATAATGTTAGAAATGCTCCCTCCCTCTACCCCCTCTCTGTGATGTATGTGTTATATATATGTCCAGGTATTTTCACCCGTGTAGATGAGTGTGATAACCAGAGGTCATGCTGAGGGTTTCACTCTAGACCTTAGATTTTGAGTGTGTGTTCCTCACTAACCCTGATGGTCATTGCTTTGCCCAACTGTCTGCCTAGCAAGCCGCTGGGATCCTGCCTGTCTCTATCCCCCAGTCTTAGGTCACAGCCATGCACTACCACACCTGGCTTCTCATGCGGGTACTGAAGCTCCAGACTCAACTCTGTATAATTGCATAGCAAACACTTTAGCCACTGGACCGTCTCCCTGGCTTCTAGATTTTTGAAAGAACACATGTTTCAGTTCCAAGAAACATTTGCTCAGGAGAAAACTGGGTTTGTGTGTGCACCGGGGTGTTTAGTTCCTCAGAAAACCAAAGCCGAGTTGACTAAATTATGATTCCAAGAGAGTTATATTATAGGGGGATGAAAAATAGACTTCAAAATAATTGCACTAAACAAAAAAACTATTCTCAGAATTTTTACTCCCAAGATCACACTTGAAATTGAGTGATGAGCCTGGTGGCATTTGCCTGGATGCTAAAGAGAACTCAACATTTATGTAGTGTCTTCATGAGTAAAGGAAACAACTTGAAGTATTGTCATGGTGTCTATAGTAAACTACTGAAAATAAATGTCTTAGTGTTTTTGGAGTCTTGGCTTTCATCACCACAGTACTGACGTTTTGTTTTTAATTTAGTTTCATAAGCTCTTCTAGTGCATTCTGCAAGCATGCACTAGATGTTCTTGAATATAATTCTGCTGAGCCACAGGAATGAATTATTGAGTTTGAAATCTGTATTTGTAGCTACTACTGCCTCCAGTATAGAGTACTGAAAACCTTCAGATCTCATATCTGGAATATGTGAGATGAATTGCTATGAATTGGGAAGGAAATACTGAGCACATTCATAGATGGTAAAAGGCACTATGCAGACTATTGCACACAGGGAATTGTAAGGCACTCAAAAAGGTTCTCAAAGCCCCATTGAAAAATAGCTAAAGGCTTTAAAAGCTATGCAACAAAATTCTTATAGACATATGAAAATGTGCTCCAGGTTATTAATAATCAAGGAATTGCTAATTTAACTTAACTAAGGAGCCATTTCACATTCACTAAATTAATAAAAATCATGAGTTAAATAGATCCAAGGGTTGGAAAGGATAGGGCTTTCCTCTACTACAATAACCAAACGTTCCACCCAACAACTTGTGTGTACGAATAAGAGACATGTGAAAGGATCACTGTGCCAACACTGTTAATGAAACCTAAAGATAACCTAACACAGGAAAGACAAAGTATGCTATATAAGAAACTTAGCAGAATGAGTGAGCAATTGCTGTATATATCCACATGACGAAACACAACAAATACAGTATGGGGTGGGATGTTGCACAGCTGTAAATACCTGCCTGGCATGCATGATCCCCTGGGTTTGTTCCCCAGGACTGCATACAGAAAAGTAAAATGTAAAGAAAGGAGAGTACTGTTTACTGAGCAATCATGTTGATTCAATCTTCCTTTAAATAGGTGAGATGTATTTATAAATAACATTGCACTAGAACCATGGCACCTGGTCAGCAATGTTGAATGTCTGCTGCTATTCCCCAAATATCTTCCTGAGCTCCTTGCTGTAATACTAGGAAGCAGACAACAATTTTCCAACTTTGCAGAAAGGAGTCAAGGGGCTCCTCTGCAACTCAGATTCAGTTTGCATTCCCCAGACCCTGTTTTCTCCATCCTGTTCTATCCACCCTATCTCTTGAACTAACATTTCCTCCTACAAGAAACCACAGTTAGAGATGACTTAGTTGAAGTCTTAGGGCAAATGACATTGTCATCATACCTCCATCCATCCCTTCTCTGTTGTAACTTTCCATAAGCATGGGAAGCTGACTCTCAAAGCTTTAATGCATCTCCTGCTGATAGGATGGTGCTGTGCTTTCCTGGAAAATAATGACCCAGGAGGGCTAATCGGCATGAAGGCACACACATTTCACTCCGTGTTGTGTCAGGGCGAGGGTCAATTCAATTACATTTTTCTTAATGACCAGATTTTCATACTGGGACATGTCAAATAATTGGCTGCAATGAGAAATGCTGGGGACAGTTTGTAAGAAAATTAATGAAGTCAGAAAGCAAAAGGGCTCGTTCATCTTCAGAAGTGATATTTGAAATCCAGAAACGCACTCTGTTCACTTCCTCTGCCTGTGATTTATTCCCACTGCAGCACATTAATCTCTCTGCTACTTTGCAGTTGCACACAGTCCTCTCCCTTCCAGCAGAAAGCACCCTGTGACACAGCTCTTCGCAGATTGGAGGCTGACCTACCAGTAAAAGTCCTGGCAGGTCTGACATCTCCACAAAAAGCAGCAACAATTCTGTTCTAGATGCATGACACTAGGAGCCAGAGAAATCAGGTTGGGGTGGGGGGTCAAATCGGTGTTCTTAAGAACTTCAGTGGATCATGTTTATTTGCAGCAAGTTTTCAGACTTGGTAAATTAAACAAATTGCCTCCATCTCACACTTAACAGGAGTTCAATATACATGGTACCTGCAAAAATTCAGTGGTAGAAAATATTGACTTACAGATCCAGTTTGATGTCCCAACCTCTTGGGCATGGCATTCAAGTTCCTTTGCAAAGTAATGCCTCCATGTTCTAATAACAAAAGCCATTTTACAATGTTTCTTCAAGTAGACACTTTTTAGTCATCCATTGTATGCCACATCATCTAGACTATTTCATTCTATCATTGTATGCCTCTGCTTGATAGTAAGGACTGGAAGAGACTTGTGAAGTAAATCACAGCACAATATGCCTTACATTAAATGATGACTGAAATATATATCAAACATGTGAGACACCTATAGGATATGCTTTTCTCAATTTCCAAACCAACAGGGCTCAGCATTGTTCTGAACAGTTTTTCTTCCCTCTCAAATCTGGAGGCAACTAGAATCCTTGAAGGCTATCAGACCATCTGCTTTGGCACACATGATAAAGCCCGCTGGTACTCTCTCTTATGGACCACATTTGAGATTCTCATCTAAATAACCCCTCTATGCTTACTCCTAAGGAGGTAACTGAACTGGAAATAGAAAAGAGGAGATGCCAGAGATATCAAAGGTTTATGGGACAAGAAACTGGGTGGGTGTGACTCCAGAATCATTGACCCAATAGCAAGGCTCCCTCTAGCGGAGAGTCATGTATTGGTTGGTCTGAGACTGACTACCTCTCCTGTCTGGATCACCTCTGTGCAGATATTATTAACTCTGGATCGCCAAATTTTGGGATTTAATTCTGTACAATAATGAATGCAAATAAGTTTTCATGGGAAAAAAGTGATAGAGAGGGGTTTAAAGGAAAGCATTGAATTCTTGCCAACCAAGAATGCAACTTAGCTTAATAGAGAAACACAAAACTGATAGGCCTCAAAAAGGCATTGGGAAGTGAATATTGAGCACATATGCTATGTCTAGGTCTTTATAAACAAGACCCAATCTTGTCCTCAAGAGACACAAAAGCTATATGAGGTAGGAGATATATAGATGTGCCCTGTCCAGGATTCCATGGTGTCACAAAAAGTTCAGTTCTCATTTTTCTGGTTAGTGCATTAGTGACAGTTGGGCAAGATAGTTCTCTCCCAAACCTAAGATGGTTTGGTATCTTTGGAAAGACGTGTTGATCAGAAATCCAGGGACAGGAAGGGAGGCACTGGTTTTCCCAGCCAAAGGTTATAGTATGAGTAAGAAGGTGGCAAATAGCCCTATGGTTTTAGGAACCTGCTATGAGGAGGCAGTCAGAATGACTGGGGATTAATTATAAGGAATTAGGAAGGAGAGGGGGCAAAACTAGGGGCCACAAAGCCATCCCCAGAGGCATTTGTGCTTATCCTGTATCATATGTATGGACAAGCTGAAGCCCACTGAAGAACCACTGAAGGAAGTTTTGTCTTGTTTTTTTAATTCAACAGCTAAAGGAGTGAGATTTGGTTTTTGTAAACTTATTCTTGCCAGATATAGTGCCCCATAGGACTTGGAAATAAGGCCAGAAATGGGGAAACCTATCAAACTGGTACAGCAATCCCAGCCAAAAAAAATTTTAAGGCTCTAAGCTAAGGCCTGGAAAAAGTAGATGAAATAGGGCAGATAGACTCAAGCTCAGAATGTAACATCCCCTTCAAATGTGTGGCAGATTTAGGGCAGGGCAGACAATTTCATGCATCTCAGTGGCCTTGAAGACACGACTGCCTGATTCACATTGCCATAAATGATACACTGAACGACATCCAGGTATCTTCAGAAGAGCAAATTAGAGGCTTCTGACTGCTAACTCGGTGGCATATGTAATATACAGGAAGTTCTGCCTAAACCTTGCATTTATGTTAGTGTACAATTTAATCAGCGAGTTTCACTATATGTAAAGATGCCCAAGTTGCTGTGTAAGTAATGTTATATTATCTCTGTGTATATTACACATCATTTCAATCTCAATGTAATCCTGTTGGGAATGTGTCATTGAACCCACGTGCACATGAGCAATTCTAAAGCTGCAATAGAAGTGTTTGAGAGTCACATGCCTAGAAGTGCAAGCCATTTGGACACTAAGGCCCAGGTTCTTTCTATTGCACAGTCACAAGCCAGATCAGACACAATGAATAGTCGCATTCTGGTTGAAATAAGGAGCCATTGCATGTCACCAAACTCCAGTGTGTCCTTGAGGATTGTGCTCTCATTCACTTTATGCTGTTACTCAGGCATGTCTTTGATGGTTTTGATGGAAGTAAGTAGATGATATCTTAAAAATAAAGCTACCAAGGAGAACAGACAGCACAGCAGACAAGCCCACAAAAATCAGTAGATGACATTTCATCCTTCTTTTCTCAGAAATGTGCGATTAAGTACTCTGTCTTGCCCCCATGAATCATGAAATGATTGAAAAGTAGATGCAAATGCCAAGCAATATCAACAACTTAAAAGTGCCAGGCAATGAATGTAGTCCCTCACAAGCTCCCCCTTCTTGAGCCTAGCCAGACCATTTAATTGTGTTCTGCCTCAAACTCATCAGCTGCAAAATGAGAGTGATAATATTTGCCTTTTGGAGAATGTTATGAAGATGAGCATAAGAAATGTCAGTATGTTGAAAGGTCAAATATTATGTACAAGTGCAGAGTTTATTTCTATGAGTTTCTGGAGGGAAATGGAAAATTTCCCTATTCTCCTTCTTTTCTTTAGCAGGCATTCTTTATGAGCAGAGGTATAGGGTAATTTAAGTATAGCTCACAGTTGAGGCTGGTCATCCTGCTATCCAATATGTGACATGGGAATCATGCTGCCATTCATGTTATTTAATCTTACTTTGTCTTTGAAGATAGGGTAGATGTTTGTCCATCCCTCACTTCTAAGTGTGATTGTTTAGTACTGGAAGTGATTGACATGGGACTAACACTGAATATGCCAACTCCACAACCTCAGGTCTCTTAGGATCCCCTCACGCATGTAATGAGCTCTGATGAAATCTGATTCTAGTGGAGGTCTCATAAAAGGAACCAACTAATTTTAGATTGCATTCATTTGTGGAATGTGTTCTCAAAAGAAGAAATATCTACAAGAGACTTGACAGGATAACCAAAACAGATAGGAAAGAAAGGCATTTACTTCAGATAGCAAGAAGGGCATTAAAAAAAAAAGAAAACATGGAAGTGAGATTGAAAATTAAAATGTGAAAGGCACTGCATGTAGCTGCACATGCC